>NC_089656.1:8281000-8617500 GCF_037042795.1 Molothrus aeneus | reverse complement strand
CAAGCCAACACTGCCAAGCCACTAACGTATTTCCAGAGATAATGTCTTAATGTTTTGGGTTTAAAAACAAGACAGGGTGGAAAGACATCTTTCGTATCTACAGCAAGCAGGTATATTCAGAACATGTTCAGGAAGAAAAGAATGTGCATAATCATTGAAGATATTGGAAAGCTCCTTTACAAAGACATTTGGAATTTAAAATTAATTCAGACCCAAGAAAAGTTTAGGCCTGATAAAGTGACAAAGCTATTTAAAGGTCACTTTTCCACTGGATGCTGTAAATTTGTGCATTCATGTTGTAGCTGTGAGCCTTTTACTTCAGAGCAGCAATCTGATGGTCAGGCAGGCTCCTGCAGGATCTGTGTCTGAAAGAGGTCAATGACTGAGCCAGAAAATATTTTTAGGCAAATTTGTTTTCTTCAGTTCATGTTTGTTTGCAAGAATTAAGACCCTGAATGTGTGAGGTGGTATCTGCCTTCAATTTCCAGTCAGCTGTGAAGTGAGATCCTGTGCTGGAAGCTGATGAGGGTCTTCATACAGGGCTCCTTGTTGGAACCTTTTTTGTAGGAGCTGCGGACTGGGAAACAAAATCCTTCACTGCTGGCCTGCTTGTGGCATCTCTCACATTCAGTGAATTTCAATAACCAGGCATTCAAAATGAAAAGGTGATGACAAACTGTGTCAATGAATGAAACACAATTGTTTATAACACTTGATTATGGCTCTGGAAATATTACTTCAAGCCTTCTCCTGGTGACATGTCACATTTAGATCAAAAACTCTGTGTGGCAGTTCGCATTTTTTAAGCTGGGTGCAAGTGTGCCAGATTCTATTTCGATTGAGTGGCTGGCATTCAGAAAGCCACATTTAATAGGATCTAAAGAAAAGAAATGTTACTTTTCATCACACAAGACAACAAAGAGAACCCAGGAAACGAAAATATTATTTCGTTTGAACAAATTACAGTAAGACTCTCAGGGGCTCTTTCAGGGAGTAGATGAGGAAAAGCACTTAAATATCATTCCATCAAACTAAATTTTTAACTACAATTTTTTACAGATAAAATGTGTTGGGAGGATTCAAAGAAGATTAGAGCTCACCTAAGAAACAGTATTCAAATTTGAACAGCTAATGGAAGCCTGCAAAAACTGTTAATGTCTATATCTTTCCTCTAAGGGACTTAGATTTCAGTATTCTTATAAAAACACATTGAGCTGATTTCATTTCTGTGTCTCCACAGACTTCATTCTTGTAATTTCAGTAAGTGTTATAAATGTCATTTTAAGTATTATAATGCTAATCCCTACTGACAATAAGGTTCTAAAGCTCAGCTTCCATTACTAAGGTAATGTTTACCTCAGATAGCATATAATTGTTTGCTTTTTTCACAGTAAATTCTCTGTTCCCAACTGCTTAATCAGCCATGGAAAAGAGAGAAGACTTTCATACTGTTTAATGTTCTTGTGATTACATTAGAGTACCATGTAAACCCACATCAGTGGATCTTGGGAAACAGAATTTTTTTGTTTGTCCACAATTCTGAAGGCAAAGTATTTTGAGCAGTGGTCCTTGCAATAACATGAATCATTTATTAATATATAAATATCATGGATATGGTATAAATCTTCTCGGCTCCTGAACTCTCAGGACATTTCTTCATTGCCTGAGTCGGAATCAGCAAGGACTTCCTGGAGCCTTGGTATAGTTCAAATAATGAACCATATTCCAGTCACAGGCAGTGTATTCCCTGCTCTCAACAACACGAGACCAGTGAATGCTTTCTGTATGAGCTGTCTGCTGCATCACATCAACCTAAACAATATTTTATTATGCTTTATGGAAGCTTAAAACTTCTCTCCCTTCTAACGTACTCCAGAGGACACAGATTAGGGTTGGCTCAAGGACAGAATTTGGCCATTCTGTCCCTTCTGCCTGATGCCAGATGCACTCATGAATGAAGTTGTGGAGGAGACTGGCTTTGTTCAGGGACAGGGTGTGTTTAGCAGCGTGCCTGTCAATAACCTTGCTTAGGCAGCAGCACATAAACCCCTGCTTAGGTCTGTAGGAGCCAGGGGCAGAGTGGGAGCCCACAGTGCAAGGGGGTGATGTGGGGGTGGTGCTCAGTGCAGGGCTGCACGGGGTCAGTGGACTCATCTCAGCATTGCCATCTAATCTGTATTATCCTTGAGCAAGGTCCAAACCCATGTCCTTTCTCCCTGAGGTGAAAACTATACCAAAATTAAACCATTGTTTCAACATCCACCACAGAGGTTCATCACCAGCTTTCCATTTCTTCATGTTATCTGTATCACTGGCCAGCTGGTGTTTTTGCAGAATTTTTTACTTGACTGACTTCCTCCATGCATTTAGAGGTGAGCTAAAAATAAGAACTTCATGGGCAAGACAGTGTATCGCTTAACCAGAAATGCAAATACCTATAAGAGCTGATAATAAGCATAAATTCATTGGCAACTAATGTAGTTAAATGCATTTCTACCTTGGACAAAGAGCACTGAAGTCTGTAGGAGTTCTGCCTGTACAACCATAACATATCACAAGCTGATTACTCAGTGAACAGATGTGAACCTGGACACTCAAGTATCATCTTGGTGAGAAGATTGCCTTTGGGTTTCAGATTGTTTTAGTGCTTGGGGGCTTGGAAGGATCACAGTATGTGCCCAGGCCTTTTGGCCTTGCTATTTTCAGCCCCTGCACTGCTGTCTGCCCACAGCAAAACTGAATTGCAGGTGGTCAGCTGGCTGCTGAATAACCTGGCGGCATTGGGGCCACAACGTCCAAATTACCTGCACAGAGTCCCAGCTGCTCACCGTGTACCAGCAGCATGTCTCGTGCAGCCTTTATTTCAGGGTTTCGACTCTAGACCAAGCAATTGCCCTGCCTTTCTTAAGTAGAGGTGTGGAAGAGGAATTAGGGGTGCCCATAGTTTGCATCTCTGAGCAGTTCTGAATTGCACAGGGCTGGAAAGTGCATTGTGCTCCAGGCTGGTGAGAGGCTGAGGAGGGGGAGGAGGCTGGAGGTGGAAAGAGCCCATGTGCGTGCTGGCCCAGGTGCCCATGTGCATCCTGCCAGCAGGTGGGCAGGAGAATGTACCTTCTGTAGTATTTTTAGAACAAAGTTAATATTTTAATGATAGATGGCTTGTTTTGATGAGTTTTGAAATGAAGCAGTGATCTTGGCTCTTTGAAGGGAAGTGATTGACCCTAAAGATTCTGCCTCTATTTTAAACAAAAAGCTGTGGTTTCATTTTCCTTCACATGATCTCTGTAAGGGGTCATTTTAAGGATGCATGAAGCACACTTACAGAAGACAGGAGTATGTTTTTTTCCCCAGTAAAATATTCAGCCAGTGCTCTTTGCCTCTCCCTGAGAACATTGCAGGATCCAGGAGCATTAAGTGAGCCACAGATGCCAAACCAGGGGGAAAAAAAAAAAGAAACAAACTATATTTTCTGCTCATCTGTGGAGTGAGGATAACACAGGCCCAGAAGCACACGTTGTGAAGCAATTTCAGTCGTAGCTGAGTGCCTGTTTTCCCCTGGAGCACAGACTGTAAAAACCTTAAAAACCTTGGTTTCTATTTCCTTAATATTCTGGTTTTGAAGATGATATTGTGATGAAGAAAGGAAGAAGAATGCCTTTTTTAAAGTTGTTCTCATTCTTTTTAATGAGACGATTTGGAGAAGATTTGAAGTAGGAGAACCATGTGCCAGCTTTTCAATGTATTTGTAAGGCATCGATAAATATTTCATTTTAGAGAGAATGAGACATGAGCACAATAACTTGTATTTGAATCTGTTACACCCAGTGTAAATCTGGAGTAACTCCAACATTCTGAAGTCAGCATTCTTAGTCTGAGTTTATCTCTGTGTAATTGGGATGGGAATCTGCCCCACTCTGCAAGAGACTGCAATGAGCTCTTTACCTTTAAATCTATCCCAGTTAAATTACATGGGGCCACAATGTATCACCTACATCCTTGACTATTTTAATACAAAAATATAGTTTAAATCTCTCTGGATTTGCTGATCATCTTGGGATTTCTAAAGATACTGTTAGGCTGTAATAGATGTAGAATATCAACGAAGAAAAAGGTCTATAGTCAATTTCTCTGTATTAGGATAAATAATTTGATTGTGGCATAGTTTTAGTCTCAGCAGCATTTTACTGGCAGCCACACCTATGGGTTCACACCGTTGGGTGCACATAGCCTGTGGTCTTCTGACACAAAGGCATCACCTCTGACCACTGCAGCCTTGCAGGAAGTGCTTCCTTTGGACCTGTGATTGTGACTTCACAGCCTGTGGCCAGAGTAATGCTGTTCAATACAGTTTAAATTATTTTTTTTACTGCACTTCGATTGCTTGTGCTCCCTACTAAAGCATAAGGAAGGCCAACAAGAAATAGTGGTAAAGACAAATTAGAGATATTTGGCTCTCTTAGTGGGTCATCTCCCGGGTGAGTTGAGCAAGGGCAGGGTACAGAGGCTCCATCTGCGGACGCCTCCTCTCCTCCATCTGCTGGGTGGACACCAGGCTCGGCTCGCTGCACAGCAGACGGAACACGGACGAGCAGATTTTTCCAGACCAACCCAAATGAATCTGACTACCCAACAAATGGCTCACTTGGCTAACGGGGAGGGGGCAGCCTGCGCATCTACAGGCTGGGTGACCGTGGATAATTCATGCAACAACCCAATGCCTTTCTTAACTCTGCTGTAGAATTGAGTAAAAATAACACAGTTACAGTGAGGTGTCACATCTTGGCCAGTAATGAATGTTCTCTGGGCAGAACAGGCTGACCCTCTTACAGAAGGGACATGAGCAGAAGTATTGCTGTGCCACTGCGAGCCCCTCAGCTGACAATACAGGTTGTTTTTCTAAGCTAGTATACAAAGTAATGAACTCTTTAGAAATTCATTTAAATATATGGAAATCTATTTATTTTTCCAATAATATTTCCAAGAGGAAAATTTCTTTTTCCTCTTGTGGTGAGAGGGGATAAAATTCTGATCCCATCAAAATCAACTGAAATATCTTGGTGCAGCTAGGACTTTGGATGGCTACAAAGACATTTTCTAAAGTTTTTCTTTTCCATAGCAGATCCTTATGTTCATAGAAATAAGTGCCATGACACACCTGCTTCAGACTTGTGAAAAACCTCAGTGTGAGATATGGTAGACAAAGATGAATGTATATGTTATTTGCATTGTTTTAAAAGGCAGCAGTTCAAAGAAATCTGAGGAGGGAGGGAAACATGGAGGAACTCGTCCCTTTCCTAATAATTATCATTAAAAATTTTATAAAAAATAAATACCTGCCTGACTCTGGTAACAATTGTATAAAAAGAAATGTTAAAAGCAGTAAATGGGAAGAAAAGTTTGCTGAATAAATGGCGAATTTGCTGAGGAGAAATCACAACACTGTTTCAATGTGTGTTCACCTTCTACTGTGGAGTTTGTACAGAAAAGTTAACTTGGCAGCTAAATACTAGTTTGGAGTCCCTTTAGAATTATTTTACAAAGCAAGAAATGGTTCAGTTTTGAAGGCAGTAAAAAGGAAACTAATGCTTGTCATAGAAAATCTTTTTTTTTTTTTTTTTTTTTTTTTAAGTGTTAAAAGCAAGTAAGCCCCTAGTGGTCTTAAATAATTTGCGTAAGTACACTTAGCACATTCACTTCCCTGGGAGTGCTGATTGGGTACCGATATATTAGTCCCTTGAAGAAGGAGAAAAGAAGATAATGAGAGGCAGGAATGCTACCTTCACAATAATTTCCCGGTATTCTGCTTTCCTCAGAGGTCTGGTGTGTGGGAGCGCTGACCACCTCGATCCTTGGGCAGATAATAGAGTCACTTAGGAAATGAGAGACGGCAAATGGCAATTTGAGGTGGGAGGGATGGCTCCAGCAGTAAATGGCACGCATTAGGACAGCCTAATCACTTAAATGCAGCCTATTAGTAAGTTTAGCTGAAGATGTTAAAAGAATCCTTGCAGCCTCTCTGCTGGCATGTTTGGAAGGGAGCTCAGTTATGAGACTATTAAAATGTTATTTTGATAATTAAGCCCACAGCTGTTGTGAGGGCGTTGGGGGCACGAGCTGGCGCAGCAGCCGAGCGCACGGCGGCGCAGGGGGCGGGCAGGGGGAGAGGAGAGGAGAAGGGAGGAAAGGAGCCCTGGGAGTTCCTTGGCACTTGGAGAGCTGGAATGGCCACCTCCAGCACACAGCGGGCTCGGCTTCCCACGGGAAGGTGCGAAGGCGGGAGGAGCTGCTCCCCTGCTCTGCTGGGATTTGCATCTCTGCTTTCTGCACCGGGGCAGCTCTAAGGGACAGGGTGAGGATGGGTCTTCCAGGATGTCTGGAGTTGGTTTGCTTTGGTGTAGAGATGGATCTTGGCTGGGTACAAAACTTGTGTCTGAGGGAGAAGGGCTGCAGACAGCAGCACGGACACTGATGGTGGGGAGGTGAGTGTCCCCATGTCAATGGCAGGTGGGCAGCAGCACCCAGGTTACACAGGGGCCCCTGCACCTGCCAAGTTGTGCACCAGCACTAAAGGGGACATAGCTTACTTGCATTGGTTCTTCAAAATTATTGGCAAAATTTTGGTTGTTTATGGAAGTGGGTTCAGGCTATGATTGTGCTCAGACCATGGATATCTCTGTCCAAACAAACAAACTGGGTCAGCAAGGTCTGGTCCCTGGGAGTGACCCAGGGTTTACTTTAATACTTTAAGTGCTCACTAAATATGCAATAATAAACACACAACCAATTTCACTGTGGCAGGTGATGTGAACTCTTTTGCAAATGTAGAGTTTGCAGTTTATTTTATGTATACTGCTACAGACAAAACATGCATTGTGCAGTATGCATACAGAGTTTATCCATGCTGCCCCAATCTCCTCTTCTGTGTTAAAATTAGGATGATTTGCAGAGTTTATCTACATTGAGCAGGATATAATTGCCCAAATTAAGGCTGTCCATCAGGTCAACTAGTAAATTCACCTCTTGTCTCTGTGTGTCAGTGGTAACCTTTCCACAATTGCTCCTCTACCTGCAATGCAATGTCAGTTGTGGTCCCTTGTTGACTCCCTGCCTGCACATGCTCACTGAATACAGAATCAGAAAACAATATGTGTGATTTTATAAAATAGACCACATAAACTGAATGTAAAATGGGGGAAGTTAGCCTTTTGATGAAAAGGGAAATGAAACCCAAGTATGGCTCCTGCCCCAGTATCAAAAATTGTTGAACTTGCAACTTTTCAGCCATCTCCTTCTTTCCATGATTACAAAAATGTCTTCAGTAACATTTGTACTTCTTTTCAATTCATACATCACTGAACCAGGCCAACTTTTAAAATATTATAAATAACACCAGCTATTTATCTAAATTATTACTTGTCAGCTCAGTTTTGATTATCACTGGTTTATGTATAATTATAGCTACTGTCAGTATTGATCTTTATTAACATCCAAATTACATTATTTTTTCTTCTTTTAGAAAATATGACAAAGTAAAAGAAACAACCCTTTAAAGTTTTGCCAGAATAGACAGGTATTATCTCACCTTCCTGGGAGGTCCATGCTGAAAGTTAGCTGATAGTTTCTGCTTTACCTTTTGCATTTTACTGCAAAAAATGTTCTCTAATCAGAATATGTAGTTTGAAGTACATTGAGCATTTCTGTGTTTAATATTTCCACACAGCATTGTAAACATCCTGTGCTCTGTGCCAAGCACAGGGACAGCCAGAGTGCCTGGGACACTGGGTGTGAAGGTGCAGGGCTGTGCACAGTTTGTAGAGGTTTGCAGAAGGTGATGGGGGGCTTTGCACAGGCAATATCTGTTGGGGCAGGTGACCCACCCTGGTGTGTCCTACCCTCATTTCATACCGGTTTGATTTCCTCCAGTTAGTTGAAGTTATTTTTGCTAAAGACTAGTGGCAGTCCTAATGAAGTCAAGCAGGAATCCAGTACCAGCAGCACAGCTGGGGCCAAGGTGTGCTTCCCTAGAAATTGTTTACAACTGTGACGTTTAGGAGAATCCAAACTTGAAATGAGTGAACCAAAACAAATTCAGGAATGATTACCATGGGAAGAATCTTGGACTTAGAGCCAGACAGTGAGATTGTCTTAGTGTGAGCAGCTTGACCTCACCATAGGATGGAAAACCAAGATGCCAGGAGACCAAGGCAAAGGAAAATGTTGTATTTAAGGCAGGAGATGGTTACAGCATGGGTCAAGGATTTCACAGTCAAGATGAAGTGAAAGGATAGATTTTTTTTTTGAGGAATAAGAGGGCTTAACACTACAATAGTATGTTATTACAAGTCTGTTGAACTTGTTTTAGCTTTAGGGTGTTTTGATTCCTGAAAAGCAAATTAATTACATAGTAACGCTGAAATCCTGGCTTCCTTACCACCAGGAAAAGGTTACTCTTCCCTTGTGGCTATTTCTTATTACCACCTTGTGATGATGAAGTATTTGGCACTTGAAAGTCAGATGCTTTAGAGATTACTACACAAGTTATTAGCCTATCTATGTACCTGAAGTATTTGTAATGGTATTAATGCCTTCCCTTTTCAACCTTTGTAACAGGGAGCATCACTTGACAATTGAGAGGAGATGCATCCTTTTCCCAGAACCAAGGCCACAATGTGACCTTCCAGCAACCTTGTAAAGAGACATCTTCACACACATGGGCCAGGACTCTGTCCCTCTTACTGATTTCTGTTGCTGTCATTCCAGCTTATGGAAGACATAGCTGAAAGATGAGCCCAGAAAAAATATGAAGAGATTTTGGGGGAAAAACCCCCTAGGATAGCCATACCATTGGGGCAGGAGGTGAATATTGTCAAGAAAAGAAACTGAATGTTCTCATTAGATCTATTTCTACATCACTTTCTGCTTAAATAGAATATTAAATGTCCTTTAGGCAACACTTTGAAAGTACCTTTTCCTTTTTCCAGATGGTGTAATTAAAAGCCATTCATTTGGTACCTAAGTTAGGAATCACCTTTCTCCATGTTAATTAAAAGCTATAGCTTACTAGGGCTGCTAAGTGCCCAGTTATTGGTGACTTTAGGGCTTTCAGGAAGAGCCCTGGTCAGAAGTGCTGAACCTCTTTGAAGCAGTCACTCAGATAATAAATACCTACACTCTTGTGTTATTGGGGGGGATGATGATTATAACCTCTTGTTCTGAAGGGGGTGCCATCCTTTTTTGCCTATGTAATAGCTGATGACAACTCATTTAAATTAGATAACTTGTCCTCTTTACAGTGTCCATATATTTATGGACAACATTTATGTCTTTAGAGGTGTTTTTTGCTGATTTGTGTGTGCATCCATCTATCTATCTATCTATCTATCTATCTATCTATCTATCTATCTATCTATCTATCTATCTATCATCTTCCTCACACACAGTGTACAGCCCTAGCCATTTGTTCTCAGGGGGTGGGTGTGCTCTTTGAAGAGAGGAGGTCCAAGCATGTTTTCTGCCCCCTCCCTCAGCCATGACCTCTTGGACTGCCTGAAGCCATTAATTCTCCATTCCAGGCTACTGTGAGCACTGCATTTGTTGCAGTTCATGGCAAGTGTGTTCCTGTGACACAAAAGGATTCTGCAGTAAAATACCAGCCAAATATATGTTGGGTTTATTGTGTGTTTTTCACCTTCTAAAATGCCAGTGTAAATAAAAGAGCTGCAATGTTGTGCTGTGTGTCCCAGCTGAGGCTGGACCAAGGCTGTGGTCGTGCCCTTGCTGTGGAGGATGGCATCAGCCCCTGGCAGGAGGCACAGCTGCCCCAGGGCCTGGCCTGGCTGTCCCCTGGGGCTGCTCCTGCAGCAAGGATGCAGGAGGGCATCTCCAGCCTAGAAATGTTCCTGAAATTGTCTCAGCACCTGGAGACCTGCAGGGATTTGGCACAAGCCCAGCTCCTGGACTGCATATGGATCTCTCTTGGGCTAAGGCAATGTCCACTCCTGGCTTATTTAGGCAAACAGAAGTGACATGCTGGAGAAACATGAATAGGCTTTTGTGCACTTCAGAAAAGAATTTTAACATAACACCTTTTCTTTTTTTCAGGGAAGTGCAAACAGTTTGCCCCCAGATCTCAGGAGCTAGACTTTCTAGTGTCAAGGACTTCTTCTGTCAGTTTCTAGTTAGGAAAATGCCTTGAGTAAAGATCTCTGGTTATCTGTTTTATTTGAATCACTGAAAGTCACATCCTGCAAACTGCTGATTGAGTTTGGATGAAGCTAAATTTGGGTAATGAAAAATGACCCACTGTAAAGAAAATGCTGGGAATGGCTCCTCTGTTCAGCTCTGTGTTAGGTTCTCAACAAGATGTTTCCATTTTTAATTCTCCCTATGCATCTGTGAGATAAAACATTACATTTTAGCTCAGAGATTTCTTTGTCCTTTACTCTTTTGCTTTCAGTACTTAGGCACACAATTCCTAAGGCTCAGTTGCTAGGTATAAAAAATCGATGGCAATTTTCCTCCTCAGTAAAGGATTTCCAAAATTCTCATACCTTCCTTAAGCTACAGCAGAATAATGGGAGGCTGGTGGTGCTGTCGTGGTGCCATTAGCTTCGCTGCTCGGTAGCTGCACATCAGCACAGTAATCATTTTCAGATTTACAAGCATTAAATATTTTAATTTAATGCCTTGGCTCTCTTGTAATTCATGCACTTAATTATATGATAATTACTCAAATGAAAGAGATACAGCTGCTGTTGTATCAATTCTTCTAGGAATGTGAGATTCTGGAATTGGCCTTGGATTTCAGGGTTTTGTTTGCTGGTTGTTTTTTTTTTTTTTTTCCCTGGTCCTTTCCAAAAGCTAGTGGGCACATAGAAATAATTTTTTTTTTTTTGAGTGTGTAGACCAGAGGTGAATTTCAGGTAATGTTACTTTCCTAGCTTCTTTTCCTGGAGCATGGCATACATTTGGCAGCTGAGGGACTGGGCACTGTGCTGGCTGTTTTTACTGCTCCTTGTGGATTACAGTCATTAAAGCAGAGGCACTAAGGCAAAGCTTCCCCAGTGCAGGACCCTGCTCCATTGGAGATGGCTGCAGAAGGAAGTGAACTGCAGGAAAGAGGTGTGTGTTTGTGTACACGTGCACATATAAATTCTATAACTGTATAGAATTTAATACCTTCGTAACGGGCCAGTTGCCCAGTGCAAGCACTGCACAATGAAATCACATAATAAATTAAAGTATAAAGGTTCAGCCAGGCCAAATAGACCACCAATAGGAACAAAAGGATTTGGCACAAAGGCAAACCCAAGTGACCTCAGAGGAGAAGGGCAATTAACACACCGGGTGAGGAAGAAAGGAAGAATGTTTTTGTATTTGTATTAGCAAATGCAAAAAAAGGCAGTCAGTTCACAGAAGGGAGCCCCTAGAATCTGGGAGGGTGACACTGTCCATGAGGACCACATAGCTGCCAGTCCAGGGCTGTGGCACCTCTTCTCTAGAAGGAGACCTCCTTATGGGCATCCTGCAGCAGGTAATGCCCCAGACTCCCAGTTTCTGATTTCCAGCTCTGTTCTTAACTGTTTGAAATACATAACAGTAGGCTTTTCTTAGGAAAAGCAGTAATTGTAAGATGGTGGAAGACATCTTCTGATTTTTACTATTTTGGTTTAATCACGTCTCCAGTGCTCAAAGGTGAAAAATTAGCTTTGGTATATTCTTCAGTTAGGAGATGTGCTAGTGAAAGTCTCCATAAAGTTATTCAGAACTTAAATTACTTCAGATCTCTGAAAACTGTTGAACAAGTATGTGCAGCTTGCTCTGTAGGAGGGTAAGTGCCACATCCCTGGGAGCTGGTGCTGGCTTGGGTCTGGCAGGAGGGCCATGTTGAGCTGCAGCCTTATGAAACTGCTTGTGCTCTGTACAGATACTTGAAACCTTCCATACTGAGCCCCTTCCAGCATATCAGAAAAGAATGAGCAGTTTCAGCCCTTGTGTATTCAAAAGAAACGTGCTTGTGGGCAGGCAGGAAAGAGACTGTTCCCCCCAGTGGGGCTGCTGGAGCTCTCTGGGATCACTTTCTGCAGGGCTACACTTCATGTGTTTTAACTTCTTGTTCTTTGCTGCTGCTGCTGTATCTTCTGGCCCAAGTTGATTAAAAGCTTCGGTGAGCTTTCAGCGCTAAAGCACAGGGCCTGCCCTTCTTGAGACGATTGTGGGGCCAGCCAGCAGCATCCCCTCAAAGGGGCAGTTGCTGGGCCTGAGCTTCTGGGCAGGCCTGGAAGAAGTGCCAGACAGCCTCTCACAGCCAGCACTGGCACATCAGCAGTGCCATGATTTGCTGCTACTTTTCTAGAAAACAGAAAAAACAAGAGACTGTTTAACAGTGATCACAGTAAAGTTTTGTGAAAACACGCTGCAGCCATATTTAAAGTTTTTGTTGTTGGTGGTTGTTGACATGTGAGATTATGTTTAATCCTCCAGGGACTCCGGATATTTTGTAAGAATTGTAAGTGTAAATATTTGGCAGTAGTTTCATATCCGTCCTCTCCAAGTCCCAGAGGAACAGATGATGCCGGGTTACTGTACTGTGTGGAGTTTCTGTTGATGGCAGTAGCAGATTTAACACTTCTACATAGTGGGATTTTACTTTATGAGTATTTGAAGTTTGTCTTGTGTATGTGGAGTAATTGCTCTGCAGCATGCTTTCTTGGAAGTGAATGTAATGTTTGTCCAGTTTCTTAAAAGCTGTAAATGAGAGGCAGAGCCAACAACAAACCTATCGTGATTAACAATACACAGAGATGTTTTTCATTGCTAAAGACACCTAGCATAAAGCAGAAATATTTAGTTACCTAGCTTGTAGTCTGATTGTCAGACTTACAGCAAGGCTAAATCCATTCAAACGGTTACTGGAAATTGGTATTTGAACTTGTGAACTCAGGAAAACTCCTAATCTGTGCTGAGGTTTCTGGCATGTCCTTCCAAGCCCCACAGCCTGTTGTCTTGAGCTTTCCTTTAACTCTCCAGAGACCGTGGTGTCTGCATTTCTAAGTTCCTGCCTAAGTAGAGGTTGCACCAAAAGGGTTACAAAATTTTAAGCCCTGTGTATGCAGACAATTTTCAGCTAGCTTACAGCAGCTGTGGAGTCGTGCTGATAGATTAAAAGCAGCTCCCAGCCCCAGAATGAAGTACATTAGAGCTCCTGCTGAGCCGAGCTGGGGTGAGGCCTACACAGCTGTCATTTAGGCCAAGTTTCCAACTGAAAACTGAAGAAAAGGATGCAACTTAAAGAAAAGTTGTATTTTAAAATGAGGCATCTGGTTATTAATCAAATATAAGCAGGAGCTCAGTTGTGCAGTGGGTTTCAGCCTCAACAGCCTGACACTTGGGAAGGTAGGGAGGCAATTTTCAAGGATCAAGAAGGGGCATGTCCAGTCAAAGGCTGTTACTCAGTGACACTGTAAAAATAATCCTGTTTTTTTCTGTACTTGCCTCTCTCCCTGAAAAAATAAACAGAATACAAATATTCTTGAACTGTTGCATGTCTGAGTGAGAGACTGACCAGCTCCACAATTGCTTTTTGCTGATACTGACCTCAAAGCAGAGCTGATTCCCGAGGGAGCGTGCTCATTGAAATCTGCAGTTAGCAGAGACGTATTTAAAGCACAGAAATCTTTATGGCCTTTCCTCCATTTCCCAGTGTTACTTTACCACAGGAGAGGTGGTCCCCAGTAGCATGACAAGTTCAAGGAATCTCGTGAGCACAGGTGATCCCTGATCTGCCCACCCTCTACCCCGTGGATCCCACACCCCACACTGTGCTGATGCTCACCCTGACACCCAGTTCTGTTACTCCTCTGCACAAGCACTTTTTGTCTCATCCCAGTAGCATAAATGAACCAGTGCCTCTTGGTCTCCACTGCCATGACCAGGAGTAGTCTGCTTGTTCTTGATGCAGGCCAGCTTCCAAGTGGCTTCTCAATTTTTAATGCAAGAGGGTCATTCACAAAAAACTGAGTGATGAACATGAATTAATTATATTATCACGTTGACATACTTTGGCTTCTGAAGACTTTTGTACCCATTTTTCATTTAATTTGCTTGTATAGTTACCACTGCTCTGTCCCTGCTCCTCAGTTACTGACTGTTTGTCTCAGAGTATTGCCTGCAAGTGCTGAAGCCGGATTTACTTCTGTTTCATTTAAAATAAAATATTCAAAAATATTTGTTTAAAATACTGACTTTTGTCTGTATATAGTGTGTAGTATGAATAATTTGTTGGAGTTCAGATACAGTGTTTCAGTTCTTATCAGATATGTATGACATGAATTTGAAAGTATGCCCTCTTGCTTGCTTTCTCATGTATGGTGCATAATGAATTTCCAGCTTGGCAGAAAGGAAAGGATCAGAGTGGGAAGCAGAGTATACCATAAGGATTTATCATGATACCAGTGAAAGCAATAAGACAACTCTGGGTAATTTCTTGGTTACTGAAGTAACAGTCTCATTTGGGAAAGGACTGTAAAATAAAGAACTTGCATTCTTCAGCTAAAAAACAACTATCAGTCATTAATTAGGCTGATGTTATAGGTGGCTGGTTCTTGTTTCTTTGTTTATCCCAAACTACCCAACATTTTTCAGCATCATCCAGCATTAATATTAACATGTGTAAACCTATTTTTTGTGCAGGAATTTGGGATAATTTGGATATAAATGTATGTATGTAGTGAGTTTAAAGGCACAGTAAGGCCAGTGAGATCAGTTTGTAGTATGAACAGTAAACAATGCACTCCAGGAATGCAGGTGGACCACATCAGTGATCTTCCCAGAACACTCAAAACAGAAATGGAATTTTCTTTGGGATCTTAGATCTGAAATTTGACTCATGAACCCATTGTAATGTGATGGTTCTTAATATATGCACTTTGGACGGATATTCCTCTGTGGGACTGTGTACATGTTCACACAGATCCTGTTATTTCATATTATTTATTCATATTGACAGTAGTAAAAGATGGTTGTTACTTGTGTGCAGACTAGAGCTAATGCAAATTCAGTAATCATCCCTTAAGTACAGGGGAAGTAACTCAAAGAGAAAGCTCTCCATTTGGCTATTGCTGTGAATCACCAAGCAAATAAAAATGTGAACTTCTGAGTCTATGTGGAATAAGTGTTAACTCAGTATTCTCTCCTTGGTGAATGCAGGGCACATATGTGCATTTGGCCTCTAGTAGAGTCAAGTAAGTCACCTCTACCAGCCCTTGAAAAACAGGACTAGCAGGACTTCCTGCTGTTTGTAGAACAAGGTTACTAAGCTAATCCAGTATTGTCATAAAAATGTAATAAGCACTTGTAAAAAGCTAAATATATAAATTAGTAAGTGCTAAATGCTATTATTTTTTATTTGTGATTTTGAAACCAGTCTGATGAATGTCCTTAGTAAACATAGTTGCAACAAATGCATGTATTACAAGGTTTTATGGTAAGAAAATTAAATCATATATAGTGCAGCAAAAATGTGTTTTAGGTCTGAACCCTAGAATACCACAGTTAGTGGAAATGAAGCTTGTTACCACTCTGTTGCTCTTCCAGAAAAGAGCATAGTATTGTATTATGAGCAATAATAACAAAAACAAACAAAAATCATTACAAACATTTTCATTTTTCACAGAATTCAGCAGCTGTTACTTAAGTAATAGGTTGAATTTTTGAGGATTATTTTCTCACTCAGTTTGGGAATGGTATCCTGCAATCTGCATCACTTAGGAGATTTTAGTTTTCTGTTAACTTCCTAGCATGGACAGTTGTAGTTGAATGAATCAGTGTGTAAAGAGAATTAATGGGTTTGAGATTTTGGAAGGAGGTTTTTTGAGAATTTTGTTGGGGTTTTTATTTTATTTTATTCAGCTTGGAATATTTCTAGCTATCTAATCTCGTCTGAACACATGAGGGTCTGAATATTACATATTTACATTTTGGAGACATGCATCAATTTTTATAAGTTAACGTGGCAATTTTATATTTGCCAGAATGCAGAAGCTTTCTCCACTTCAAAAAGGTTTTATTTTCATTAAGCTATGAATGCAGAAGAGTGTCTGTCAGGTTTTTTTTTTTTTGCATTAGCCTGGCTGGTTTATCTTAAGCATACTCAGTAGACTTGCCTCAGTTTTTCTCAAGCTATTGTTCTTTTTTACACCGCGTTTGCACACTGCAGTGCATCTAGGGAATTTCAGCAGTCGGAATATACATGAAAAGAGACCCGCTCTACTTTCATAAGGTCCCTGGATGAATTGGACGAAACCTCAAGGCCCCATGGTGGAGCCAGAGCCGCATTCATATTCCTTGCCATCACCACACATATGATAGCATGAAGCCCAGACCAATCGAAAACTTGACAGTAAGCCTTTTGATTTTGCGGGGAAGCCTTCATCAAGCTGAGAGAGGGAAGGGAATATAGCCCAAACTGGACTTCATACTGTGGCAAGTTTGAAATCCCAGCCCAACCACAGAGCTGCTTGATTGGAATAGTTGGAAACTGTGTCCAGGAATCCGGCAGCAAGAACTTGGCTTTCAGTTACTCTTGCCTTTTTAAAGGAAAACTCACCATACAGGTCACTTGGAAGCCTTATTTATTTTGTCAGAATTTTAAATATGTACACTCTTGCAAAGGATAGTTTTAGTGTGTAGTGCGTAGTGTTTGCTGCTATACAGTTCTGTTCCACAGCAGCTTTGTTTCTTAACCTTGTGGTGGAACTCTCTTGGCTAAAGCTTCCACACTTTGATGTTGTCTTCTAGGCTGTTTCATTATTTGGTCCTTAGTCTACTTAAGAAACAGAAAGAAAAAAAAGCAACCCTATTTTACACCATATGTGTTAGTATTAGCTTCTCCTTTAAACATTATGCCTGCCCATGTCTTGTAGGTGTGGTATGAAACTGATCTCTACTTATTTGTCTGGGAATTTCAGCAGTATGTCAGAATTGCTGTTGAACATATGTGTCATCAGTTATGCCACTGAATAACTATTATTCTTCATCCTTTTTGGGCTCCTGAGTCTGGGTGCTGACGCACCTTGGTATCTGCAGTGATGCCTCTGGATTTGCAAATGGAAGAACTGAGCATTTCCTCCTGGGAGAGATGGTGAAGCCTCTGCTGCCCTCCCTCCAGAATACTTAATTTTAAACTTTCATTTTAAAACGACAAAGCTTCTGCACTTTTGGTGCCTATCTAGAACTGCATTTTATTCATTGTCACCCCTGGAATTGTGATCCAATTATGCTCCAACCCAGCTCTCAGTCAGACAAAACTCTTGTTGACTTTCATGAGAGTTTGTCTAATTAAAAGACGAGTTGGGAGTGCAGAAGAGATAAATACCAGAAGCATGTAAAAGTGGCAAACTGATAGATTTGTGCTTTGTGTCAGAAGGTCATCCCTATAACATACTTTCCTGATTGCGATGGGAGACTTCTTTTCCATGGAGTGGTACAGAGTCCCCCCTTCAGTGCAGTGGTGCCTTTTATAGACTGCAATTCCTTATGGCTGAAGCAGAGTGCAAAACACACAATATTGTCTTGTGGCAAGTAAATGGAAGTGCTGCTACTTTGAAATGTTTTGTGGGGTTTTTGTTTGTGGTTTGGTTGTTGTTTTTTTTTTTTTTTTAAATCTGTAGCAAGACTTTTTTCTGGCAACCTCCCACTACCAAAAAGGTGGGGAGAGGTTGGGAAGGTGTGTGGGACACATGAGAAGCCCAGCCTGGAGCTCAGGAGGGGTTTATCTGCAAGCCCTCCCATCCTCCCCTCCAGGGCAGCCGGGAGTGCAGCTGGAATGAGGTGCTGGGTTTGCAGTGCCTGCTGCTCACACACTCTCCAAGGGCTGTGCTGGCTGTGAAGCAGAGTGGAGGCTTGGTGCAGATCCATCCCTGTGGCATGTTAAGGCTCTGTTGGATTGGCTATTCAGCAATGTTTCCTCAGCCAACATTTTGGGTTTGGTTGATTAGATTATTTCTTAATACCACAACACTGTATAAGAGCATTTACTTTAGTTAATAAGTTTTAGGGTAAGCTGCAAGGTTCAAGTGAATCAATTTTAAGCACAGGACATCATTAGAAAATTATTAGCTTAGAAGCTTAATGTTAAGGAGGAATCTAAACCAGAACTTTTAAGGTTGAATTGTAGAGTATTCAAATGTCTTTATAGCTTTCAGAATCATCTCCAAGAAACACCAAATTTAAGACTATAAAATTTAATCTGTGTACATCTTGACCCCATAACTCATGCGAATACATGAAAATTGCATCATATAAAACCACATGCCAGACATTAGGGTGGTATCTCTGTTGAGCTGTATTTAAATGGCTGCAGAGTGTAAACATCCCAGTCTCTGTACATATCCAAAACAGAGGCACCATTCTGCAGGTCTGCAGAGAGAAAAGCTCCATGTGGTTCTTACTGAGAGCTCTCTGCATTGTATCCCAAAGGGTGCTGAGTGCCCAAAGCCCTTGTCGTGCCCCTGGAAGAGCAGAGTGCTCCCACATCTAGAGAGGATGACTCTGCAGCCTCTTCCTCTTCTGTTCCTCAGCTCTGCTAGGCAGGTATTGCCAACAGCAGAGCCATTCTCACTGCTGTACACCCAGCTGCTTCCCAGGAATTTTGTGAAACAGGAGCATCCCATGTTGTCAAGAGTTAATAATTATACCAAATATATGCTCTGTGATTAAATAACGCACAGCTGGAAAAATTAATCACATCTTGCACTGAGAAATGCTTAAGACTTTTAAAGCAGCAATAGGTGCAGAATTTAACATTTAAAGATCCCTTGAAATGCCAGGGAATGAATATAAATGACTTGGTGCTCTATAGTATTTCGATACAGTGATGCCAACCAATGGAAGTGCAGGGTTTGATCCTGCTATTTTATAATAGGCTAGTAAATATTTTATCTTGTGCAATGTTCCTTTTACATGAAATTTTAGTCCAAAACCACCACTCCCTTAATAAAGGAGAAGTTTAAATTCATGAATTTTTTAAAGGGGTGATACTGTCTGTTTACCCCACTGCCTGGGCACAGGAGAGGAGGGACACTCTTTTTGCTCTGTGCTCCTTCCCTCTTTCTTCAGCTTGTCCTGCATTTTAGGATTTAAGGCTTTATTTTTCAGAAAGCTTGTCCCACTGAAGAAAAAAAATATAGTGCCATTTTGTTTGCTTTGCTGAAGGTGCAGACCTGAAGAATCAGTGCTGTGTATAAGCTGCCTCACCCTGCAGTTTCTCTTACCAGGGGCTCATTTGTATGCAGAGGGGATTAGTCAGAATTTACTGTAGCTTCGCCCTGGGGAGCTGTGAACTCCCTAGGAATATGCTCTGACGAAAGCGTGCAGTTGGTAAGATTAGAACAAACCCTTCTGCTACAGAAAGTGCCTTGGTCACTCACTAGGCCTCCAACATTGAAATCATTTTCATTTATAACCTTTTTGATCATTCAGCCTCAAAGAAGCCTTGGCTTTTATGACAGCTTGCACTAAAATTGCCCAATTATTTGGGGGGGGCGGGGAGGAGAGGAGTGAGTGAGAATCTGAAAACAGTCAGATGTGAGAGACAGGGCACTTGATCTGCGCTCATGGCTTTTCCTTCCCTTCTCCTACCAATATTTTTACAGCTGTTGACATATATTGAGTTACATGTGGCTGTGCCATATCCCCATGGTATAGTTTCAAAGATCTGTTCACCGTAAAGTGTGCTGTTCTCAAGTAAATGACTCTGACTTCAAGAAAGCACAGTAGTTTAAATGTTACTATAAATACAGGAGCTAAGACATTTTAATTATAATTTTTGAGTTATACAGTGCTCTGTACGTACACGAGGCATTTACTAAAGGCTGGGGATGTGCTCAGGTTACTGTGCTCTCTCGTGGATAAGGCAGTAATTGCAAGCAGCTCATTCTGCTGATCCCCTTTATTTGTGTGTATTTGCACAGTGCTTATTGACAATGAACATCTTGCATTTGGGAACTCAGCTGTGGGAGCTACAGAAGAAAGAAATAAAGGCAATTCAGAAAAAAATTCAAGTTCAGATTCAAGAGAATTTTTTTGTTGTGAGATATCTTAGGAATGTTACTTTTGTCAGAATGTAACTTTAGTTAGGAAATATCAGCACATCTATTGTCCTTTTAATGCCCTTCCAACTCGCATCTGGTAACTAGGGCAGATTGAGAATTCAGTACTAACAGATCTGTCAAATTTTTGAGAAAATCCCAGGGTATGGGTTCATTGCTGATTAATTTTTTCATCCATGTAGTAGCGTTGGCTTTGGTGAGGTTATTCCTAATTGTCTCTGATGAAAGAAAGAAAAACCCATATTGTCAAAGTGGGTGCTGCTGTCGTGGGGATAAACAGGTACAAGGTGTGGGGAAAGCTTAGATAAGCAGCATTGTGCCAGGAGGTTTGTTTTTATCTGTCACTGGGTTGGTGGTGTTATTTTACTTTTTAAGCTTGAAAACAAAATGTTATGAAAAGCTTTTACAACATTTGCCCTTGTGCATCAGTACCAGTTACGCACGGTAAAGGTTTCTGCCCTGGCTGTGGAGATCTGATCCTTTCCTTTGGGCTGGGACGTTCAGCAGAACAGTGACTGTAAGCTTAAATAATTTTGCAATATGGTGACATCATCCTTCAGAGAGTTCTGCTATTAAGATCTATCAAATCTAGTATCAATAGGGCTCCCTACATGAATTTGTCTCCCTGCTTTACCTGTGACACAGTCATGGTAATGGAGATTTCAACTATCTCTGCTATTACTAGGGCAGTAAAAGCAGCTCCTCTCAGTGTTTTCAGGTCCTAAACCAATATTCACTGTAAGCAGTAAAAAAAAAATCTTTCAATGACTGAAACTAATTTTGGATCAAGCTTTTACTGCAGGCTTGGATGCCCATCATTGCTGATGGCATGTTTTTGGTCATGCAGTCTACCAATCTACATAAATTAATAAATAGTATGCATAATAGATAGCACATGTATAGTGAACCACATCTCATGGTTTCCCTGAACAACTGCTGCAGTTTTTAGCAGCATTTCCCATGGCCTTGACTAGAAAAGCTGCTAAAGTTGGAGCCCCTGGGCTTTGTGGAAGTCCTCAGTGCCATTGCCAGCAGATCCTCCTTGGCCATTAAGCAGTGCTTCTGTGTCACTCAGCCAGGAACGCTATGTACTTCTATTTAAAAACAGTTGTGAAGTCTCCTGAGTAGGAACTGAAAACTGTAGACCACCATCAGAGCTACGTCCTCTGGCCTTTCCCCTCCAAAATTGTAGCAGTCACTTTTTAAGGTGTTTCTGAGTAGCAGTGGGAAGGCACACAGGCTGCAGAAATTGTAGGAAGGCACTGAGAGCATCTAACCAAATCTTAACGTCTTTTACTGGATTTGGACTCAAATCTTTGTGTGCTTCCTCTGCTTATAACTTCACCTCTTTTGTGAATCAAACCCAGCTTTTCTGTTGTGCAAATTGTACAGAAGAGTGAGGTCTGGAAAAAGATTTTTTTCTCTTTCTGAGCACCACTACGAACTCTTACTTGTTCTTGAAGAGAACAAGACCATTCATCTTTAGCACCTTGCAGCTTGTTTTTTCTTTCAAAAACTTCTTTCAAAGTCAGAGTGTAGGCAAGTGATCTGAATGATGAGAATAAGCCTTGTTCAGGTGTACCCAGTCCCTGGGCAACATTTGAGATGGCAAAGGCCATCCGTTTGCATTTGCCTTATGGACATTTCTGTATGTGGTACCTTCTATTTTCCATGCTAGTTAAGCAGCCTTCATCCTGAGAGAAGCTTTGATAACACTTTATTAATACATAGTTAGCCAAATACAAATGAATTGTTTAATTGATTGATTTTGTGAATATTTTTGATAATGTAAATCCAACCCAAGCAGCACTAAGTCCTGTTGCTGGAGGTAGCTCACAGACCAGCTACCTTGCAAGCAGATGTCTGGCTGTAAATTCATCAAAGATTTGCATGTACAGTTCTTGGCATTTCTTTTCATTATCACAATTATCAGGGAGTACAGATGAGCTGGCTTTTCCCTACATGCTGTTGCATGGTTGCTTTCGAGGGAGGAGCCCGGGTGCAGGCAGTGTCAGGGATGCAGCATCTTCCTTGTCCGTGCAACCACCAGGGACACACTGGCTCAGGCAGGCTGGGGCTGAGGCTGGGGCTGGGGCTGGCTTCGGGGCTCTGGCAGAGAAGGGCAAGGGCATCTCAGGCACTCCTGGGGCAGCCAAGCAAAACAGGCTCCCTCCTGCAGCCTGAAAAGCTGGGGCACATTCCCCTCTTCTGCCTTTTAAATGACTTGTATTTGTCCAGTCTGCTTAGGCTAAAATTTAAGATTTGTATTCAGAGGTGCTGACTGACACATTTCCTTTATGAATTCTTGTGGATTGCTATTGATTTTTTACTGTGGTTTTCAAAATCCTACTTCTAGGACTCTGGAGATTTCCCTGCTGCAATAATAATGTATTGTCATTCTTAATATCTCAGCTTCTTGACACAATATTCATATTAAAACCACAAAAAAGCTACATTAGAGTAACACCGAGGGTCTGCCTGGAACCCACCAAGGCAAGGGAAATCAAAGTCAAGGCTGAAAATTAGGGCTGACACTGTGAAACGTATCCCATCCTACTTAAGTACTGGAGTTCATCTGTGATTGCAAGATCACTTGCATTTGATAGATGGATTCCTCTGTACAGCAGGAATGAGTTATGATGTGTTGTAAATCCTCAGGATTAACTGTTGTAGTTGAGAGTGCCTATTTTTGTGGAGAGCTACATAAGCCAGCATTATGGAAACTGCTTTAACATCTTTTATGAAATTTTGTTCTCTTTCACAGACAGGGCTATTAAAAATTCATTCTGCATTTCTGCCACTTGCATAACAATTCTGGATCAGATTGTTCAGGTCAGTAAGGAGAGAACAGAACAGCAATATTTGTATGAGCTTGTAGCCATTTTCCCCTTAACTATGTTGCCCCAAAAATGTTTTGCTGATATGCACTGTCTTTTATGAGTGTGATAAACAGTTTGATTTATTCACCTCCATGATGTAAATGAGTTGTGTGAATGTTTGTGGCATCATGGAGCTATTGCAAGACCTTCCATTTGACCATGTCTTTTGACCTTTCTCATACTGTCTGTTTGGGAGCTAAATTTTTCCAGTCACAGTTTTTCTTGCTAAGTAGGAAAGTTTACTTGAATTGTTCATTGGCCTCTCAGTGTGCTATGTGGAACTCTGTGGAGTGTCAGGAATGAGAGTTGAGAAATGTCAGGGACATTTCCTGTGGCAGAGGAGAGGCTGGGAGGGCCTTGCATGCTGGTGAACATCTCCAAGGGATGTGGGCTGCTCACTGGCACAGGGTTTTCTGCTGCCATCACCCTTCACCAAAAGGGAACAGAAATGTTCTGACAAAATTAGACAAATCAAATATCTAGGTTTATATTTTAGAGCAAAGTGTTTTAGCAATATTTTTATTAATGGGTTTAGAAAAAGCTGTTTGTGCCCCTTTCCATCTGCTTGTCTTTTCTGTTATTCATGCTCACATGAGAATCCATCTGACACTTCCCCTCCTAGTTTATTAAGGCAATGTGAAGGGGTTTCTTTATAAATGAGGATTATGGGTCATTTGCATACATCTAGGATCTCCTTTTTGGTGCTGTTTTGAGCAGCGAACAGATAGGGGCAGGAAGTTGACACATGGATTCCCATCAGAGAGGAGCATTCAGACCTTGTGAGCTGAAGCACTCTGGGAACTCCACACAGGAGGAGAGGCACAGTTTGTGCAACATGATCTGGCAGTCCTGATGAAGCCTCAGGGGCACATGACCAGTCATTCTGGTGTAGATGTTGACCAGCTTTACTTCCTACTTGCCTCTGAAGACATCAGTGGACTAAACTGAGGTTTTGGTGTAATTAAATGGAACTGTCAAACACCAGAACTGTTCTATGTGCACAAAATGTCCCACTATGAATATTCTGATATTGAAGTGCTGATGCTGGAACAATGTATAAGGAAGTCTCCCCGAAATATGTTTGGATATTCAACAGGACTTGAAGAATTCGTATATGTTGTTTGCTATGAATATTCTGATATTGAAAAATAGAGCATCACCCCAGCTGCTTTCATAGATGTGGCAATTTCTAGATTAAATTAATTTTAGAAAGGCCAGATGAAGTTACAGGTTTACTGGAAAATTTATTTTCCTCTGGAGAGATGGCTCATGCCTTTCCCTGACCAGACACATCACTCTGCCGGCACTTTGCATTGGTTAACACAATTCCTACTGCAAATCACAGTTTTTATCATATCCACCAACATCCCTGAAGTGTAGTGCAAATGTTTGGAAAAGATCAGTTACTGATTGCGTGTTCCATCAGGGTAAGGTATTTCTCCTGAAAGTATTAATCCTCATAAACAACAAAACTCTTAAATAGAAAAAAGCATTAAAAATGGCTTAAACAGATATGTGCCCCAACATTATCACATCAGACCAGTTTAAAGTAAATTCAGTATTTTCAAGAAAAAAATTGGTTCTGTTTCTTTGAAATTATGTATGCCTGAGTTAATCTTTCAAGTGAATTATAAATCCCTGTACATGCAGTTAGCATTGGAATGAGTTATAGTTACAAAAATTGGAATGAAGATAAATCATGTTTCCTTGGTGAAAATCTAATAATAACAGTCAGGTCCATACAACACTGCTCAGATATAGATCCCCTGTGATTGTGATGTGCTCTGAGGAGGTCATGCTACCCACCCTTGAGATCAAGGTCCACAAGGTCAATATTGGGCACTTTCAGTACTTCAAGAGTTTTATCAAAACTGTGACACTTGGGGTGGTGCAAACAGACATGCACCGAAAACACAGAAACAAACGGAATTGCTAAATTTTGGAAGAGGCAAGGTGAGACCTTTTTACTTTAAGAGTGATGATAATCCTGAGTGTATTTAAGCATCTCAAGGTCAATGGCAGCTTCGATAACCTGTGCCAGAACATGGCTTTTTTGGGGAGCTGGGGGTGGATTGGCAGTACAAAGATGCTGTGTAAGAGCGCAGGTGAGGCGGGCAATGCAGCTCCAGCAAGGTGTGCTGACCCCTCTGACCTCATGCCCTTCACAGGAATTAAACTTGTTGTTTTACAGAGCCAGACCTTTAAAAAGAAAAAATCTTCTGAGGCCCTCAGCATCCTTTTCTAGAAGTGTATTGGAGAGCCCTTGCTAACATGGATCATGGAGAATTGTTAGTATTAAACTGCTGTTGGATTACCAAAGTGTAACAATGTACAGGACCTGCACTTTCAGCCACTGTCTCTTCAGTGTGTGGGTGAATGTCAAAGGGAATATTTTATGTCAGTTCCTTGTGACCCAGATTCCACAGAAGTCTCTTATAAAATAATCTTTGAGCAAACACTACTCGCATGTCCTAAGGACACCTCATCCCCGTGAACCCAAAGGCAGGAGTGAAGCTGCTGTGCACTGCAAGATCTGTGACTTTCTATCTGAGAATTTTGGTCTTGTTTGATAGTTCAGCCTTTGTGCCCTGCGGATCCATTTTAAATTGTCTGAAGCAGGAATAAATCTATTACAATGACCACCATTTAAAAAAAATAATACAAGATGGGTCTGTGAAGAGGTGTTAAAAAGTAGAAATGAAAGGCAGAAGTTGTAAGAAAAACCTGTTCATTGGACAGACCTGCAATGCAGTAAATAATAACCTCAGATGTGAAAGACAGCCTGTTCCAGAAAAAAGGCAGTGGAAAGGACTTTTTTTCTCTTTTTTTATTTTTTTTTCTGTGGGTCTAGGGGAGAAAAGGTCCTTTATTCTTTGGTAACTTTTCTGATTTTAAATATGTGCTTGTCTGGTCATGAGGAGCAAGGTCATTCCTACTGCTCAGGGCCTGGGCTTTGTGCTGGTGTTGGTGGGAGCTTCTCTCCTCTCTCCTTTTCCTCCCTCCCTCTATCTCTCCTTTTCTTTTTCTCCTGAGGTGCAGATGGCCACATTTGCAGGTTAACTGGAACAGCTGGAGGCACATTATTAGCTTCCTGCTGCTAACTCATATTTGCTTAGATTTTTTTTTTTTTAACAGCAACATAATTTACAAGTGGTAGGCCAGTGACAAAGCTGGCATGTTCTAAATCCGCATCTGATTTATATAATGCTGTTGCTTATCAGTGAATGAAGTCATAATTATTGCTTTGTACCATTAAATAGCATAAATATATAAACTGTTACACAAATTGCAGCAAATGTTTCCTCTAGGGAGCTCTAGACAAAATTTTAATGTAGTGCATTTGTCTGTGGTGGCAGTTTCTATGGTATATAATAATGTTGATAAATTTTACTGTAGCAAGTGACATTTTATAACATTAATCCTGGTGGTAAAAATCTGATGAATACTACAGCTGTAATGGTAGGTACAAGAAGAAAGAGAGCTTTTGACACCAAGTGAATTGATTTTAATAGTGCTTTAGAGCTGCAAAGCACAAAGATGGTGCAGAGATGGTAGATCCTTCACTGAAAGGGAAGAGGACTTGTGCAGGTGCTGGACAGCGAGGCACCAGGGAGCTTGACTTGATGATGGTGATAATTAATTCTTTTTAAAACCTTTATTGATAAATACTTCCTCTGCTTTGAAAAGCAAAAGAAAACTGAATGGTGAGATGAAACCATTTAAAATGTCCCCCAGTTATTGCAACTCAGCACATGTAAGTGAAGGCACTGTGCTGGGTGCTGTGCTCAGATGCTGCTCCCTGCCTGTGCTGGCAGCTGCTGGCTGAGCTGGGCACAGGGAATGGGCCAAGGGACAACTGGGCAACTCGTGACACGAGGACTGCCACGAGAAATCCTTCCTCTGACTCTGAATAGGGTGGTACAGGGGGGCTTCAGCTCCTGTCAGTAACAGCAGAAGTGTTGTTGTTAAAGGGCTTTGCAATTCTTTAGAAATTGCCACCGCGTTGCTCTGTGATCCAGGGCCCGGTGCCTGGGCTGGGGCTGGCCCATGCTCTCTGTGCAGGCAGTGGGGTGGCACCGCACTGCCAACGGTGCTGGGCACAGCAAAGTGCCCACCAGAAAGCCCTGGGATTGTCACCACTCATGCCTGAGGTGCCTGGCTTCAGTCATGGCTGAGAGCAGCTGGTGTGCTCCCCTCCTCAGAGACACCTGCCAGGCATGGAGACAAAGGGGGCAGCCCCAGAGCGAGCCTGGGCTGTGCCCTGCCTGTCCTGCCAGCTGTCTGAGGATGGTTTGTTTTGTTTTTATTCCTGGAAATAAGGAGTGCTTATTTTCTCCAGAAAAGGTTTTAAAAAATAAATGGATATCTCAAAGGAGAATCCTCATGGGCACTGTACTTGGGACACTTCTATAAAAATGGAGAGCAGTGTAGTTTTTTACTCAGTCATTTAGATTGCCATGACCCCCCATGGAAGGTTTTTTTTTCCTGTTTTCTTCATGACATGACTTCTTTCCTTTTCAAATTCATGTCTCTGTTTCAATAACATCAAAGATGGATCTAGATGGTAAAAATTGCAGCCCCTGGCCATAGGGAAAATCCCAGTGACTTCAGACTGAAGAGCACTGAGGCTCCTGACACACACCATGGCACGCTGACAGCATTTTTGTTGTGAAACCCTGACATGTCCTATATGGGTTTTCCTTCAGCTGTTTGCTTCCTGCATTTCTAGCATTTCACATGCCCCCAGTAATTATCTTCCTTTCTGAGAAATTGTATGTTTTTTCCTGCCATCCATTAGCATGAAGTTTATTGAGTGGTTGGGGATTAGTCACTGTTCTCTCTGGAGGCTGAAGTGCTGATGCTGGAACAATGTATAAGTAATTCTCCCCCAAGAATGTTGTGCCTCCCTACTCCTCTGAAGCATGTGGGGAGGAAGAACAGAGGCTCAGTTGGCCCCCCTGCCTGGTGGCTTGGGGGTGCTGGTCTTTACTCTCCATCTTGGAGAGATACCCGGGTGCAGACTATAAACTTTGCCACTGGCTTAAGTGGTTGGAGTTTCAGACACCATCACTGCTTTAAAAACACAAACATGCCTGGGAGCACTGCACCTCACCTGTGATGCTGGAGGCACAGCAAGGGGTGGGAAGCCCATGGCAAGGGCAGTTTCCCATAGGAGTGGCAGGGCAGTGACAGGGATGGCAGCAGCATTGCTGTGGGACAGCCATTCTCCACCTTCCTTTGCTGGTCTTCCTCCATCAGACCTCTCACTGCACCATGGAGCAGTCTCTGGGATGCTCCATCTGCAGCCTTCCCTTTGCTCCAGCTGCTGGCCAGAGTGGCAGGGGAGGGAGCAGAGCTCCATGACAGGTGGCCTCTGTCCCTGAGGAGGATTGCAGTGGCAGTGCAGTGTGGCCATGGCTTTGGAGCCCTGAGATTTATTTTGAATGTGTATTGCTTGTCAGTGTTACACTGAGTGAACTCCTGTACAGTGTGTCATGGCTTGTCCACAGGTGAAAAAGTGAAAAGGTAATGTCATTCTCATGGCTCTTGCATTAACAATTTTAGAAATAAAAACCATCTTATAATGGAAATGTGACTCTCTGGAAATGTGAATCCTAAGCTGTTTGTCTTAATGACTAAGTGCTTAATCACCTCAATGCACACCCGAGTCAGGGTTAATAATAGTAGGGGCTGTGCAAGCTTTGTTATGTATTCTGCAATACTGCAGTGATTTCCAGCTTTCTGTGAAGACCACCAGGGCAGTCCCAGCACCAGGCATGCCACAGAAACTGTCTCAAGTTCACACCTCACCCTCTGAAGCACCAGTGGGTGCTGGGGCAGTGAGTAGGCCTGGCTATGTTTATTCACTTCAGCATCTTAATGCAATTACAAAGATGTTGTGTGTCCAGCCAGCTTGGTCCATGGCAGCGTTTGGTTTGTCTTTAAGAGGTGGTGAAGATGTCTTTGATGCCTGTGCATGAAGCAACAGGGCCATCTAGAACAAAAGCCTGTGTTACAATTACTTCGTAAAGTTGTTCTGCATTTGTGTGTCTACCAGAAGCACTTATGCTTGAATGCAGTGTTTGATTTTTTTCAGCTACTCTAAATAGATCATCTTTACAGACCACAATAAAATGTTTGTGTAATGCTTAACTGTACATTAAGTAAAATCCTGCATTAGAATATCCCTGTATAATTTCTGTTGGGTAAATAAGAGCATAAAGACAAGTATCCCCACAATTCCCATTACCACATTCAGCACTTAGTTACATTAGAAAAATGAGGCATCGTTCTGCCAACTTTTGTTTCCCTCCATTTGTGCTACTTACCACTTATGAATCCAGCAGGCCGACCCATGCAGCAATTATTTCTGAAATCCAGCTATCATGGCACACGTGGGTACCCCAGCACAGCTACTGCCAGGGCTCCATGGCTAGCACTGGGCTCCTGTGCTTGTGTCTAGAGCATTATTGGGCTGAGCTGGTGTATAACTAATGGCATTTGGAAGGTGTAGGTGTTATGTTGTCTGCTGAAGCATGATTTGTATTGCATTAAAGCATCCTGGTGGTTTTAAACAGGCTAAAGGGGATTTTCAGCTGTGGTCAATTACTGGGCTGCTGCACCAATGGTGTGCAGGGTATTTGGGTGCTCACAGGAGCCTGTGTTGTACTGACACCTTGTCCAGGCCTCTGCAGACCAGCTGAAGCAGTTATGTGTTTGTTTGGGACCATTGTGGGTTTCTGAGTATATTACAAAGTTTCTTTTTATAATCTTCTGCTCGACTGTCCTGTGCTTTGCTCCGGGAGGTGTGCAAGGTGAGCATATCTTTTCCTCTTCCTCCTGAGACTGAGCACTTGGACTGCACCTTCACTGCTGTGCAAATTGGCAGAGCTGGACGTGCACCCTTCCCCACCCTCCAGGCAGCAGGAGGGCAGGGGGCAAGGCCAGCCACTTCTGTTCAACTCCAGACCACGGCATCTGCTTTACACAGGGGATTGGGGCAGGAACCAAGGTTCAAAGCTGCCTCTGCTTGTATGGAGAAATCAATATTTAGCCATAAAACCAGGAGAGGCATGTTTGGGAATCACAGCCTGAGCGAAAGGGTTCCAGTATTGTCATAGAAGATAAAACAAGAGGAAAACATTTTGAATTTACTCTTTGTGTATTGAGGCTTTTTATTATTCATCAGTAAGTAAATATAAGCTAAGGGAGTGATTTGTTTCTAACAAGCTTATAAAATACTAGAGTCATTTGTGAGTTTATTGGAGTGCTGATTATAAACATTCCCTCATGCACACTCCTTTGTGTCAAATTAACATTCAAAATACAAATATTGTATCTTTGAATATTTTTGTAATCTCTTCCCAAGTATTTGAAATCTTCGATGAGAGACGATTGATGATGTTACGTGAAACGTAGCCAAATGCTCTGTCACAGTTTTGGACATATTTTTCATTTCTTTGGCATTTGCTTTGCTCATGCTGTTTCTTTGAATTGCCTGCTTCATGCTCTAGCATTTGGATTTTGATACAATGCATAATTGATGTTCATCTAGCTGCAAAGATTCAACTGTTGTGTGTGCCACGCTGTCTGCATGCCTCTTCCTGGGATGTGCCCCACAACCTGCCAGGGCCAGTGCCCATGGAGGAGCGGCCAGTCACACTGGGGCTGGTGGCCTCGGCACTGCTCCCTGTAGCTGCTGGGGCAGTTCAGGCACATGGGTGGCACCAGGCCATCCCAGGTCCCCCAAAACACTCCCTTGAGGAGCTGGACTTTTCTGATCACACCTCAGGACTGAATTTGGAGTTCCTCTTGCGCAGCAATGCACTTTCTGTTGGCAACCATAAGGAAGAGAAATGTAAAGAGTAGGCATCATCTGCTACTCATCATACCTATCTATGGGATGAGTAGTAGATGCTTTAGACCATTCCTCTGTAGGCAGTTTTCCAAAAGCATAGGCTGTGTGGGGAAGGCATCCCAAGGCCTTTGCAGGTGCTGCTGGTTGAGACTAACAAGCTTTAGGACACAGATCTTGGCAGCCCTCTTGCCTCTATGGCTACAGACTTGCCACTTCACCCCCTCCATACAGCAGGTGTATTTGTAGTTCAGTGGGACAGACCTTTTATTTTACAATTTTGTTTTCCTCCATTCCCACTAAAACATTTCCTGTATTATCGGTACCCAAACTCTTTGCTTTTCCTATCAGCATGTACCTTGTTTTTACTAAGCAGAGGAAAATCCTGCAAGGGTGGGTCTTAGGCTAACATTATTATAGTGGCTGCCATTTAAAAAGTCAATTTTTGCCTACAGGCAAAGTATTGTTATCAGAGTTCGTACCTATTTTGCATATATACAATTGTATCTTCCCTGCCTCTCTGGGGTGATAGGAGCAAATGCCGACTTCTGAATGCCGATTGTTGAATCTGAGGTTAAAATAAGAACTCACAAAATAAAAAAAGAACAAAATGGTGGGTAGCAGGTCTCTGAGATAGATAAACCTTTTTGGTTGAAGCAGGAACTCCATGATGGCTTGATTAAGAATCTTATTTTGTTTGAGGGCCCAGCTGAAAAGCAGCTTGATCTTTCCTCTCATTTTTCATTCCTCCATCGTAAGTTTTGCAGGGCTGTGGAATATGGTTCTTCTCATGTGGACTTATTAGGTGGACATCCCTAAGTCTCTTTCAAGTTCAATGATTGCACATCAGGCCTTTCTCTGCAGCAATCCAACAACACCTTTGGATCTTTCCAAGTCATCTCAGCCACCTCTGCATGGCTCCAGTCCGTACCATGCATACCCTGAAAGCACCATCCTGCTGGGAACATCTTGGTGCTTCGTTTGGCCTGGGGCTCTGCATTTTTTTTTTTTCAATTTAATTTAATTTTATTTTTAAATGTAACTTCTGAGAATGAGAGGAGTTGCAGAGAGCCCAGGAAACCTTACAATGCCAAGAGCATGAGATCTAGGTGAGTTTAAGCAAAAATAGCTCTGTAGGAGTCCTGCTGTTAATGAGCCTTCAGAGCCTCCTGAATGTCCTTGTGTTTTGATACTTTGTGTTTTTGTGGCATGCTCACACTTTCAGGTGGCTGCTTCAGCTCCACTGTAGGACTGGCTCTTCCAGATCACTTTATTTAACCAAAAATACAGATTTTCCTTATCTTTTACACTATGTTTTCTGTCACAGACCACATATGTTCTCCAGAGCCTGTCTACAGTGTGAGTTTGCACATGGCTTTCCTCAGTGGATTAAAAAGCTAATGACATATAAAATGAAGAAAATGTGTTTCTAAAAAAAATTAAAAACAAGCTGGCCATGTTGTGCACTGACAGAGCCATGTTATGACTGCCAACAGCCATATATGCCTGACTGAGCTACACACATAGTAAAAGAGAAAGGAATTTGTTTACAAAGGCAGAAACCTAGATCTTCTGAGTTTAGCACCCCAGAAGAAGGTTCTGCCCATGTTTCCCTGCCACGGGTGCCCCTCCCAGCTCTGCAGGATGTGTGTGCTGGCCCTGAGCTCTCCTTCTCTGCAGAACTCAGGGCAACTGCTTCAGTTCTGCCTGTCCAGCTCCAGATCATACCTGAAGTGTGCAAGCTGGCTGGCTCCTGTGCAGCACAAAGAACGCATGTAAAGGTGGTATGAGTTTGATATTAGGTTTTATGCATTGTAATCCATGTTTGTATGTTAGATAATCACTACCCAGAGTCACTTTACAGTCTGTGTTATGCAGAGCCCTTGCTCAGCTGTGAGATCTCTTCCAGAAAGTCACTGGGTAGCAGTGACTCTTCTTGCTCAAGATGAAGCTGGCCAGAGGGTTTGATTTCCACCTGGACTGTGGAGAGTGAATCAAGCAAATTGCACCAACGTCAATGGGAGATGCTCTGTACATTTACTTGAGCATAATACCACAGTAGAAAAATATATGTCTCCAAAATGCAGAGATGCTTATAATATTTTCTTGTTTTCATGCAGATTCTTCTTTTTGACTCCTTTAAGGAATATAATGTGTTACTGCACCCTAGGATTCCTGATTTAAAATATGTCTCATAGGGGAGGTTCATTCTTCTGGGCATATTTGCACTTAATGAGCTCTGAGGGATATTTGTGCCATGCAAAATCAGTTACCTGTCTTAGCCAGCCAGACCCTATTTAGTCACCCTTGGCTCTCTCTGTTTGCAGTGGCATCTCCTTTTGCCATCCCCAATAACTGGTTTGCGTCCCTGTCCCTGGGGAGAGGGAGTGAAGGAGGCACCTCGGTAGGGGTGGGGCACAGGAGCCTCTCTGGGGCTGGATTGTGACATGAGTTCAACCCTCAGAGAACAAGTAAGCTCTGGTGCAGTTGTGCTGAGTGCTCATGTCAAGATAGCTGGGTAACCATCATTTTTATTTTCCAAGAAAAAGCTGAGAGGTGTTTCTGAGCTTTTTACTTGTCTGTAGGTATTTCAAAGAAATTTGGTCTTTAAGTTGATAATAATGCCTAAAAGATTGCTTTTTAACCAGAGACTTTTCCCTAGGAATGCTGTTTCTTAATAAGACAACAAAATTAATACATACTTAAAAGAAATGCATTTATTTGAGTAAGTGGTGCAAATTGCCCCAGCATTATGGGGGTGCAGCATTTGGCCAGTCTCTGAGTGCTTGGTGATGTGCCACAAAAATAATGCTCATGGCTGGTTTTCAATTGCATTTTTAACTCTGTGCCCACTGCACCATTTCCCAGATACCTATACTAATGCAATCTTTTTTTAGACCATAGCTGATACTGCTGTAAAGTTTACATTGCTGGATACATACTTCCATGTTTATGCAGAATTTGCAATATCAGAATAAAGCCCCTTATGCCAATTCACCTGAACTCAGTCAAGAGGCAGTGCACCAATGCAGGGATAATAGAATATTTTTTTGCTGATGGAAATAAAAGTCTACCCTCCCACTGGAAAAAAAAAATTAAAAAATTGACATTTTTAATGTTTTAATGCCTGAAAGAACCTTTAGTGTTTCTCAGTTAAATTTTACATTGAGGAGGGGGTTTTTTTTGGAGTTTTATTTCTATTTCTCCTTTTACCGGTTTTTCTGCTTCCCTGATGCCATCATGGGAACTGTTTATGCTTTCTCTTACTCGATGCATTGCTGAGTGTAGTTGACAACAACTGGCTTGTAGCCTGTCATGTTAATTACATACTATTAGAGAGCACTAATCTGATGATTATTTACACGATAGATTTAAAGTCTATCATGTCAATGTGTGCTTGGGAAATGGCAATGTGAAGATCAGTGATACACATCAGTGGGAGCTGGTGTTTCAACAAACACCGTGTGCTGTCCCAGGCTTGCTGGGCTAGCTCGGGGGGCTGCTCACCTTGCCCTGCATCCCCAGCTCAGTCACCTGCCTCTGAGCACTCAGAAATGCAAACTGCACCCAGCAGCAAGGCAAATGCCCTTTGAGCAGTAGTTGTGGGATGCAGCTGTCACCCTGCACCCAGCCAGGGGAGGGGTGACTTTGCCGTTGGCACCTCGTGGCTGGGGGGTCCTGGAGCTCTGGTGGCCTCTGTGTGACCACAGTCACTGCACTGCACACTGGCACTGCAGGTGGGATGGGGGCACCTCGCAGTGCTGGGGGCCTGCTGCTGAGGCTGGGGAGTGTGCCAGGCCTGTAAAAGGAGTAAAAAAGGGCTTTACACCTATTTAAAGTAGGTTTAAAGCTTTGGGTGTTTTTAAAGCATCAGCATATTCCAGTGGGATGTTTAATAAGAGTATAATGATGTTTTAATTTTAATTTTTAATTTCACAAGAAGAATAGATGCCAAGTAGATGCTAGTTATTGCTGTTTGTCTGTACTGAGCTGTTCTATGTGATATTGTCAATAGCATGAGAGGATGAATGTGTTCCTGCTGTGCAGCGGTACAGGGAGCTGCTCCCAGGGAGGAGAGCAGGAGCAATAAGGTGTATTTAGTTTTCAGCAATGTGATGGCATGAGGGAGGACAGTGCAGGAAATAGGCTGTGTGGCCATGGATTCAGGGCTGTGTTACTTCAGTTTCCTCAGGTATTGACACTAAACTTGAAATAACACAACTGTGAGTATTTCAAAACATTGAAATGCATTGCTTGAGTTAAATTGTGTGGGAGTTAGGTGTTCTTACTAAACTCTAGTTATTCCTAGAGGTTCTTTAGTCTGGATAAAGCTAGTTCTGTGTGTGGTTGTATGGACTTGCACACTCAAAGAGAGCATGTGGTTTTTTTCCTGTATGGGTTTTACATTTCCATTTTTCCATGGAAGCTAGTGGAGTTATTCCTTAATCAATTATCGTGAAGGAGCAGTCAGACCTATCAGGCTTCAGTCCACAAAAGGTTTTAATATAGGCTATTAAAAAAGGCATCTTCAGAGAAAGGCTGATAAAGTGTGAAGTTATTGTGCTGAAGTATTGTGTGCACTTCTATAAATTATGTTTATGCAGTTTCCCAGATTAATATCTAAATCTAAAATAAAGCTTTGCAGGCAGGCCCCTCTGGGGCTCTGCAGACAGAGATAGATGATGCACAACTCCATGAACTCCTTTGAACTTTCAGATTTTATTTTTCTTGTAAACTGAAAATTAAGTTGATGAAGCTGGGCCTGGCAGCCCCATCCCGTGAGTGTGAGGCTCAGCCTTCCCCTCAGGAGCAGTGGGAGCACACAGCCTGCAGCCAGGAGCAGGGCAGGGGCTCTGGAGCAGCACAGGAACTCGCAGTCAGGAGGAAACTCCCTTCAATCTCATCCCCAGTCCCTCTGGGACCATGCTTCTTTTTGATGGTCATTTTAATATTGCAGTGTACTGACATATACTGGAGGCAGTGAACTTACAAGCTACCCTATAAATAATTTGGCATCTAATTCTGCATATTTTGAGCTCGAGGCCCCCTAAGATGATGAAAGAGTTTAAAGCCCGTTGTGTGGTTAGGCTAATTTAGCATGGAAAAGAATACCTTTTTGAGCCTGAAGAAGTGCATCACAAGTAACCCTGGAGTTTGTTACCAGGAATCCATAGGAACTTCCTCTAGGACCAGCAAGTCCTGTGGCTTCTGTCCCCTAATATAGTCCCTGATTTCCTGAATCCCATTTCCCCAGAGAGTCTCCCCACCTGAAGAAGAGCAATTGCCTTTTGTGCTGATAAACCCTTGTCTGGGCTGCCCATCCTTTGGAAAACTATGATAAACAGACCTGATTTTAATGACTCTTATCCATAGGCAAATGTAAGGAAAACCAACAGAATTACATATGAATGTATGTTGGGAACTCTGTATTTTTGCTGGTATTCCTTACATAGTTTCTAGAAAAATCCGAGCCCCCATGTTATCATTTTTCATTAAAGTGATGTTTCTAACCGCAGTGGACAGCTCTCATATCCCTTGAAAACTTATAATAGTAAAATTGTCATAAGGATGAAGCAGAAATGCAAGATTTTATTAAACAATCTTCAGCTCATAAAAGACATCAGTGTTGTGCCATTCTAGATCATATAAATATATTTCAAAGCAGAATCATATTTCAGCAGAGAGATAAAGCACAAAAGAATATGATTAGTGGATACCAACATAAAATATTAAACCATCCAAGAAGGGGTGTAGGTGTATGTTTATCCACACAGGCAAGTCGGGGGCTGAGAGCAAGGCAAGATTTTGGCAATATATCAATGGAGTCATGAGCACAGATATCCATGGCATTGTGTGTGTGTGTTGTGCCGTGGCAGGGGGGTTTGGCATGGTTTCTCACAGCGCAGAGCTGGGTGTTTCCACACAGCCACTGAAACCGCTGAGGGAACATGATGGGTGTCTTTAGTCTGGCAGAGTCGTCAAAGGGAGATATGAGCTCTACCTGGATAAATAAATAAGTATAAATAGTTTTTTTTCTGATATGTGACCAGATTATTTTCCAGTTGATTTCCAGCCAAGGTCCCAAGGGGGCCACAGATCAAAAAAAGATAAGGGTCAGTTACAAGGTTGAGCTCATTCGGTGTTGCCATAGTAACTGACCTCCAGCATCCCTGGGAGGACGGCACCCAGCTCCCCAGGTGACATTTCTGTTGCCACGCCATCAATCCACTGCCTTTCCCCGCCCAGGCTGCCTGATGGCCGTGCTGCAGAGCACCCGGTGCCGCTGGCAGTGCCGGCCGGAGCGTGGGCTCTCCTTGGCCCCAGCAAAGGGAGTGCGGGCTCTCCTTGGCCCCAGCAAAGAGAGTGCGGGCTCTCCTTGGCCCCATGCTGCCTGGGCTCTCCTTGGCCCCATGCTGCCTGGGCTCTCCTTGGCCCCATGCTGCCCCCAGCAAGGGAGGCGCCCAGCCGCGCCCCCAGGAGCAATTACACAAATGCAGTGGAGCAGTGTGGCCCAGATGATTTGGGTAGCAGGTCATGGGTTTAGGCAGCAATGGTGAGGAGGAAATGTTGACTGTGCAGCAGACATTGCCTTTGTCCACTGTGACCATCTGCAAATTTGCCATTCCCTTGCAGCAGTTGCAGTGTGTCCTCAGACCTTGGTTTTACTTCCATCCTTGGATTGTTTTTAATGAAAACCAGTGGTGGAGTGGTGCAAAGCAGATGAGGGATCAAAGTGGTTCTCTGCAGGCTTTGTGTTTGAGCGGGGTGTCCATCACTGCTGCCCTACCCTGGTTCCAGCCCCTTGCTCCTTCACAGCCACATGGAAAAAATTGCTGGGGAAGCTGCTTTTCTTACATTATAAATTTTTCCCTTTGATTTCTTATTTACTGGGAAATGAATTGCATAAACAGAATAGTTCCATGCAGTTTTCATTTTATTTCCCTGTGTTCATTCCAATTTCTATTTATTTCTACCATAATTAGAGCACACGGCCCATTTAATTCTACCAAATTTATGATCTAATGGACAGAAGAAGGTTCTCTGTGAATACAGTATATTAATGCTTTGTTACACTGAATCACAGTATTTCAAAGTTCATTAAAAGCACGGTTAACTCATGGATGTGAACATCTGAGTACAGGGAAGAAATTCCCTTTTATTGGCTTAATTTGCTGCAGTAGAGTAGAAATATACTGGTCTGGAAAGCTATAGTGTGGGATGTACATGTTGTTGTCAGCAAGGAGCATCAGATTATTTTACATGATCTCTCAAATTAGGACTATTGCAGTTATTCCATGAGGGGAAATTTTTGCTTTATTAAACTGAGTAGAAGAGAGAAGTTTTAACTAATAGTAAAGACAATGCCATCTTGATTTTTGGTGTTCAAATCTTCTACCTGTTGGTATAACATGTCAGTACACGACAGTGTTAACATGTACTTTCACATTGCCATTAATATAGTTATAATTAGAAATGCAGCTGATACAGTAAATGGGTTTAATACAGCATTATTAATTATACTGCATCCTCGCCAGGAGGCTGCTGGTGTCGGTTCTCTTAGAGGCTTAGAGACTCATTGTAATATGTATTAAATGCACATTGCTGCAGCAGAAATAGCTTTATGGAGAAGCATATTCCCACTCTAAAATGGGCAGGATGGCAGTGTAAGTGCTACTAAACACCCTATCAACATATTTAAAACTATCCTGCAAAGGCACCCGGCCTTGGGAACAATGAGTGACATGCTCTGCCGCCGCGGTTCAGCTGGGTCTGGCAGCCCACTAATCCTCACTAACAGGCAGTAAATTATGTACCTCCAAATTTATACAAACGCCTGCCTTTGACATCAGCGGGCACCACCCAGGTTTCACCTTCAGGATTCAGATAATCAGCTCTCATTCCTACTGGCTTCCCTCAAGACCAGTATGGAAATAAGTATGTGTCTGCCAGGGATCAAATGCTTTTGGAGACAAAAGTAGGTACTGAAAACATTACAGGATACTATCATCTCCCCATGATACTTTTACACAAAGCGCTCTGTTCCTCTTTTGGCCTGACATAGTTTCAGCCTGACAGAATCCAGCAGGCCTGCTTGTTTTAAACAAGAGCACATCCTATTATTTTTTTGAGAAATGAAGTGTAAAATTAATGCTTATTATTTTGAGCTCAGGAAAAAAAGGCAAGAAACCCAAGATTCTTGTTCGCTGTACATTGCTTGTTTAGTCCTGTAATCATCTGATCCCTCCACAGATACGCTTATGAAGAAATGGGAGAAGATCTGGCATAACAAACTGTAAAAATCTGCATTTTATTTTACAAATGAGAGGGGCTGCATAATTCACTTGAGTTATGTAGGTCTCTCATAGATGCTTGTCATGCTAGAACAAAAAAGGCGAATAAGAATGAGGGAAATGATGATATGTTTGCTGTTGCCCAGCACCACACATTTGACTGTCACACCACATTGTCAAAAAGCCTCCTTGCATGTACCTAGATGATCTTATATAATTCAAGGAAGTTATTCTCTAAAGGTGACTGAGTATCCCTATACATGTGCTGTGTTTCTGTGTAAAATAATATGCTGTAAAATGCCATAGAGGAGAGAGTGATTATAGCAGCAATTCTATCTATATCTTTGGGCATTTTCATATTTTGAATACACATGCATGAAAAGAGAAACGTTTGTCATGCTAACCATGGTACTTTTTCCCTCTTTTTTTCTTTCTGGATGGTTTTATAGACACAAGAAATACATAATGGACTCCTGTGGGAGTGGAATAAAAACCCCCACCGGTGAGGAGAAGGCCTTATAATTCAGAAGTGGATTTGCAAATCAAAAGGTCTTGCCTCGAGTGGGATAAATTTCCAGATCTGCAGGAACCCATTATGTTTTATTATTTTTCATTCTAGTTTTAGTTTGTTTGTTATGGGTTTAACTATTTAAAATACTGCAGGGATCAGCCAAGAAAATACACAATCTCTGTTACCTAATTAAACATACCAGGCTTGTAAGGATATTCTTTAACTGAAATTGTTTGTTTTTCTTTTCTTTTTTTTAGTTTTACTCAAATTATAGATATTTAGGCTGGAAAAGGAGCAGCAGTCTAGTCATCAGTATGTGTCTATCTGTATTTATGAACACATGTGCTCACACAGGACCATAGGCTGTACATGAATCACTGTTTTCCAAACACCCAGTATGTAGAGGGTAGAAAATTAATGTCAAACATGATTTCTCTGATTTATTCGTAGAAGGCATTTGTTCCATTCCTCCCAGTTCCTGCTTTGTCCTCTGCGGGTTTATTGCAGCATTTGGTTGCTGTACACAGCGGTGTGGCTGGGCATGCTCAGCATGAAGCTCATGTCCCTTCCCATCTCTTCTCCCCTCTGGAGCAGGTTGCAAAATTCACACAAAGCCAGAACTTTTCAGGCAAGGGTCTGGTGGGAGAATCCAGCCTTAGGCCACAGTGAGGGGAGAGGGCCTGGTTTGGAAATGTACACACTGGAGAGGGCAACGTGCCTGGCCATGGAGGCTGCGCAAGCGGAGCATTGCAAACCTCGGCGCGTCCTAGAAACATCCCAGTCCCTGCTTGTGGCTCCCCAGGGAATCCATAGAGCTGCTGCCACGGAGCTACCAGCCCTTTCATCTTTCTGTTCCTGGCTCTTTCCTTTTCTCTTTTTATCTCCTTCCCAACTCACCTGTTTACTTGTCCCCACGCTGCCTCCCATTCCCCAGGCAGCTCTGGTGCAGCACTCACTGTGGGCACCCACTGCCACACGGGTTCCAGAGGCAGCACAGGCAGCTCCCACTGTCCAGGCCTTGTACAGGGGCCTTGGGATCCTGATAGTACCAAAGGCTTCATAGCAAGCTATACTTCCCTTCCCTTTAGCCCCTTTAAAGATAGAAAAAGCTAATTTGAAGCAACTGTAAGTAAAGACCGTGCTCGTGAGGGCTCACATTATTTGTAAGAGCCAAATATATTTGGCAAGGATTAGTGCATGGGGTAATGTAGTCATTTCTTAGCAATCTTTGAACTAAAAATTAATAGTCATTGATATTTGAGGATGTAAAAATAAATGTGAGTGTAGAACAAAAGAAAGAATTTATTTGGTTTTTAAAATGAGTTTTCATGAGAAGTTCATGGGCTGCCACAGTGAAGGAAAGAACCATTTTTAGGGAGTTATTTGCAGAAACCAGGCACAGTATTAAAACCTTTTAGGTAGTTTCTTTAGGTAGTTTTTATAAACCATATGCTATGTTTTCTAAAATTCTGTAACTCCCTCCCTCCTTTCAAGAAAACCAAAGCATCGTTTAGTTTTATGTGTGAAAATTGCTTTAATATGACTTCAGTAGCTCAAAAAAAAAAAAGCTCAACTGCACCCAGAACCACAAACTTCAGTAAACAGAGAAGCATATCATCTTGCAAAAGTGATAGGCTTGAACCAAGAGTAATTATTGCTATTTCACTGAGTTCAGTTAGAATATAGACACATCTAAAATGGGCCCTGTGTATTCAATACTGAAGATATATGACAAGGAAATGCCACTATCAAATTACATTTAAATACCTTCAGTGGTTTCTCTACACCTTGTAAAAAGCCAAGATATACAAAAAAATTTACACTGACACTCTGCTCTCAGCTCCTGCTATTCTCCAACACTTCCTTCCTCTCCTGAATGTTTGCAGTGTACTCTGTGGTGAATACATCACTTCAGCCCTCTGTCAGCGCTGGTGGCTGAATTCACACTATTAAAGTACTTTTAAATGTGTTTGGCTCTTTAATCCCCTGCACCCAGGGCAGGGCTGCTGTCCCTTTGTGGCAGGGCTGTTGGGAGCCCTGTGTTGGACGGAGCGCGGGGCGCTCCCAGCACAGCCAGGGTGTGGGGGCTGCAGCCCTGAGCTCCAGCAGCCCCTCCTGCTCTGGGGCTGGGGTCCTGGGGGTCCTGGGGGGCCCTGTGCCCAGCACAGGCCTTCCCCACCGGCTGCTGCTGCCTCCCCGACGCTAATCTGCTGTGTCACTAACAAGTTGTATCATTTGAACCTTGCAGAGGAAGGCATCAATCATGAGTGCAAGCTGTGTAACCAGATGTTTGACTCTCCGGCAAAGCTCCTGTGTCACCTGATTGAGCACAGCTTTGAGGGGATGGGAGGCACATTCAAATGCCCTGTTTGTTTCACAGGTAAGACAGGGAGGCCAAGACAAGCCTCAGCGTGCATGGCTAGATCCAGAAATGACACTCGGGGGATTTGTAAAATACTGTATTCCTTTCCCTGGGAAAAAGAAATACTGTGCTTGGAAATGTTCAAATATCCTCTGTCTGGAGCTGGGGCTCGCTCTGCCGAGCAGCGCTGCCACATGCAGCAGGCTCTGCATGGCCCCCATGTCTCCAAACATTTACATTTTGCCTGGTGGCTCACAGGTGCTGTGTGTTTGCAAGGGCAGGACTTGCAAGCCCTAATTCACCTGAGCAAGGACTCTTTAAAGGCCAGGTGGTTCATGGTTTGCTTGCAGTGCTGAGTAAAGGGGAGTAAAGGTTTGATAAGACCAAATTGTACAACTCTATGGTTTTGTCAGCTGCTCTCTCAGAGTTTTTTTTTAATCCAGTTTTCTTACAGTGGTACATTTCTAACTCCTGTCTGAGAGCCTGCTAGGTATTCCTTCTCTGTAGATCATTTAAGCTGTCTCATCAGTGCAAATGATCATGGGTGAATCTTGCTTTTCCAAGATGGGCAGGGTGCATGCTAAAGGCTGCCTTTTATACTCTCTTCAACACAGTTAACATCTGCATTTCCAATCTGTTTGAGAGATAAGGATGGTGTAGGTGTCACTGTGGGCCTGTTGTCAGTAAAGGGGCATGGCAGCACCTGCCATTCCTTTAACTTTGGTGGGAATAAGGTGAACCTGCATTCTTTAGGGTTTGACCCACCATTTGAGAAACTGGTTTTTGTGTGAGCTTGGAGTTTATATATCCTTTCTGAAATGTGCTGTAAAAAATTTTGGATGCATTTGTTAAATTCTGCTGAAGAAGCTATTTTCACATACAGGTGACCATTTGTGTAAAGTGACACAAAAATTAAATATAGATATATTTTTTAGCCAGTGGTTCAATATGTTCCACTTCAAAATTTCCCTCGGTAAAATCAGAATACTTGTCAATCCAGAATCATAATGCAAATGCTGTGAAATTTGTGATGTTAAACAATAATCTTTTTCTTTTATACTGACTGGACAACCTATTTAAAAGATCTAAAAATTGTGGCAAGCGTGCCCCTTCAGATTCACATTTCTGCCAGAAATGCTGTTCTGGACCACGTGCTCCCAGACCAGCCATCAAGGCTTCTCCTGGCCCAGTTGTCCTGCATTAAAAATGCATCTGATGCACCTGCCATGGGCCCAGGGCTCCCTGTGGGAGCAGTGACGTCCTCTCTTTGGTCTGAAGGCTGAGTTCTTCCAGTTACCTGGACAGTGTTAGCTTTATGTGAAATATCAAAAATCCATACAGGATGTAAAGTCTGTTAGAAGTAAGCTGACTGTCAGCCTGGAGACTCTAAATTGACTACTTGTAAGGAAATTCTGCTGAACCAAGTGTATCAGCACTTCTCTGGCAGATATCCTTGGACCTTTTACAGTTGCAGAGACTCTGAAGTGCAGTTTGAGACGAGGTGCCTTATATGAAACAATCTCAACTAACTGTACTGTGTTGTTTCAGTTTTTGTACAGGCAAACAAATTGCAGCAGCACATCTTTGCAGTGCACGGGCAGGAAGACAAAATTTATGACTGTTCCCAGTGCCCACAGAAGTTCTTCTTTCAAACAGAGCTTCAGGTATGTTTACAACAGGAGTAAAAACAAAGCTAAAGCTGTTGATTTCTCTGTGCTACTGTCACCCTTGTGCAGCATTTAGAAAAGGTGCCTAACTTTGGTATTGTCTCTTCTGCCCTTAAACAGTCTCTCAGTCTCCTCCTGCCTCCTTGGGTGCCTGGAGGAGAAAAAGGTCTCTGAGCATGGCTGGAATAAATAAATAAATAAGACAAGACAGATATCATGATTTATGAGTATTTCTCTTGACAGTAGTGTTGCTACATCCTTACATGTCTACGTCAAACACCTTGTAAATAATTTCTTCTTCTCCATTAATAATTTAGGGACTGATTAACATACAAAGACTAAGCAAATGGTAGCTGCCCCATCCCCTTCCCTGCTGCTAAATCATAAGTAAAGGAATTTTCCCTGCTAAGTATGAGACAGCGTGGGTGCATCTCAACATGATGCTCAGGTAGAGGCTCCTCCCAGGCAGCAGCACATTGCCAGGCTGGGCTCTGCACCCCAGGCCTCCCACACCACTGTCCCTGGCAGCACTGGGGATGCAGCCACAGCAGTTGTAGCCTCCACAGAGCCAGTGCTTGGCTCACACCCATTCCCAGGGGCACAAATCCTTCTGCAGGGGCTGGGCCCTGACCTGGACATGCTGCTGCAGCTCTGCTTGGAGCTCTGGCCCCACAGGCCTCCTTGGAGCAGGTTAAACCCCACCAACAGCCTTGGTGCTGAACCCACAGAGACCCTGAACCTCCATGTGTGTGTGCAGGGCTCCTCTTGGGCAGTGGAGCCCAGAGCCTGCCCTGGCACAGAGCTCGTGGGGAGGTGCCCACCCTGGCTGCCTCCTCACACCCACCTCACCTGCGCAGCATGGCCACCAACACCACCCCTCCCATCCCCTGGGAAAGGCAGTCTTTTTATAGAATGGTACCATATGCCTCATTTAAATGTATTAGCTTTATAAACCACGACTTACTTAAACTTTGGAGGGTTTTTATTTATCTTGCTGAATTCCCAAGCTGCTGCCTCTTGTGTTGTGCTGTCATGCTGTGGAAGGATGGCTGATCTTTTCACTTTGTTGATTTTATATTTTTTTTCTCCCAGGGGATCCCGCCTTTCCCTTGTTCTAGCGACCTGATTTGCATAAGTGTACAAAAGTTTTAACTATACCTTGTTAATATTTTAATAAAGTCAGCAGATTTTGGGTTTGTGTGTTCTCACTATGAACGTTTTATGAAGGCAGCAGTGGCTTGCAAAGGCAGCTTTGATTTTTTCCTCCCATATCTCCCTAAAAGTGGTGTTTGGTCAAAATGCCAGCACAATTAAAATGGGAATACTGGCTTCCTAGGCCACTGCATTAACCTTTAGAATCAGATGATCAAATAAAGAGAACCTGTTTAAATTATAGTCTAAGCAGCCTATTTTTTGCAATTACAGATTTTAATTACATAGTGTTTCAATTCTGAAGTTTTTTGCATTGCACAATTGCTGCAAATGTCAGCTTTAATCATATAAATTAGGATTGTAATTTTTCAGTTTTTACGGAGGATTTTTCTGCACTCAAAATTTTTCTGCTTATAATAATTCATAATAATTACATGAGTAGATTTGAATGATGTTGGCTAAATGAAAATGCAATACTTAGCTGCACAGTTTTAGTCTTTATTTCAGTAGTGACTCAGAAACGTGTGTTTACTTTGTGCCAGGAAATTTACTAATGCAAATATTGGAGCCAAGGAGGACACAATATGTGTGTATAAATCAGTTAGAAATGTGTAAGACTTCTGAACCAGTTTGCCTTGGCATGATTATCTCATTAGTTTCTGGTGTGTAAGCTGCCTGCTCTAAATTCCTCAACTGTTGGTTATATTTTTGTTGAGTAATGAAGATTTAGTATTATTTTAGTGAACCAGTTGTTCAACTGCTACTTGGGGTTAAATCTGCATAAACCTTTCTGTGTCTTTAACTGTGCAATTATCTTATGTGGGCAAATCAGCCTCCATCAAGGGGTTCTGCTTGATGGATTTGACTGTTTAGTTCTGAACTTGCTTTCCTACTGGCATGAAATAACTGGTATCAAAACCTGAACCTACACACTGTTTTCCTTCTTTGTATTTTCAAGTGAAACCACTGAAAATACATTTTAAAAGATTGAGCATTCAACTATTTCAAGAAGAAATTCAGAGTGGGGTGCTTGTAGAAAAGCAGGAAAAACATGGAAGGTGGGGAAAATGACAGGCAGTAAAGGGAAAAGGTAACTTTTAGAGATGTCACAGATTGGCATGACTTAGCCCTGCTGATTTTTGAACATTTCTTTTAAACAATGTGTGTGCCATATGATGAGAAACTGTAAATGCTGCTGTAAATATACCTGTAGTGCCTGGTGCAGATACTGCTTTGGTAGCTTAATGCTCTGGATGTGATCAAACCCTCTTTGTGCTGCTGAACTAGTAGTTGTATTTTAATATAGGATTTTGCTTTGAAGTTTACACCATCTGATGGAGCTGCAAAACCAAGGCTTAGGAACGCTCCAAGGAACTGAACTTGCTTTATAAACGGTGGGAATTTTGGTGAGAATCTGGAGCAATGAGTCAGTGATGTTACTTTGATGATATTGCCACAAGAAAAGAAAACAGAATGCTACTTAACTGCTTACATTATCTCACTGGAAATAAGGGAGGAAAACGTGGGAAGGTTAAGCATGAAACACAAAGGAAAGAGTATGTGTGATAACCCCACACACCCTTAGGGCAGAAGAGGAAAGGCTGGCAGCTCTGTGTTTTTCATATCCTCACTTTGTACAATTGACAGCTATGAATATCATTAAATTCTCCTGGAAAAAGGGTGAATGTATAGCTTATATCTAAAACACCAAGGCTATGGCATTTCATTCCCCCTGCTGCAACATGCTCACTGAAACAAGTGTAGAGGTGGAGGGTTGGGGTTTCCTCACATGCAGGGCAGAAGAAGCCCTTTCAGACAGATCCCCATCTCCAGGAGCTGTGCTGGGAGCTGATGGTCCAGCTCCTCAGAGGCAGCTGGAGCCATGGGCACTCAGATGTGGCAGATGAGCTTGCTCTTTGACAAGTGAAGCTTTGATCTTTGCTGTTTAAAATTTAGCAGGGAACCCTGCCAGCCCCAAAGATGGGTCAGAAATGATGACACACAATGGGTGCTGAGAGTTATATTTGTGGTGTGATTCACAGCAAGGAGAGATCCCTCCTCAGGTGTTTGCATCGAGAATTGTACTAAGCAAATTGTGACTGAGCAGTGGTTTTCAGAGAAAACTTGAGAAGGATTTTTGTGTGTACTCTTTTACCACAGTGCTTTTTCCAAGGAGCCATCACATAACCGGTGAAGTATTTGTATTTAAAGGATTAATTCCTGCTGTTTGCTTGTGTACTGTTAATCATACTGTTTCCTCCTAAATGATTACAATTGATGAAAACTAAGGCAAGGGATGTAATAAACAATGCGCAAATAATCCAGGTACCAAGGGAGCAGGGTACCTGCCAGGTCTTTCCTAGCACAGGTGTTCAGGTGTTTTATTGCCTGATATGAATAAAGGGCTTTCTTTTCTGCTCAGATTTGGAGATATGTCAAACCACTGAATTAAGAGAGCTTCACTGGAGGAATGTGCTGTCATTTGAAATGCCCAGTTTTTTAAACGTACACATATCAAAAGGAGCTACTATGGCTCATTGGCTAGCACTGTGGTCTGTCTCCCCTCTCATTTTATCTTATGTGAAAAGCTAGCAATTTTCATATATCCATAAACAGGAATGAGCTGCTGCACAGAAATTGCACTCATTATATTAATAATGATTTACCATGAATGTCCTCCAGGGGCTTGATTTGGTCCACATCAAAGTCCTTGGGATTCTTTCTGCTGATTACAGCAGATCAAGCCCTAAGCAGGTTTTCTCTTTTTAAGTCTGCTTTTAATATCAGCTTGATGTTAGATGTGCCACATCAGACCATAGGGCTGTGAGGACACAGAGGGCTGTGACCTGCCCAGGTGAGGGGCCATCACAGAGAGCTGCCCCGTGGTCTGATGTGACCCAGTGGGGGACACACAGGAGCTGCTCTGTGCCTGTGCTGGCCTCCCTGGGAGCAGGGCAGCGGGAAGCCACATGTCCAGCTGCTCATGCCAGTGGTCCTTGGGGCCATCTGGGTACAGCAGTGTCCCTGAAGCACGGAGGGGAACCAGAGCCCCTTGGCTTGGCTGGGAGCCACCTGCCCGCAGGCGAGTCTGCAGGGCTGTGTCCAAGGGCTCCCTTCACCACCAGTGGAGCAATGAAGAAAGACTTCAGCAATTTTGAGTCTGTACCAGTCTGTACCCAGCCATATCTCCAGCTCCTATTTGAAAAATGGACTTTACCTACTTTCTGGGGGTATAAGAAAGCTTACTTAAGTAGAAGTAAATTTTTGCTTCCAACCAGCCTTGTGCTTGCAGCAGTGCAAAATCTCAATGTTTCTGTGCCCCAGTGTCCATTCAGGCAGCGAGAGAAAGGCAATTCCATGGTATCTTGAGGAAGTTGCAGAAAATGTTTCTCCTTGAGAGTGCGTGGATGGCAGGACAAATGGGACCTGAAATGTGGCTCTATCTCAAGGCGGTGCTTTCACTTGATGTAACTTTTGCTGTATTTCAGGACTCAGTGTGGCTTAGATGGCAAACACCAAGAGCTTCTTACTGAAAACATACCACAAGCTCTTTTTAAATTTCACACAAAGCACACACAAAACCATGTGTGGAATTAATTTTCTGCAACATCCTTTTTTTTTTTTCTTTTAAAACAGATTTTTTATCTTTGGATTTTGTGTTTTGGTAGGCTTTTAAAAACCTGTTAGCTATTTTTCCTTCTTTTGTACTTTTATTTTTTAATTTTTAGATTTTAAAAACGTCATTCCTTCTTTAAAATTGTGAAAATAACTAGTCAGTTATCCTAGCAGATTTGGCTAGCGTTTCTTAAAAAAATGTTGCTGTGGTGCTTGGAGTATTGTTAAATTTTAATTATTAGTAGTTACAAAGCTAATAAATTACAAGACTACCAAAATCTATTCCAGCCATATTGCTGGGTTTCATTCAGACGCAGTCAGATAATTATAACTAACAATAATTAAAAATTAAAAGTGCTGTAGGCAGATACCCATCATGTTGAGTCTGCCTGCCTGAACATTCTTTATGGACTGCAAAACCACAAGTTTTATCTGTGATCTGTTTTCACAGTAGGGAAGTTTTTACCTATAAGGTCTCTGGTTTTCATTGTGTGTGTTTAAATTCAGAGGAGGAGGAGGAGGAATATATGGCTGTTTGAAACTTTAGAGTTAGGACCAGGCTCTGGTAAGGACCAAAGCTAAGAAACTTCATTGCAGACTACGTGGGGCTGGTGCTGGGTCTGCAGCAGCTGCAGTTGTGGTTCTGTGCAGGGAATGCCAGAGGTTTCCTGGGCCTGACATCCACAGAGGTTAATGTAATAGCAGGGGCTGCTCATGCTCACCCCTGTGTGGTTTGTCAGGCAGCACCTTCTTCCCCTGCACACAGGCAGGGGGTGTTTGCTGGGGCTGCTGGGACAGTGATGGAATCCAGACCACGTGGCCTCTTTGTGTGGCCACCGCTGCTGCAACAAAGGAGGGTGCAGAAATCTTGAATTGCTCTGTGTGCGGTGTAGTGCCAGGGTGTAACATTTTCATTTGGACAGATGGTTCTGATCAATATATTGCTGCATCTTTATCCTGTCTGAGGTCTCCTCAGTGAGAGGCACAAAGATCTCTCACCTGAGATGAAGATATGCCTGGCACTGGAGCGGCATGGCCCGTAACAGAAACCCCTCCTTCACTTCTTAAACATTAGGGCCATTCCGTAGCTGGCCCTGGCTAACAAAGTGCACACAACTTCACATTAACATGTGCAGAAAACCCAGCAGCCGTGCAGAGCGGAGGAAAAAAAGCAGGGAGCCAGGTGAAAGGCATCGTTTTAGCCATTAATGCACTTAAGCGCACCCAAGTGTCAACATGTGTGATCAAGTGTAAGGAGGCATGTCGCTGCAATGTGGCAGGGCTGGCACACACACGGGGCTTCCTCCAGCAGAGATGGCACTTGGATCTGCTGCTCAGGCTGCCCAGCTAAACCCGTCGTTGCCTGTCATCTATGCCCTAGGGCAAGGGTCCAACCAACTTTTGCGCAGGCACCATGCCATCCCAACAGATGGGCAGGAGTGTAAGCCGCCAAGAGACAATGTATATGCATCAATTGTGTTTATTGAAAGCACAATTCCTGGCTGGAAATGTTCAAATGTCTATTTATTTTGAGATAAGATGCCTTTAGTTAATGGGTAGGGAAATGCAGCTTAGCTTTGAATTAATTCCTTTATATACGTTACAAAATATAATGCAGACGTGGAAGTGTAAGATGTGGTGATTATGGGGAGATCTGTTAAAGGTCTGTCGTGACACAGAGCCCTCCGAGAAACTGACCCAATGTGCCAAGGTGCTACATACCCCTAAGTACCAGAGACCAAATTTGTAGGTGCTGCACATAACTGTACACCTCTCTGGCTCAATACATAGTGATATGCAAGGAGCCAGCCTTTTACACTGGCAGGTTTCCCTTTGCACACAGGTGTATAAGCTCACCTCACCTCTTAGTGGTGGAAAACACTTTTACTTTTTGGGGCAATGAGGGTGATACATTAATCCAGACTAAAGCTAGACTAGTTTACACATCTCACAAAAGAAATTTGTTTTCCATGTGACTAAAAGAGAGGAAAATATAATATAATACAATATACTTACATATCTGACAGCATTGTTGCCCACCAGAAAGGATAAATTATGGAAGCATCCAGAGAGGAGTCTGTATGCACACATTAAAGGGTGTTCCCTTCACCTACTTGTTAGCTTTATTCAATTAAGACTTCTTAGTGTTTGTGAAAGATGTGCTTTGAAGACCCTTCTGAATATACAATTTGATATTCATAAGGATCCAGGCATACTATATGTAAATAAATAAAGCAGGAATGTTGTACTTCCAGATACATTAATGCATTCGCCTCCTCATGGCAGCAGAGCACACGGGTTGTGTTAAACATCCATCCTGACCAAAAGGAGGAAGCACAGGAGAAGAAATGAGAAATGGATTTTCTCTCAGAAAGACCAGATTGCACTCTCTGGTCTAGCAATAACAATTACTAATGACATTTAGAGAGAAATTAAGGATGAGAAATGCAAGTTGGCATTTCAGCAGTGCCAGTCAGTAACATTGCATCAGAGCTCACAGGAGAGATGAGAAAAAGTTTAGGGATGGAAAATTAATTTTGTTATGTCAACAATTAACAAATACCTTTTCTTCATTCTTTACCACACTATCACAAATTACCACTGTGATAGTATTTAGCAGCTCCTCAGGTGAATGAAAATTTCAGCACTTTGAAATCCTTATTTCTAGAGTCAAAAGCACGTGTTTATGTTTTGCTGCGTTTTGTTGAACAATGAGTGATGGAAAGAGGTTCAGACTGACCAGAGAGGGAGAGCATGAGCTCTTGGATGTGTATAGCAAGAAAATTCTGTGGATTTTCTCTGCAGATCTCTGTGGTTCTTATAACCATGAATGAATTAAGTTTATCAGCACATTTTCTGATTTTTTTTTTCTGTTTTGTAAATTCGGAAAGGCAAGGTTGAATAATATAGCCTGTTCCATGCTGGACAATTTTGGAGGAGCCAGACATAAAGCCCTGGAAACCTCAGACCTTTTATTCCAAAGACCTTCACGTGTTCACAAGGTGACATCCCTGTCCCCACAGGAGGGTGGTAGGAAGCCCTGCTTCCTGCTGCTGTGTGGAGAGGCTGGAGCGCAGGGGCCATAAGCTGTGAGCACAGGGGCTGTGAGCGTGGCCATGGCACAGCTGGCTGTGCAGGAGCAGCGTCCTCAGGGACAGCACAAGCGGCCACCCCTGCCTGGCCCTGCCGGGCTGGGTAGCACATGCCTTTGTAAGCAGGGCAGAGCCCTTAAAATAGAAACAGAACGCTTGTGTAACATGTAGACAAATAATTTTTTTTTCTTTTGTTTTCTCTCTGAAATATCTTGTCAGAGATTTTCTTTGCTGGTGGGAAGAGATGTCTGATCCAGCCCCTTTGATTTTCCCCTGCTGTAGTGGCTGCAGTGGAGCATAGTTTGGGGTCTGAGCACAGACTAGCTCCGTTGCCTCCTGTAAGTGTCGCTAGCATCCAGAGGAACTGACTGTTTTTCAAAGCAAGAGGGATGCTGCACTGGAAAGGGCAGGGTAAAAGCATTATTTAAAGAAAATAGTGGAGCTTGATCAGCCTCAGTTTTAAAGAGCTCATCGAGGGTGCTGTACAGCATCCTTTTAAAAGTTCAGTCTCTTCGTTTGCTTGGAAAGACTGAAGTGGGGATGCTTGTCCAGACATAACAGTATATGCCTGAGTGTTTTCACAAGAAATGTCTAGATCATTAAATATAATAGGTCTCAGCTGCAGTTTTGATCACTGAAGCATGCACACAATTCATCACAGCAAATTAGGTACGTCTTTGTAACTTATCTTTCTGCAATTTGCTGGCACTTCTAGAGAGCTGAAACTTATATTGGATGTGCTGCAGAAGCCATTTCAGATAAAATATTCTGTGTTTATTGTTGGAGAACAAGGATTCCCTAATAACAAAAACATGGAGCAGTGTATGTTTCTGCTCCTGCATCTTGCAGAACCAGCAGTAGTACCAGTAGAGATCCCCAGCCACATTCATTATTTATATATTTCAGTGAATTTCTTGTCTGCAGTAAAAGAGATATAAGCTTCAACATCAGTCTGTGCCAAATTCTATGCTACAGCCCATTCAGAAACCTGAGGCAGCCATGGTTCTCAATCATTACACAGCCCATTTATCTGATTGGAGTTTTGTCCTCTCTGCCTTGCTGAAATGTTGCGTGTTCTTTAAAAGCTGAGTTTGACCTTTGGAAAGAAAAGGCATTTGCTATTTTAATTTTAGGGGTTTTTTTTTAGAGAGAACCTGAGCCTACTTAAATGGAAATTGGCATTGAAAAGCAGCAGAGTTATTGAAAAGCATTTACTTTATTACTAGAAGAGAACAGACGCTAGTGGACTCAAAAATTACATTTCAATGGACTCATCAGTTTCAGTCACTAGTTAGTCTGTGAACAGATGGATATATTTGTAGCAGTTAACATGAATTTATGCCCTGGAATTTTACATTTGCCCTAAGAGCACTGCTATCTTAGTTGCTGCGTTGAAGGGTTTGGAGATTCATTTTATTTTTTGGAAAAAAGATACGTTTGTTTCTAATTGCAGAGATTTCTTACATCATAGAAATCGCCTCAGATTTCAGAAACATGAATGATATATAGCTTCTATGTAAGGAAAATGTTGTAAAAGAATCCCCAGTATAGCTGCTGCAGAAAAAATAAACATCTCAGCCTAAACCTAGATAAACCCCTGTGGACTGAGAAAATAATTTTCAATAACCAGATATTTTTAACTCTGTGTATGAAGGTAGTAATCACAGTCACCTGTATTTGCATCTAGGGTCTGCCACAGTCTAATTGCTTGTCTCTTTCCACCCCCGCCCCACTAAATTTTAAGGCTTCTGGTTAACTGAGCAATGCATTAAGCACTCCATCTCCAAAACAGAAAGAAATACTGCCCTAGCCTCTACCATGTGGCATCTTTAGGTTTCAGGGATTTCGTTTAAATCTGAAATTTATGTCCAGGAGAAATAAATTATTAGATTGTAAAAGCAGCTGGGGAGGGAGTAAATATAGTCTCTTTTGTCCTCTATATCATTTCCCCAGGAAGATAATAAATGTGTGGCAAGCGTCTTGTGTTTCCTCTGTCATACAAATGTTGTGTGTGTGCTGTATTTCAGATGTGAAGCTTAGACTCCAGACAGGAAATCCTGGAGTGATACTGTACTGCTGTTGCCTACTGCTGTGGTGCTGGTGGAGGCCCCATCACTTTGGCTGCTTAGAAGGAATTTGAAAAATAATTTCATGAAGAAATTTAAAAGCCCTTGTGTGTATCCCTGATTTCCAGAGTAAGAGATTTAGGGTGTAATCCTAGGGTTTATCTCCTCAGCCAGTGAAAGGCAGCAGGAGCAGCAGCCTTGGCTGCTGGAGAGAGCTCAGGATAGGGGTCCTGCCCTGTGACCCCACCCCAAGGGCCGATTTTCCCAGGGGGATTTTAAAGACTGTAAGAGAAACTCCTATTAATTCCTCCCTGCCTTACCTGTTCTCGTTCTTCTGTGAGGTCAGATACATGGAGCAAGCATGATGAGCGGCCAGAAAAAAATTTGGTCTGAGAACAGCAAAAGGATAAGGAATGGTCAGAAATTCAGTGGTCTACTGGCTTTTCTGCACCTGGCTGTGTGTATAGGGCTGTCACTGCCTGCACCTCCATGCTCCTGTCAGGAAGGCTGTCAGTATTCTCAGTCCAGCCCAGGGCTCTGAAAAAAAGCCTGGAACAGCCTTGCTGTTTGCTTCTTCTGTTGTTCCTTCCAGAGAAGTACATTCAATCATATACTGTTTACCTAATTATACCCTGCTTTAACACTGTATTTTGAGAGTAGTTTTATACCTCCCTTTGACCAGAGAAGAAAGGAAAAGCAATTCAGAATACAGCTTCTTTTCATGTTGTGCCTGTTCTGCTTATGTAAAATGAGAAGGGGGTGGGAGTGTTTGGTGCAGGGCAGTGTATATGTGCAATGACCCGACCTGGGCAGTAATCACCAATGTTCCCTTCATGTTAATGGAATAACTTATGAGATACTAAACTGTCTATCCTCAGTAAGGTGATGGGGCTTTGTTGGAAAAATCTAGATGACAGAGTGAGATGGTATGTGCTGATGGGATCAGTGTAGAGACAGCTCGTGGCTCTGTGCAAGGTCAGCTTGGGTTCAGCAAGGCTCTGTCACCCCAGCTCTGCATGAGCCAGACCAGATTTGGCAGCAGCAGTCCTGAGCTTATCACTCAGCTGTGCCCGAGCTGATGCACTGCAGAGTGTGTTGTGTGTCTTCTGTGCCACATCCTGGGCAGGCAGTATGGACACCCAGAGGTCACCTCCATGCAGAGCCTGTCCCCAGACCCTGTTGCTGTGGCTCTGCACCAAGCAGGAATGGCCAAAGCAGTGCCCACACTGTGCCAGCCCTGGGGGAGAGCTCCTGCCTGACCACCCAGCCTCCTCATTTGTTTCTGCTGCACAGTTAAACCTGAATAAATTGCCATGGGCATTGAGGTTTGGCTGTGTATGGCATATGTCATCTGTGTGTTACATTATTGTGTCTCCAAAAGGAGCAGTGAGGTTGTTTAGAACGTATTTACTTCTGAAAAATGTGTCCTCCTTTGGGGCTGGCACATGCTCTTAGTCTTTGCATGAAATCGGGATTGTTTAAGATGTGGCATCTTGCTGTTAAAAAGCAGATTTTCCTGAGACCAGTGACGCTGTTGTAATGGAGTAGCAATGGCTGGAAAATCCCTTTTAACCCAGTTGTTTTGTACACATACCATAGCAATGTTGCCTTCCTGGTTTGTCCTGTGATGTCTTCGAGGAAAAGGCTCATGTTGGTGATGTTTTGTCCCCTCTTTTACTTATAAAGAACAAATTGGGCATGGCTCTTTCACACTCCTAGCTCCTCCAGGGTTAATTCCTTGTGGCAGTGGGCAAAGCACAGCCCTGTCTGCAGATTTCTGCTCTGCTGGTGGCATCTACACTAATGGGGCAGCATGTAAAGCACTTCTGTAACTATGGCCTTCCTATTTTATAGCAGAGCTACTTGCATTGGAGGATTTTTATTCCCCTTTTGAAATTAGAACCCAGCAATAACAACCATTATGTCCAAGGCAACAGGTCACTGACCAGCTGTTTTGTCAGCCCGAGCAGTGTGTGGGTGCCATGTGACAGGAATATTTATCTGCCCCTGAGAAAAGTGTATCCACATAACACAAGGCAATACAATTTGTCAGATTGGTATCCCATTAGGGGGAATTTTACTTTAGTTGCTGCTTCTTAAAGGAATTAGTGGTCAAAGGGCTGTAGTCCTACTGCAGGCAGGTGCTGCTTGTGTCAAGTCTGGCTGTCCACACTTGCTCACTTGGCCCAAGGAACTTGGATCAGCTGCAGCTCCCATTTTTCAGTGGAGGATGTTGCCATGAATGTAAGACCTGTTATGAAGTTATGAATGTAAGACCTGCCCCTGTTAATTTGCATTAAAATTCACAGTTAAGACAGAAATTATTATATATCTGTCATTAATACCAGGAATACCTAGCTGGTGCAGAGGGGAAAAACAACAAAAACTAATCAGAGGGTGTTCAGGGACCCTTGCCATACCAGAGAACAGCAGAGCAAGTTTTAGGTTCAACTCTCAATTTCCTGGCTTTTGTTGATTTATATTCCCATGGAAACAGTCCCTCAGTGAAGCTTTAGCCTATGCATTCTAACTTCTAAAGGTGTTATATAAAGTGTTTCCCTTTTGCTCTAAGTTTTTTTTGAAAAGACACCATTCTGGTCCTATAATAAAGACCCAATCAGGAAATCATTTGGTGTTTAGAGGAGTCACACCATGTTCCACAATGATGATTCCAGGCCTCACAGAAGTGAACAATTAACTGGCTTATGTGATATGATTTACCTTAGATCAAGGAGGGATTAATGAGATCAGATTTGGATTGGTTTCTAAGAAATCAACAATTTCATGCTCTTGAGAGGAAAACCTAAGAAACATTCCTGTAAAATGGTTTACCTCTTGAAAATTATTTTGAAACATTGCTTCCCTGAGTAGGACCTGTAAGCAGATTGGAAACAGGTCAGCACTGGGGTGTGCTTTGGGGTTTTTGGTGTAGCACGGGCAAAGGAGTGTCCCTGTGGGCAGGAGATGCTTTCTCTGGTTGCTGTAGCTTAGGTTTGAAAACAGACTGGGGGTGGGTATTTGCATTGTCAAGGACAGCTTTGGAAGGTCAATTCAGAGGGGCACAGGGCATTGGTGCTGCTGCATGCTGGGTTTGTGCCACATCGTGGAGGAGCAGGGGTGGCCGTGACCCCAGTGACTGTGGGACCAGCTTCCCAGGAAAACATGGACTGACCAAGCCCAGGTCAAGCAGCACCACTGTCAGCAGAGCACTGTGCTGGGATCCTGCAAACCATTTTCTGCTCTTGGGATCAGAAATGGCTCTGGAATCCAGTCAGGGAGTAACAGTGGGGCTGAGGCAGTAGTGAAGGTATTCTAAAAATATTATGGTTTCATGCACTTCTGACAACAGTAATTTGTCCCTCTCACTTTATATTTAGGAAGTGTAAGGTTCTTCCCTCAGCTTATTTTTGATCTTGTGCATGGCATACTGGAGACTACAAGGATGCTGATAAATTTGCATTTCTGAGTGAAATTCTCAGGAGCGTGTGGTCCCTCAGGACAGGTATTATTAGCTCCTTGTTTTCATTGGGTGCCTCAGTGAATCACGGTGTGTTTACAGCTAGTTTCTCTAACAGAAGACTCTGGTTATCTCTTAATAATGTATTCCTCAGTGTTTTTTATTTCCAAAGTGCCGTGGTAAGGAGATTTTCCCAAAGGCTTCAGTTTGCTTTTGTGCTTCAGCATTTTACCCAGCGCTTTTGGAAGAAGCGTCTAGACTTTTTGGTGAGGCATTTAATAGAATACAAGAGGCAATGTTAGGCTTAGGCTGTGCTTGGAGTTCACTTGTATTAGGCTCAATTAGCTTTCTTCTGAGTTTTAGAGAAGAATAGAGATGGCAGATCTAGAAGACTGATGATACAAAATTATTAGTCTCAAGTGGAAAGGGGAAAGCATTTTAGGTGAGTTTTTGAAGTCTGATTAGGACTAAACAACCTGAATTAGAAGAGAAATTAAATTCATAAATCATCTAATAATTCTTAGTGGGTATGAGGAAGCTGACGCTGGGAAAAATAACTCCAAGAAAGGTATTTGTATAGAAAGATATTTTTTCAAACCAGAATAATTCAGAAACGCCCATCAAAATCCAAGAATGGATTGAAATGGGCAGAAGCAGTGTGGCCAGGAGCACACTGAGGTGGGGCAGAACAAAGGCCAGCTGGGCGGGACGCGGGGCTCAGCCAGCCCTGCACACCCACAGCCACAGAGGAAAAAGAGTTATTGAGAAAAAACAGTCAGCATCCAGGCAGTCACGTGTGGAACGGCTTTGCCCCACTGTAAATGTTATGAATTCCCAACCTTCCCTTGGACGGCAGATGTGGTGCCGGTCCCGGGCACCAGAGGAGCCGGGCGGGTTTCTGGGGGCTGAGGGGGTCCCCGGGTGAGCAGGCACTGAGGGAGGCTGCTCATCCTCCCCAGTGGGTACAGAAACCCCAGGAGAGGCTCAGTCCCGGCACAGATGAGTGTTTGCGTGTCCCAGCACCAGTGAAAGGTGCATTTACCCCTGGAGTAATCATGTGCAAGCATCAGAGTAACTCAGAAGCAGCTATTTCCATTGGAAACGGGCAACTTCGCTTTTCAGCCGACACCAAACCTCCAGGCATATTTTCTTAGACACTCAAAATGATTTTTTCTTTTCCTGGTTCAATAACTTGTAAAGGACAGCTTTCTACCTGCATTTGTTGAAGTGCCATCTCAAAGTGTGCTGACACAGGGACTGGCTGACGAATGGCAAGTTATCAGATGCTCGGAGATGAAGGCAGCCGTAACACAGGCAGCCGTTGCCTTTCACAAAGGATGTGCCACCTTTCGTTTGCCTCTCCCTCCATTTCAAGGGACTCTTCAAATAAAGAAGGGACATGTGAACCTGTCTTGCCTGACAATTTTTTTTTTTATTGCATACCATGATAACTTGGAGTTCACTTGTTACAAGCATTTTATGTAGTGGGTGAAATACCAAGGGAAAGGAAAGAAGTAATACTGTGCTGCCTGAAAAACTATGATCTAACATATAAATGTCACTGCATAAGTTACCTGAAACAACTGGAAGGGCAATTAACACCTGGTTTTATGGGAAACATTGGTTACCACTATCAGTTTTAATGAAGTGTATTAACTAAATTGTGTTCTGAGTATTCATTCAGCCCTGTTTATGGCACACTCTTGAGTACATTTACTGTTTGTCAGAAGTGCAAACTAGTGAACATATGAGGCTTTAAGACAGGCCATCTGTTAGTCTTAGACCCTTGGATAATTGTCAAACAGTTCTAAAAATAAGCACATACAAACTGCAAGGGGGTGCAAAGGTGATTTTTCTTTAGAGTCTGATAGCAAAGGGAAAGAAGAAACCAGAAATTAAAATTAAAAATAAACACTTTACCCTGTAAAGCAAGCTTGCTCTCCTTTCTTTCTTTCTTTTCTACTTTTTCTTTCCTTTCCCACCCTCCTCCTTCAGTGTGTCTTTTTTTTTTTAATAGTTTTTTCCCTCTTGCTCTTCTGGGTCATGGCATCCCTTGAATGCCTCTCCAGTTTAGGATTACAGCAGCACCAATTTAAGGCTCACAGCTTTCTGTAGAGAGCATAATCTCCAATGGTTAAAGCACAGGTCATCTTGTGTCCTCTGCCTAAAGTAATCCTTTTATAAAGTCAAGGCGTAAAGATTTTTATCTTTATGGATTGCTGTTAAAGGGAAATAGTACCTGTGTACATACATGTCTATGCTTATGGATATGCAATGAGTAATAACAGCTGAGAGATTTATTTTTGGACCAGTTTGAACTCAAAAGATGCAAAACATTGAAAAAAGATTGCTGCAGATGGTATTTCATAAATATTTAGACACTCTAGCTTCTGTTTGTAGCAATTTGGAGGTTTTGTTGTGTCTTTTTTTATATATATGTTCAAATGTGAGACAAACCTTTGCTTCAAGTCAATGCCTGAATCTGAGGTTTAGTTTTTGTCTGGCAAGCTGTGCATGTTGGCAGTCAGTGGAGGCATCACTTCTCTTGTTTCTCTGCTCTGTAAAGGGAAAAGGAGAGAGAATGGGGAGGAGGAGACACCGTCCCAGTGGTCCCCAGCCATGACCCCGATCTCTGGGCTTAGAATCAGACAGTGCCTGAAGGGGTGATGGAAACCTGAACAGAGTGGGGAGAGGCAGAGAGAAACTACCTGGGCTCTTACCTGGGTCTGGAGGACCCCCCACACCCTGAGAAAAAATATTGGGATTAATAGGTCACCCAGTGGCTAATTACCAGTTAATTTTCATGTTGGCCAATTGTCACATGAATCTATTATCTCCATAATTCTTATTGAAATTATTTAAGGAATGGTTTCTGTCCATTTCAGTGGCATTTGGAAGGCGAGAGAGGCTTTGTAGCCTTTCATCAGAGTCCCAGTCTCTGTGTGACACTGCAGAATTTTACCTGGGGGTGGGGTATCACCAGCCTTGTTAGGCCATTTCTTAACCTTTGTATAACATATGGTCTTTTAGGGGTATGTGCTCATGCACATAGACAGTGTATTTGTAAATGGCTGATAGAAAATGTCTAAATCCATAACAGCTGCACAGTGGCACTGTAGACTGGATGTGTTATGGCCCCAAACCATTATCACACCCCTCACAGTTGCATTTTATTTTTTTCACCTGCTCCTGTGTAGTACACCTGTGACTTGTTGGCAGTGAGTGCCATTGCAGTGTGGGAGACTCCCAGCTTGACTGCCTGGCTTGGAGCTTCGCTCCATCATGTGCTGCTTTTTGTGTGTGTTTTTTCTCTTGATCTTTATATAGCTTGTAAGAGTTCTTTGAACTGTTGTAAGTGATCATCTTTCAAGCCTGATGCTTTCCTTCTTGACACAGAGCTCTGAAAATGGAGATTGTCATGCCAGTGTTTTCATAATCATGCATGTAAAAAAACCAGAGAAATATTCATTGTGGATGTCCTGCACAAATGGCTTGATCTGCATCCAAAGGGCAGGCAGGGGGTGTCTCCAGGGAAGATCTGGAGAACAATCAATATCTACATGGACAATAATTAACCATTCTTTAAAATCTTTTTATTTCCTGCAAAACCCATCACCCAGTTCCTTGATCACAGACACTTCCATAAATGGTTCATTTGAGGATTGTGCAGCCAGTAGAAAATTCTACTTAAACACTGCAACAGCCCCGAGACTTGGGGTAGTTGCATTTTTCCCACTGATATAGCTAATGGAGTTGCTATCCATTTTGCATGATTATTAAGAAAAGAGATTTTCCAACCTTATCCTATAAATAAGCTGTGACTTACTTGATCTTGACAGGTGACTTAGTGCTGCTGTAGAGTTTTCCAGCTGCAATAATGTCTCAGAATGATGTATTCAGTGGGGTATCAGCTGTGAGCTGTGCGGAAACCAGGGGGTCTAACAGGAGGTGGGAAGAACCATTTTTCCTGTTCAGCTTCCAAATGATGTCGTGCCTCCTGCTGGCCCCAGACGGGCACGTGTATGGATGGCCTTGGAGCTGCTAGGCATGTGCACACACACAGGAGTGTTCCTGGAGGGCCTGCATTTTTGTGGCTGCTCTATTTTCCTCTGGAAACCACCATTAGGGCTTTTTTTTTTTTTTTCCCTAACTATAATTTCTGGAGTTGAAAAATCACACCCATGCTGTTTTCAGCCAGCCCACCCTCCTGCTGGAAAGGTGGGTGAATTTTCCTGAGGCTGCTTAGGTAGCAGCACTCCTGTAGTATCACATGTTCCAAAGCACTTGCTTCCTTCTGGTCTTTATGATTTCTGTCTGCTGCCTGGAACAGCCCAGTAGCTCCATTGGGGTCAAAACTGTTCCTACTAAGGCACTACATTCTTAATACTTGATTTTCAATTACTCCCAAAGTCTAGTCAGCCAGGAGAATTTTCTGTGTCTGGGCACACAAAAAAGTGCCTAACAAAGGTATTTGAAAAACCATGGGTCAAATATAGAAAACACACGTGTGAGAGAAGAGACATAAGCCCCGAATGGGTGAGATGCTTTCTGACATCTGCAGAGCACAATTCCAATGAGCTGCAGATGCACAGGGCACAGGGAGTAGAAGCAAGAAGATAAGAAATGACAATTGCTAGTAATAGGAGACAAGTTGCCAGACTAGTTTTTTGGAAGGCATGTTTTGAAATACATTTTAGTATGTGAGAAACCTATATGGGTTGCAGAGGATACAGAGAGGTTCTCATGGGACTTTCCAACACACACAGTTATTTAGCCTTCACCCAGTGTTCACTGGCACCTGGGTGTGCAGGACATGGCATTTGTGCCCATGGCTTGAGCAGGATGTGCTCAGAAAGGCAGGGGAAGGATGCAGAGCACACAGGCTCTCATGTCCATAGGCATTACAGACCTGTTTGTGAGGCCCCGTGTAAAATGAGGCTCTGTCTCTTAACTGCATGGTCCAGGCACTAGCCTGCATATTGATTGTCAGTAATGCATACCTGGGGAATAAATGGTACATTCACAAGATACTAAGACAAAATTAAGATTTGCATATGAAAAATGTAATTTTTTAACTCCTAGCCCTATGGCACAGCTGATTTCTCAGCTCCTGCCTTACCCAACTCCAAATGGCTGCAGTATTTGAATACAATCTGTTTGTTCCTTTGACAAATTCTGATCCCAAACCCAGTGTATTTCTTGTATTGGGAATGTTCAGAACATGTTATTAGCTGATGTTTGAGGAGGGAGGGCTCACAATAAAAGCTTCATTATCAGATTTAGAGCCACATACCATTCCTTTATTGACCTGCCTGGTGTAATCAATGCAGCAGCCACGCAAGTTTGAAATCATGTTCCCTGACTGTGGGCTGTGTGTCATGCATCCAGTGCTGATTGTGCATTATCTTTTAAATGATACTGCCTAACTAAGTATGGATTTGTCTACGACAAATAGCCCTTCTTTCAATTTGAAGATGGTGAACCTTTTGGGTTTTTTATTGATATTCAGGATGACCTAAAAATAGAACCATAATGAAGTGCACAAGGAATGGCCATTGTTAAAATGCTGAGGAGTGTGTGAGCACAGAGGAGCCTGTGTATTCTTTCACATTTTCATGCTTCCCCAGCTAGGCTTAGTGGGCAAGCTTCTTGTCAGTGCTGCTATTGTGTGTGCAGGGCTCCATCCATCCTCCTCCATAAAGTCATTGTTAGACTTGAGAATAACATCCAGCACTGCAAAGGTCACTCCTTCTTAAGGCCAGGAAAATTTCCATGTATATCAAAGGAAAAATCCATCGAATTTTGTGTTTGGTGGTGTTAAATTGTTTGGTGGTGTTAAATTGTGGTGTTAAATTGTTAATTTGTTAAAAGCAAAGCAGTTCCAGCCGTCAATTCGCGAATTTCTCATTTGTGGGTCTGTATATTCAGTGTCACAGGCAGGGGATTCTGAGAGGGCCGGTGCTATGCTGAGCAGTGACTCTATGATTTCCCAGCTGGGATTTCGTTCGCAAGGGCTCCATCCGTGCTGCTGCCCCTCTCCCGCCGCCCGGGCCGGCACCGCCGGGAGCCGCGGCCGTGGTTCGGGAGCTGCGGCCGTGGTTCGGGAGCTGCGGCCGTGGTTCGGAGCTCAGCAGCGCTTGTGACACCTGGCGGTCACGGCTTGGGAGTGCCGCAAACGGGCCACAGCCGCTCCGCTCTGCCGCAAACGGGGTCACCGCCGCCGGCCCGCACCGCCCGCCGCCCACCAGCTCTTTCCACGAGCGATCTCCATCGGGGAGATGTCATCTCTGGATAAAGCGGGGGATTGCTCTTTTATCCTGATCACGATGTGATCAGCTGCGGATAGCATAGAAGGACCAGATGATTTATGAAAAGTTAAAATATCGTAGTTTATTTTAAAGCTTCATCACTGTAAATAAATAATTAGATTCAAAATTCATTTTGTGTTTAAAAACTTATTCTTCAAGCTGGCGGACTTGCCCGGCTCTGTTATTAGGCAGATGGAGACTAGGGAAATTGCTTAGGCTTGAAATAGCACAAATGAATTTTTATATTTGGGGATGCTGGGAACTCAGCTCAAGAAAACCTCACCATGAACCACTTCTCTAGTTGCTCAAATAATTGGATAATCATACAAATAAAGCTCGGCTTATGTGTAAGACTGGGGTTTTAGTCAGAACACAAAATGTGGGTGAATCGGTACTGCTCTAAAAATACGCTTCCGAGGTTGGCTCCAGGATTTATTGGCTCTTACACAAAATGGCAAGACAGGTCAGCATCCTCTGATGTGAGATACTGTGATGACATTGAAGCTATTACAAATCTACCAAAAGGAAAAAAGGGAACAAAAGAGACTCTAAACTGCTGAAAGAAATGTATAGAGAAAAGTATATTCTTTAAAGATATTTAACTTCTGGGTTACATGTCCAGCCTTTTTTCTGCTGGGAATATTACCCTGGTGCCTGAGCTGGCAGTTCAGCTGTTATTGCCGAAGTATTTCTTGGACTGAGAAGTGTGTGTCACAATCTGGTGTCTCTTGCTGCCAGTGCTTGCACCCGGTACGAGTGCGAATAAAAGAGTAAAATATGGCAAGGGTTCCCTCACGATTCAGATTTTTATTTTTTTAATTGTTACAGTGAAGGGAATCCCTAAAGGCAGTTTTTTGCCCATGAAGTTACCATTTTCTTTATAGGTATTGAAAGGAGACAAAAAAAAAAGAGGAAACCTTCATGACTATACTTGGCTTGTAGCATTTTTTTTCTAAGTTCATGCCAGCATTAACAGATCTGTCAGAACAAAGCAAATATGTCATATTGGCAGCTGTTACTTATGAGTACTTTTACTTTATTGCATTTTGTTTTGTAATAATTGAGAAGCTTTTATGTTGAGCTCTGCATAAATGGTACTGAGTGGGAGGGTATGGGCATGCTTTCTATTATTCTGCCCCTCATGCATGTCTCCTTTTTTCGTCTTTCCAGAACCACACATTGAGCCAGCACGCACAGTGAGCCACTGGCACTACAGGACACCTCTCTGCAGAAGACTTGACGGTGGCACAGTGGGGAGGACCATTTGAACATTACATCCAATCAAAGTGTCATTTGCAACCCAGATGTAAAACTCTAATGATTTGGCCATGAGGCGCTGCTATTATAAGCAGCTGGAAATGAATATTAATGGAAGAGATTAAAAGTATTCCATGCTCAGTATTTTTTATTGTCCTGCTTCAGCTAGTGTACTTTAGAGCTTCTGCTTCTGACTGAATTTATAGTGTTAGATAAATCTGCTTTGATGCTGTTGCCCTTTGTTGCTTCTTGTATTATATTGATAGTTAAAGATTAGGTGTGATTTTTTTCTTTTTTGTTAACTGCTTTTTAATTGCAATTTTAGGTAACTGTGCATTGTGATGTGATTGCTTGGCTATTGTCTGAATATTTCTTTTTAATTTTTTAATTAAAGACTAATGCTTTGATTGGATTTGCCAGTTCACCGGACAGTGATTAAAACTATGTAATGAATATAATCGGTTTCAGTGCAACTGGATGGTCTGCTTTATAAATGTGACTTAATCTGATTGCAATAACTAGTACAGTTCAATAAAGGGAATACATGAGCTTAGTGTCAGAGCTTGTCTGTCTGTCAGTGCCCCCTGCATTGCTGCTGCTGCTGCTGGGGTGGCTGAATCTCAGTGATCACTCACCTGATGGCACAGAGCACTCTGCAGCCCAGGAGGAGGGAAAGCAAAAGCCATGGTTCTGTGTCTGGTATTGTGTTTGCTTCTGGATGTGCCTCCCTGGCTCCACGGTAGGTTGAGGTAAGAACATGTACTATGAGAAGGTATTGCTAGCTCATAATACTCATTAATATTTTAAATTTTTCAGCAAGAACAGAAGAACCAGACCTATAGCTGCCTTGCCCATATCTCTGTGCTCCTTTGTTTCAATACAAAAAAAAAAGTTTCTGCATTGCATACAAATGCACAGATACTGGATCAGGCCTTGCTGACCATGGTAGGAGGCTGCATATTTTACCCACCCCAGACCCCCAGGTATTGTACCTCCGTGTAAGTGCCAACAGAGCCAGTTGCCAGGCTTTCTTTTACTCTTTTTAAACTTATCTTCTGGTAAGGAGGTCAGGGAAACAGTCCTTTTAAGGACCATGGACACCTCTGGAAAGTTAGAAAGATGTAGTTCTCCTGGTGTCTCTGGCTTGAGTGAATCATAATCATCATAAATATTCAGCAGTTGTGACAGCTGAAATGATGTGGATACCCATTCCCACAAAGTACAAGGCTTTGCAAGACTGTGGCATAGGAACATGCACAGTCAGAGCCTTTCAAAATCGCTGCACTGAACTAGAGCACAACTGGTTGTCATTGGGCCATGTCTGGGCTTGGAGCATGTAAGTGATATTTTGTAGGAAATATGTTTTCATGGACATATAGTCAATGCTTAAATTAGTTTATATAGTGAGCTTTTTTACAAGTGCAAGGGTGGCACAGCTTGTTGATGCTGCAGCCCATGTTTTCAACAATTTAGATCCCTGCTGATGTTGACAGTGCTGTTGCACACACACGGTTCCTTCAGAACAGTAAGGGAAGGCTACAATCAAAGCACAACTTCAAGCACAACTCAAGTAGGGTCATCTTTACAGCAGGAAGCACCAGAGCAGTCCTAACTTAAGAAAAGTTACTATTCCCCCCCCCAAAAAAGAATGTCCTGTTTGAGACAAATGATAGATGGTTTTTATTCTGCTGAAATAGCAATGCTAGAATGGACAGTCAGAGTTTAGGCTCAAAGGTGGCTTGTGATAAATTTACGAACCCTAATATAACAAAACTAGGAATGACTTTTCTTAATTCCAAAGAGGACAGTTCTGTTTGCATCTAGATTATTCTTAGCTCACTGTTTCTTCATCAAAATCACACTGAAACGATCCATTTCTAGAGAAGAGCATTAACTTTCAACCTGATTATTTCTCTCTAAACCACAGAACAGATGTTTACGGGCTGAAAAATTAGTTAATGAAATCACCAATTCATTATTCCTGTTCATAATAGAAGCATGTTCCTAACTCAATGTTATTACTTTAAGATGGGAAATGGGAAAGTGTCTTGCAGTACAGGCTCATAGACATGCCTTTGCAAGAAAACCTGGGGATGTACAGCAGCTGCTGTGGAAAGAGCTCATGTGCCATCTTCTCCATGCCAAAGAAAGGAAGCAGGTTCTTACAATGGAGATACTGAAAAAGGAGGCTCTTTGCCTGACACTGGTTTGAAATGATGCTGGATCACTTCTGGGCAAGCCTTCAGAAATGAAAAAGACATAGGTTTCTACCTTCAGGAAAAGGCACTGCATTGTGAATCCCAAGAGCTGAACTGATGTTTCCATGCAGCTCGGGGAGCTGCCTTAGTAGTGCTGTACTGAAGCTCATGCCTTTGTCTGAGCATCTCCCTGCTGACTAGTTAAAAGGAGGTGCACAGTCACTGTACTGAGATGGGGAACTCCCCACGTGGGGATCCTGTTTGGAGCTGCATATATTCCCCATGTTAGTGGGAATGTGGACGTGGGTCAGGGTGCTGGGAACCTGCTCATGTTTCATGTGTCCCAAACCCTGACCATGCCAAGGGCAGGGGCAGAGTAAAAGGATAGTTTGATTTTCCACCTGGCCTTTGAAATCTAAGTGTAGGTACCCAGTTTGTGGTAATTGGGAGTGGGGCTGGGCCCAGCCTCATCCCCAGTGAGCTGCAGCTGTGAGCAGCAGGTGAGCAGCACTGACAGCAATGAGCCATGGAGTGCCCAGGGGCACTGACCAACCACCAAAGGGAACAGAGGGCACACAGGTGCAGTGCATTAACAGGAGGGTATAAAATGTTGGGCTAAAGAACAAGAAAGGCAGATGCTTGCAGCCTTCTGAAGTGACAGGGTGTTACTCACTATGGCTGAATGCTTAAAGCCTTCTGCTACTGTATGGTGATACTCTGTGTGTTGTGGCTGTCTCAACTGCAACATGTGCTGTGAGTGGCTCCATGAGTGAGGGCTGGGGTCCTGCTCGGTCTTCTTCATCTCTTTGGGCATATGAGCCTCACTCATGAGCAGCCCAAATCAGGTTGGAGAAGGAGCTGGACTGTGCCCCCGGGTCTGGGAAAAATAGCTGTGGTCCTCTTCTGCTCTTACAGTGTTTGGGTAATATTTGAACACCAATGGACTAATACCACTTCTTAAATATATTTCTTTCCAAAGTCAATATGGGAAAATGTGCAGAAGGCTTGCCAGGAATCTACTGGGTTATTTTGTGGTATTTTTGAGATAACCAGGCCCATGTGAACAGTCATCATTATATGGCAAGGAATGTTGCTGCCTTGATAACTGCTTTCTTAGGGGCCAAGAAATCCTGTTTAGGGTGTGGGGGTGAAAGCTGCTGCAAAGAAGCAGAGGGAGAGCTGCCCACTTTTCTGTTCCTGCCATGGAGCTGAATCTGTGACACACTGGACACCTGCAGCTCACAGAGGTGATCCTTAGCCTATGCCAGGGTGCAGGACTGGTGTCTGACCCTGTTTTTGAGGGCCTGGAGCCTTGCCAGGCAGGGCTCTGGGGGGCAGAGCTCTGCAGCACAACGTGGGGCCTTTGTCTGGAGCTTCCTGTGCTGCTGGTGCCACAGGGGAGCAGGAGCAGAGCAGCCCTGCACTGGTACAAAACAGCTTTGCTGCCATAGTTGCAGTCACACCAGGGAGTGCTTTGCCAGGGTAGTATATAGTTCCTGTATCCGTTAAAAGCTCCTAGGGAAAACAGAGCCTAACTGCAGGTGGAAAAAAGATAATATCACAGCTTCTGGTACATGTCTGAGGTTTCACCCCCTTTTTCTTAGTGGCCAAGAAGTGCTGCTGAAAGCATTTGGAAAATAGTCAGAAATGTTGGCTCCAAAGGCAGCTATATTTCAATAGCTATGACGCATTGAAAACAGGCTGGAGAGCCTTTCCATCATCCCTGTGATGTTTCCCTGCCTATCTGTGTAACCTGCAGCTCCTGTGTGGTGGTGCAGACAGGGGCTGGCACAGGCTGTTCAAGGTGTGGGCTATGTGGATCACTCACAGGTAAGTGAAAACCAGAATTGCTGAAATTCTGGCTGAAGATGGGCTTTAGGCAAAATGTCACTTTATGATCCTAGTGGCATTAGGACCAGTACAGTGTTGGAGATAATGAATAATTCTAAATTTGCAATGAAATGTCATACAGACAGTTTAATATCTTCATGTTTAGAAAAATACTGAAATGTAAATTAATATAAACAATAGATTAACAAAGGACTTGTATTTGTAGCAGTCTCTGTATTTGTAGCCCTTATGCACTGAATGATCTTTGTATTTAGCTTCATGACATACCCACACATCTAAAACACATGAAGATACTTAGTCAAGAAGTAGCAACCAGCACCTATTATCTATGTAGGCAGCTTTACACATTTGTGTTCTATTTGATGCTTGTGTATGTTCTTGTTCTGACCCACCACCTTCAGCAAGGATCACCACCTTCAGTCAGGTGCCTCAAAATCTTGGAAAAAGCAATGTTTAGCCAATTACATGCCAGAAGAAAGGCAGACAAAAGATGTTTGAGGACCATTTGAGAGAGTGGGTGACTGATCACTTTGTGCTGAACATCTTTGAGTGGATTGGGCAAGATCACCCTACTGAGCAGGGAAAAGTCAGGGAGTCAAGGGGCGTGTTCCTCCACAACCTGACTGCCCTCCCAGTGGCATTAAGGGAAATTCTGCTCTGTAAATCTGCACATTGCATGTCCAAAGTGTACATGTTAGTCTATCTGACCAATGTCTAAGAGTAGACTGGGGTTTGGTGTGTTTATCAGGCTTTTAATGTGTAAAACTCTGGTGTGAACAGTGAAAATTTTTCCCATAGTCTTTGTAAATGGTTTCTGTGTTTTGGCTCACACCCTAAAGCAGGGAGGTTTCTGCAATCCCCTCTCCTCCAGAAGCACAATCTAGGTTGGGTAGGGATGCTGTGTCCCTGTGGAATCCCCTGCCATCAGGGATCAGTCAGGGCAAGAACAGCCCCTGCAAGTGCTGTCCTGGCTGCGAGCATGAGAGCCCAACGTGTGTATGGCCACAGAAACCCAGATGGTGAGAGCTGCCACAGCCACAGGGCTTTGGAGCCAAAACGAGTATGGTGCGCTCTTCATTGCTTTGTCTTTTTCCTTTTTTCTCATGTTTGCCCCCTGTGAAATGCTTTGTTCTTAGTTTTGTCTGTTTTTATTACATTGCTGCTGTCCTAACAACTGTGAGGTCCCTCTCCTGCAAGTGGAAGAATATGCCTTTTGATCTGTGTATTTGTGAATTATTGTTACTTTCCTGACAAAAAGGAGCACCAAGCAGCATCTTGGCAGATTAGGTGACAGAGGGAGACAGGAGGTGTCCAAATGAGAAACACGGAGCACCCTGAGAGAGAGACAAGACGTTGACTGATCACCTCTCAGGCAGCTCCAGAGGAGCGCGGTGTGCGCTGCCCTGAGAGCCAGCTCAGTTCAGCCCTCAGAGATTGCCCTTTGCTGCGGGAAAAAGGGAAGCGTTCCCTGGGGGTGCCAGGAGGAGGGGGCCGGGGCCGGCTTTGTGCGGAGCTGCCCCTCGTCGGGCGCCGCTCGGCCGGCCCTGCCCTTGCCCGCGGCTGTCGCCTGCCTTTGTGTCCTTCTGCCGTCCGCGGCCATCTGTGTCCCCGCGGCGGGGCCGCTCCCTCACGGCCCCATTGTCCCCGCGCCGGGCCGCGCCTCGGCCTCCCCTCACGGCGGGGGCGCCGCTGAGGCGCTTCGGGGCGGCTCCCTGGATTTTGTAAATCGGAACTTTGGTTCTGTTTTCTGGAGCCGGCGAGCTCCGTGCTGGACGCGAGCTGCCGGGGGCTCGGGCAGCGCTCGGCTCGGGGGGGTTTTGCCACCCTGTGACATCTGTGGGTGTCACAGCTGCCCTGTGACAAACATCACGCTTCAACCCTGCTTCGCAGTGCTCTAGGGACATCAGTGCCCCCGGGTAAGGTGATGCCGTGACGGCGTTTTCACCGTTTTACCCACACTTGGCTCTTAACTGCTTTGCCTGTATAGCACAGTGCAGTCAACCTGCTCTGGCAGGTTGGAGGGGCCGTGCTGGGTATTACTGAACTGTGGGAGAATGTACAGACCAGCTTTTCTGGATTTTGCCTCTCCTGATATTCCCAAGTACGTGTTGGTGTTTAAAGCCCTGTACAGCACTGATGGTATCCTCTAAAAGAAGAGACTAGAGAGTTAGTGAGTGCATGGTAGGACTCTGTGTGAGAAATCCTGCTAGATTAGGCCTCCCCTCTTGAAAAAACCTTTAGTCCCAAAATATTTTTGGATCAACTAAAATCTTTGTTTCAACTGAAGACACAGATTAAAAAAAAAAATAAATTCAGTTTTGCATGACTGGAACAGATACCTGGCCCCTTCTCTGGTAACAAATGAGCAAGCAAAACGAGCCCTCCAAGCTGCATGTGCAGAAGCTGTGTCCCTGAGGTGCTGGGCTCTTCCTCACCAAGCCTTTAATTCAAAGGAAAGGGAGAGAGAATTTTTTTTCCCCTGGTTGGAAGCAATGCAATAAATAAGTGCATCTTCTTCCAGTTGCAATTTATAGGCACTGTTCCTCAAGAAATTGGCTTCTATGCACGAAAGCTATAAATACAGATGCTATGCTTCTTCTGTGCATTTTCTGGTTTCTTCAAGGTATGTCAGTGTAAGCCTGTGATGAAGAGAAGGCTAAGGAAGTGAGCTAATGCTTTTGTAATGGTGCTAAATGGTCAAGAGCTTCCATTAGCCTAGGTAGGAGAAACAGTTTGTGTTGCTAATTAGTAAGACAGAGTTTCACCCAAAGTAGGACTCAGAAACATTTGTCTTCATAGTGGTCTTGTGGCTTAAGAGTTGATCAGCTGTAGCATAATTCCCAATAGATATGCAATGTCGTTATATGTTATATTATAGTGTATAGCCTCAAATGCTTAAACACTGAAACCTGGAAGATGAAACCTTGATTGAAGTCAGAATAAGGTCTCATATACAGAGAGTGGAAAGAGAAATGGATAGTCTAAAAGGAGAAGGTGGGCAACATCTGACTTGTGTCAGAGCCAGTGGATGCAGTGCATGAGTTTAAATAGCTTTGCCTCTCTCTTTCTATTCTAACTGGCTTGATCATGTCTGTGATGATGCTAAGAACAATAGTCTTTAAGTAAATCCCATCTTCCTCTTTGGTTTCAGTGCTGAAGCTGAGGGGGTGTGTGGGTGCAAGCACAGGGCCAGGAAAGCTCTCTGCTGAGTGGAGCCTTGTCCATGATTTCTGTCTATGGCTGCTGTAGGTTTGTACCACCTGTTCTATTGCTAGGCAAACCCAGAGTTTTGGGGATGACCCTCTGTCATGTATATCTGTCATCTGATCCCTTGCTATCTGGGTTATTTTTTTTCAAATTCCAGGTGTCTCTTTTTGCTTTTTCCATGTTCCCCTCCCTCAGCAGTGGCACCTGCACTGCCCACCAGGTCAGTTTCCCAATGCTCACACAGTGGCAGGAGTAAGTCTGCCATGAGAGAATGTGCTGTGTTTGGTGTGGCTTGAGAAGGGAGGTAAGATGTGTTTTGTCCTTGCAAACAGGAATACTAATGCCCCTTCTCTTACTGAGGGGTTTAGCACCATAATAGAGCATAAAATACCAATTAAGTCCAGAGTCATCCCTGCCCTCCATTTCTCATTTCACAGAGTATTTCCAGTTCTTGTTTCATTTCATCAAATTGTACACCAACCTCATCTGCTTTCTGGAAACTGCCAGAAAAGCACATCATCTTTTGTGCTGCACTGTGAATGTGTACAACCATTTCCCTTGGTTTCAAGGAGCTAAATGTTCACCTGTGTCAGGAACACTAGGATCAGAGTCCTTGGTGATCTGGGTAACCTGACTGTGCATCAATGATGCACCAAGCTGTGGGAATGCAAAAAACTTTAACAAGCTGACCCCAAACCCTGAAATATTTTTGTGTGTGAGAGAGAAGTCTGGAGGGAGGAAAAAAGAGTCAACATATCTTTACCTCTTTGTGGTTCATTTTGGTTTGTTTGCCTGTTTTTTGTCCAAATGTTATTGAGAATAGAAACAAAAAATTAAAGAAGAACCACTAAGGAACCCAGAATACCCCAATTGTGTGTGAAACCCAACTGGAACAGACAAAGAAGTAGATGCTGGAAATAGACACACTCAATATTTGCAGACACAAGTAAGCACCAGAGCTGTAAATTGGGCCTGAAAAACCAACTTTCTCTGCAGAGCTGTGCATGGTTCCTTTTCTGAGACCTATCAGTTCAGGCTGTTCAGGCAGAGCTCCCCAGCTCAGCTCTGTGCTACTCTGCCCATAAGGGTGTTGAACAAATATTTTGTATCCAAGAGAGACTCATTAATGCCTTTCAAACCGGATGCAAGTTCCTCATTATTCTTCTGCATAGGTCTAGTAATGGGAGCCTCCTCTAGAGATGCCCTACACAGATGTCTTTAAGAAATGTTGATGCCATGAAGCAGGAATTGTTTTCACTGAAAGATTTATAACCTTATAACCTTTCCAAGCCTAGGCAGTGCAAGTAGGCTGAGAACCAGCAGCAAGGGGTTTCTGACTTCTGCACTATACTCTAATACTGACTAACCTAGAGAAATCATTTTGGTCAAAATTTTTGCTGTTCGGGGTCCTCAGTATGAGGAATGAAATGTCAGGGGGTTTTCAAAGGTACTGAGTGTTTCTGACTGCTATTTGAATTGAAGGTTTAGAGTCCTTATTAAAAAAAAAAAACCCAACCCCCCCTCCCCACAAGCCCATGGATCTTAATTTAGGGCTCCCCAAATCAGAAGCCACTTTGAAAGACATGCAGAAGCACAGAACAGCCGATAGATTTCCATATCCTGCAGGGTTTTGGCATGAATCCCCTTCTTTGGTTCCAGGCAGAAAAATACAAAGAGATGTCTGTGAATAGGACCTCACTGGGTGTCCAGCCCTCTGAGTGAAATTTCCTGTGCAGAGGATGGTCTCGGCCTACATTTTCTAGTTATTATATAGAATTTGTTTCCTGCTAAGCTAGGAAAAAAAAGAAGTATAAAAACATAAAACCTTCAGTGGATTCCCACCTTATAGAGCTACTTCAAGCTGTACAGGCAGAATTTGTACTGGAGGAGTTGACATTGAATAGGATAGTTCAAGGGAGACACCAAAGCTCAGCAGAGACATCCTTTAAAAATTATTTGTCTTGTCTGCAATATTTTGTAAGTTGATCCAAATCAGATTTTTGAGTAATACCATTAAAGTCAACAACCAACACCCAGGATGAATCAAGCTCTTAAAGTGCCATTCAGGCTCCTTGAGAGACACACATCCCAATGACTCCTTTAGCAGTCATTAAACCAATTATCATCCCAGTCTATTTCCAACAATTATCATCATAGACTTTTTGGGTTTAATCAGCTTTTTAATTGACCTGTGAATAAAACAGGAGATACAAAATTCTCCCCTGATACCTCAGGTGTAACTATTATACATTTAGCATTGCTGTGCACATGAAATAATTTACACCATGACACTGACCTGGGTCTGGGATATGAACAACAATATACTCATAAATTAAAGATAAAAACAAATTAAAGGCAAAAGGGGAGAAGAAGAGGAAATAGTAATCCATAAATAGAATGTTGCCATGCTTGGTGCTTGAATGTTGTCATGCTTGCTGGGACTTCCTTGGTCAGCAAATTTTGGGGCTGGAAGAAGGTTTTGTTTTTTTTTTTTTTCCTAAAATGGTATGCAAAGCACAGAATAGATGGTGATGCAAAATTTCTGACCATCTCAAAAGTGCTGCAATTATAGAATTGTGTTGCAGACATCTTCAGACAATTGCTTAAGATTTTAAAAAGAAATCAGCCATTTAGGTGTATGTCCCAACTAACTTTTACTATCCCTTGCCTTGCACGGCGCTGCAAAGTGGCCTGAATGCAGCAATTTGCGGGATTCGGCACTGAGAGCCCCGCAAGCACTTAGCAAAAGCAATTGTGTAGCTCTATTGAAAATCCCGCGTGTCATGCTGTGGGGAGCCAGCACTTTTTATCTGTCGGCACTGTTGGTGACAAATATTAAAATAAAAAGTATGACACTATAGGTGCTTCAAAATTCAAACTGCAAGTTTCCTACTGCGGGACTTCTAACCATGTAATAAAGTGCAGGGAAGAAAGCAGAGTTCAGACCCCATGCTGTAATAAAGGCAAGGAAATCTTAAGTGTTCAAATACATAATTCATTCTCTTCTGAGACTTTCTACCAGGTTTCTCCCAGTAAAGATTTTAATTTGTGCCTGGATGATTTAATTTCTCTTTTACCTCCAGAGACAGCTGGGAGGGCGCTGGGGCAGCCGTGCCCATTGCGGGGGATGAGAGGGAATGGTCAGGAGGGGTCAGAAGCTCCTCTGCAGCTGGGAGGGTGTGACAGCCTCACAGGGCCAGCCCGGCCGCAGGAGAAGGAGCCCCCGGCTGCCACTTGCTGTGAAAGTGCCTGCAAAAAAGTCACCGCAGCAGTCAGTGAGATTTGTTTGCTTCCCATAGAAATACTTTGCACCTTAAATAATACCTTCCTCCAAGGATCTCAAGGCACATAGCAAGCACTGGCTGAGCTTCACCTTCTTGTGGGGAGGTAAGAACCTGTTCCCACCTCTTCTTTTGCTGTACTTTCTGCTGACTGGAAGACTCTACTGTCATTTTGTTACACAATTATCAAAACTGGAACATGAAACATATGACTTTGAATTATTTTTTGTTAGCTATGAATATTAGACTTGAGGATTTATTGCTTTGTTGTATAAATATTTTTACCTCTATTTAATAATGTTTTATGTAAGGAACAGTGCAATTATCATAAGGGAAAAGAAACTAATGAGAAATTGGAGACATCTTTGCGTGAGGGGGTAGCACACATAAGCAACAAGTTACTGAGAAGTTATTGGCCATATAAATGAGCAAATAGATCCCTGCTGAAAGTTCAGTGAAATCACTGCATTTATATCAGGGATAAATTTGGCTCAATTGTGAGAAGAATGCCTGCATCTCACTCTGCAGTGGTCATTTGACCTAAATTATATACATTGATCTGTGTTCCCCCCTGGTGTTAGCATGCCAAATTGACTGGATTACATATTCAGATGTAAAGCTACAGGAATGTGCCTTTTGACCCATTTAGATTTTTTAATCCAGGCTCTTAAGTCTAGTTATTTTCTTTTTAAATCCTGGTCTTTTTTCATTCCTTCTCCAGTACCTTAGGGACTGGTATCCATCTCATCCCAGTCCTGGTAGAGTCCTTGGCAGTCAATGCTTTTAGAGATTGTTGTCTTGGCTGGGGTTTGGTCCCCCAGGCAGAGTAATTCAGGCAGCAGTGTTTGCAATCATGGGATCTGTGCACTTTTGCTCCCTTTCCTAGGAGGAATCCCAGAAATTCTTTGCGTGTTCAATCTTATAAACTTTTATTTTAATGCTTGTTTTTTTTATAAAAATGTTGGTAAAATTGTGTCCCTGTTGATGCTGCTGAGAAGGCTGCCATGATGTTGGAGAAGCTTGGCCTGCAGGTAGAGGCAGAGGACATCGTGTTTCCATCTGGGTCTCCAGGAGCAGAGGATGGTGGATCAGGGGCACAGCAGGGCCGTCCTCCATGGTGCCAGCTGCTCCCAGGAAGCCCAGAGCCTCAGTTCCTGTGCCTAGACTTGCTCTTTCAAGAAAATATTATTTCATGCTGCTTTTTAACAGCTTTTCAGTGTAGGGAGAGTTTACTCTGATTCCTTTCTGCAAGACAAACTATTAATTAGCAGTATGAGCCTGGTGCAGCTGGGTTGAAATGTGTTAAAACAAACAATTAAAAAAAAAATTAAGCACACTCTGCCTGCTTCAGTTTAGGGGAAAGGTCTCTCTAACTCTACCTGCTCCGAGGCTACATTGAGGCTCTTTGACTCTGCTCTGAGACTTGCTGACACTACTGATTCAACACTGTATCAAGACACTCCAACTGTGATCTGAGACCTGGAGCAGAGCAGGAGCATCTTGACACAGTGTCAAAACAGTAGTCAAGAGCGCATGGACGCAGCACTGAAAGGCTTTTGTCTCCCAAATGAAAAGGAGCTGGATTATTTTCATCTTTCTTCCTTCCCCCGCCCCCCCCCCCTTTTTTTTCCTATTAATGGTAGCTTTCTCTTAAATAAAAATCCCCACAGTTTATTTGCAGGAAGAAAGCATGACATGTCCCCCTCCCCCCTGCCTTTTTGTTTGATAAAGCAAAGTGACAGACAATGCCTTCACTGTACAATGCACTTCACTAAAGCTTCACTTTACTTCTTCAGCTTTGGAGAAGTAAAAGGCTATATTTGAAAATTATTCCAATTTGGGAACCAAAAGAGGCTAATCTTTTCATGATACTGCACATCATTCATCTGTGTCTCTTTGCATTTTTGTTTGTTGTAGATTTGGAATTACATATTTGTACAATAACATAGATTTGATCTGACTTGTAGTTTTGGATGCAGCGTTGCTCACCAACCTCCCCACAAAATTTAAGCTATAATACCTGTGAATTCAGTTTTGAGTGTTGCCCAGTGTTCAAGAAATTAGTTCAATTGTCAGAATGTGATAATGCCTGCTGAGACAGGTTTCTTTTCTGCATATGAGATGGTCTTAATGCCACATGGACTGTGACTTTATAACAGGTTAAACTCATTTATTTAAAAAATGAGAATACAATTGAATTTATTTTTCCTTGCTGGGGTCACAGGTACCAAGGAATTAGTAAAACCATCTACTGCATGTTTTATAGATGACAGTGTTTTTGCTGAATGTTAAATGAAAACAATCCATTAAAATAAAAAATGAAAATTCTTTTTGTTTCCTTTTCCTCTTGGGCCTTCCCAAAAGGAGGTCGACACCGACCCAGTTTGAAAAATACTTACCTAAGCCAATCACTGCCCAGCATGTATTCCCTTGAGCAACTTGAGTGGGCATGATGCCATCTGAACAGATGGGCATTACTGTAGGCAACCAAGAGACCATGCATGTGAATCAAGTATGGGTGTTTACAGCATCATTTCCCTGATGAGAATGTCAAAATGGCAGCCCAGTCCGAGCCTTTGGCTCAGTTCACTTGCATTTCACTAATTCAGCTCTAAAATGGACAACTTCATGAAATAAATTATTAACATTTGGTTGGGTGGTCCTGATTTTACTTCATTGGATTGGGCAGAGCAGGTGGGTAATGGACTTGCTGAAAATACCATGCCTGGCTCCTGTCTGTAGCAGGGGGAGTTTGTTCTTTTGTGAAATGAAGGCAAAGAAGCCCCCATGTCTGTGCCAATGCTAACATAACAAACAGGCAAACACATCAGTGCTACAGATGTACTCCAAACTGAAAGGAAGGAACATTTTTACATTTGGTCTAAGGAGGCATCTTATTTCAATCAAAATTCAAACACTATAGAAGGGGACTTACATGCATGATGTATTTGAATAATGTCCCAGTGCAAGGTCAGCTCCTTAAAGGTGCACATATTGAATTGGGATTTCATTACTGTCCTAAAGAGAGATGCACACAAACGGTGCAACATTTCTGAGCCCAGCAGTCATTGTAGCTCCTGTATCTATTGAATGAAGAGATTTCTACTGAATTATCATTGGAAGTTCTCTACCATCTGTTAAAAAAAAAAAAAAACTTCAAGTACAGAAAATAAAGACTGGAATTTGAATATTAATACCTTTGTCTACTTTAACAAAAAAGGCTATAAGATATGTGTTCTGCAAACTTTATATCAAGTGTAAATCTGAAATGCTGTAATTATTTTGCTTTTTTTTGAGGATCTCTTGTATTTTCTTCTTGCCAGCTTCTGTATGTGCTTGTGCAATGCTAACTGCTTATGTACCCTTCATTTTCAGATGTGGTATTCTATGTAACCTTTTGCTTTCCTAAGTGGCAAGTCAGCCTGAACTTGAAGAATTGGCATGCTGAACCATCAGTATCAGGTATAAAATACTTGAATACATATTTCTTTCAGGAATAATGCAATATCTTGCAGATAATAGCTAAAATGCCTGGTGTTTTACAATTGTTTCTGGTTTTACTTGGGATTTGTTTTGTTTTATTTAAATAATCCAATTTCTTAATCTTCTAAGATGTATGTGGTGAGTTTTATATCTAATCCTATGCTTTAGTTGGGGAATTCAGGAAAAAAAGAAGCAGCTTGTCAAAACCATATTAGGATTGCAATGAAAAAAAAATAACACTTTTCTAACACTTGGTTGGAACAAAGAATATCTGAAACGTGTCTGAAAATTTCTGTATGCAGATTATTTAATTATTTTCCTCTCATTTCAAACTATCAAAATCAACATTTTCATTTGTCTTCTACACTGTGCTGTGATGGTTCTGCCTTCTGCCATTACACTTGCTAAAATGCTCTGATACCTTCTTTTTCATTTTCCAGGGAGCTTAATGTTTATTTTCTTGCTCAATGTCATGGTAACAGAAAGATTTCCTTTATATTATAGCTAAGTTTGAGCTTTAAATACAAGCAGGGCAGGTTGGAGAGTGCAGTATATCCCATGTGGAAAGGCAGCACTTGCTTTCTGGGTGCCAGCACATACTCCCAGCTGTTGCTGTTGCTGTGGGGTCACCGATGCAGCTCACACTGAATCAGTTAAAAATGTAGCAGCTATGCTTGGGGACACAAGCTCAAATTTTCAGGGCCTGATTATTCTGTTAGTTTCATATGTGCAATTCCCACAGAAGTCAGAGGAAGCACTACATGCAAACCTGACAGGCTAATTTGAAGCCCAGAACTGCAAAGGATGTAATCATACATTTGATTTCTGTGGGTTCTTGGGGTGTAATTCTCACCCATCTCCATGATATTAGGATATTCTACAGCTTTTGAAGAATTGGATGAAGCTAAAAAATATTAAGTGACTTGTAATATTTCATTTTCAATAATCAGGGGAAGGAAAAGCAATCTGAAGTAAATGAGTTCATATTGGACCAGCCCAGAGTGAAAAATGTGTTCTACAGTGCTGTGAAAACTGAGCTAAGAGTAATGCAACGTGTGGCACATTATGTGCAGGGAAGGGCCCCGAGGGATGAAGGCAAACTAATCAAAGGAATAGCTAATGGCCTAGAAGGAGAATGGGGAACAACCTGCTTCTTACAGAGCCCCCTCAGCTCAGAGGGCTGGTGTGCAGACTGCTGGGACCCCAGCCTAAGGTCTCAATGAATTTATCCAAAACAAGTCAAAATCAAGACAATTTTTTAATGTCTATATATTTTATTCTTTTATCAGAAATTTCTTCCACACAGAGAACAGAGACAAGTATTGGGGCTGAGCCAGCCCTGCCACATCTGCACAGGCTTCTATAACATTACTGATGCCTGTACTCCCACAGCACACCAGGGGTAATACTGCTGGTCTGTTTTGCCTGCTGACTGGTCAGCATCTCAAGGCAAATAAAATTGTCAAGTAAAATGGATTTAGCACTGGATCATTAAAAGATGATCTGAAAAGGTGACCAGTCGGGTCTAAGCAAGCTGTCACTTGTTCCAATAAGCAAGTGGAGACCAAAGGCGTCCTTAATATGATGCTCCCAGTGTCAGTATTAACTCTCTTTCTCATCTGTTTTCAGATTAATGGGACTGAGAAATCCAAGAAAGAAAGTGGAGGCTGGAGTGATGCTGATTACTCTGGAAGGTATGGCAGTTGGTGAACTAATGGGGAGCAGAATTACAGACATCCATAGGAATTGAAGGAGCCTTACAACAACAAGGCAGGACAGGCAGTGCTGCCTGCACAATGGGGAGCATGGAGGTTCACTGGGCCCTCTCTCTTGAAGCCTACAGCTTTGGGAAAAGTTCAAAATGCAGTCTTAGGAATCCCAAAGTTTGTTGGCATCCCCAAATACTCTAAGTAATATTTGCAGGAGATGAAAAGTGCTCTTTGCATTAGGAGCTATTAATGATCAGTTTTCAAACTGTTTGTATCATTTTCCTGTGGTGACAGCAGAGGACTATGCCACTGAAATAGGAGATTTCAGCCTGTAACACTGAAAAAGAGTTAATGCAAGGCCAAGGGTATTTAAGGCTTGTGAATAAAAAGTTATGTGTAAGATGGACACAGTGCTAGATGGCCCCAATGATGAGGGGTAAATATAAGATACTTAAAGTTTATATTGATTTACCTGGGTGTGAATAAGGGAATTAGGGCCAGGAGCCACATCCTGCTCACTGGGTGCTGGGGGATGGCTGACACGGTGGGCCATCAGGTTGGGAATTCCATGTTAGGGTCAGGACAGCTTTGTCTGGAAATTTGCCTGAGGAGACCACACTCACCTCACCTGTATGTTGCAGTTGCTCCGTATATCAAGGACCAATAAATAGTTTTAACATTAAAAAAAATGCAGCTTCTATTTTCACCTTTGAACGGTTGTTATGTAGAAAAGCACCTCACAAGATGAAGTTCTGGCATCAAATACTGCAATATTAGAGTAGAGGCTGTAAATGTCAACTGTATGAAAAGGGAAAGATGGTTCTCTGAGAATTCAGGACAGCACAAAGGCAGAGGAGAAGTTTGAAAGATGGTGGTGGGGGTACCTGGCTTAGGAGAAGTATAAACCAGGAGTGGACAAGGTTGGAAAGAGAGCAATAAGGGGTAGCTTGGTAGAGCCACAGGTAGGGTGGATGGGGGAGTGAGACTGCTGAACCTGGATTCAGAAATCATCTGAAATAGTTGGCTGTGTTCCTATAGTTTATGCAGGACAGTTCTAAGCCTATTTTGCAAAATTTTTAATGTTGAATAAAATCAAGAAGGTGAGCAGAGCAGACAGTATGTATTGTTAGAGAAAGTAGTAAATGAAGCGCAGCAGAAAAGAAAAGCTTATGGATGGAGAATAAGTAGTCTGATTTTTAGGCTAGTGAGCTGAAAGCAATGGTGGGATATCCAGAAAAAAAGAGCCAGAAAGTGTCAGAGATACAGAGGTAGATGGGGAGATGAGGAATCAATAAAATAAATCTGCTCTATAGTCTTGAGAAGGGTTAGGTTGCTTTAATAACTAGTGGATGAAGGAGAAAATACAGAAAAACATGAGTGCTGCTGACTTGTACTGGGAGAAAAAAAAGCTGAAGGTTACCAGAGAAAAAACCAGGGGTCTGTCAAAGTAAGAAGAAGAGATTTGCCTTGGACAGAAGGAGGGATTTATTTTATGAAGACTGATTAAGGAAAACAAACCTGGTGTGAAGACCTCTTCATATAGCCATGATGTGATCTTTTGAGGAAGAGTTTGTAGAAGCTTTCTTAGGGGACGGACAATGATTACTATGTGGAACAATTAGCCACAAATTAACTTTCCTGGTACTTTGCCAGTTAGGTATTAAAAGCAGGTCCTGGTGTGCCTATGTATATGTGGACATATATATATATATATATATATATATATATATATATGCTGATATAGATATAAATATATATACAGCATATAAATATATATATTCATGCTGAGGCTGTCCCTGAGCTCCAGGGTGGTTCCATGTGAACCCCAGTGCCCCAAAGTAGCAAGGAGGCAAGGGGGTTGTCCTCTGTATGTGTTTTGTACTGCAGCTATTCTGGCTCATCCAGTGATTTTGGGTTCCTGTAGGAGGCTTATTCCTACAGGGAGTAATATATGCAGCAGATGTTTGCAGTGACACAAAACAGCCTTTCCAAAGAGGCTGCATTTTTTCAACCCAAATATGTTCCTGTGTGAGAGTGGCAATGCAGACTGACTGAGGATGTGCGCAGGCTTGTAGTGTGAGTTTGCAATGCACACATAGATTCCTTTTCTGTGAGGGACAGATAGATCTTATAGCCATGTCTCTTGCATGCTGGTTCTGCCCTTTGCAGAGGTTTGGATTCTGGTTTGTGGGTGGCTTGTACTTTGTCATTGGTCTTTCCCTGCATCTCTGTGGTAATTCTGGACAGGTGATTCTGCACAGGTAATTCTGTTCATCTCTGGACAGGCCTTCACAGCACTTAAAGTGCTCCTACATGGCTCCTACTTCCATATTATAGGGCAAAGACAAGCTTTCTCACTTCATGTGACAACAGTGATAGGAACACTTGGTCTAGGTTGTACATTCTCTTCATAAGATAGCATAGAAATTCTCCACAGTTGTAAATAATTGTTTGTCCTTTTAAAATTGGGGAATAAAAGGGAGCCTCAATAGCCAGTGCCAGGTAATTCATGCAGCACATGTAAGTGTGATTGCTTCAGAGGAGAACTTGGACAAAGGTAGACAAACAAATACAAACTAAAAGCACTCTTTTAAAATTTGTTTTGCAGATGTCGTGTCATTGATAGTTTTTGTTTTTTATGCTGATATTAACTACACACTGTAAAGTGAAACCAGGATTTGGAAACTGAATTGTTACTCAACAAAATGAGCGAGGAAAGAAGTTTCAGTGGGAGACTGCAAGTAAAATGTGTTAATACTGCATTTAGCTGTGACTCATTGTGCAGATCCTTGCATTACAGGCAGATATGTTTGGACATAGATTTGTAGCTGTGTTTCAGAGTAATTTCTTATTTCACCTTGCTTGGAGTAACTGCTGGCTCCTGGTGAAAAGGGCTGCACTGCTTGTTTCTGCTACCACTCTGCTTGTTTGCCTTGCCTATCCCTTTGCATGAACTCTGCTGATGGTGTGGCAGCAGAAAGGAGAAAGATTCAGCCAGCTAGTCTGATGGAAAGCTGTCCTCCTCAGAATTTGACAGAAGTTGAGTCTTCTGTCATGCAGGGGAGCTGAACGGAGTCATATGATAATTGCATGGTGTCCACATCCTGTGTGAGGGAGGGGCTGGAAATCTACTGCTGCTTGTGGGAGGAAAATGTGGGAGCAGAACCATCCCTTTGGTGGTAGCCTGAAGTTACACTGGGTTGGTTAAAGCAGGAGATCTTTTGTCACTCTTGAGGCAACTGAATATATGGGACAGGTCAGTATAAACTCATCCACATTTGGTGGTGCACACACAGCTGTTGGTGTCTGCATTAGGGACTTTGTGGAAACGAGTCTTAGAGAAACAAGTCTGAGGTGGAATTAGCTTTTGGTTAGTGTGTTATTATGTATAAAAAGAAAACCAAGAAATCTGGTAAATTATTTAGAAAACCAGCAGTCCAATGGGTGATAATTTTGCTATTTTTAAAAATGCACTAATACACTACACCTGTTGCTAAACAGCTGTTATAAAACTCCCTCGGTGTCTATCAGGGTGAAGTCTTTACCAGTTTAGGGCTGGGTGAGAAGGGGAGCTGTGTTCCTTCCCTCAGCTTGTATGCATGCCAGAATCCAGACCCTCAGCTGCTTTTCCCTGCTCCCTTCATAACATCCATTGTCTCACACACAAGGTGTCACAGATATGAGCTTTAGCAGTGCAGATCTGTAGCTGTCACCAGCATCTGGTTATTAAATCCTTTTCTGCATGCTCATATGTTTAAGTTACTTATTTTTAAATTACAACTGAGTCAATATTTCACATTATTTGGGGGTATAAGCATCATAAATCAGGAGAGGCCTGATACAAGGACCTTACTCACATTGAGGATTTCTTTCTGATAATGGACAGATTATGATGCTCCCTGTAACAGCAAGGGTAGGGGAATTGCTCCACTTTGAGGCTTTTGAGTTCTATCAAAAGTACTCCTTTGTGGTTACTGCTTAAATCCTGTAAACACTTGTTGCTCAAAAGTGGCCCTCCTTCTGTCTTGAGTCTTTTGATTTTTTTTCCCTTCTTGTAGGGATACACTAACAATGCTTTCATTATGTATGAGGAGGTAACATTTCTCAATAAAACCAGCTGTGTGTACTCCCTAGATTCCTAATCCTGTCCTCCCCATCTAATGGACTTCACATTACAGCTATTCCTAAACATTTTTTTTTTAAAGTGGTCCTGGTTATTTTCATACTTTAATATAGTTCTGTTTAGTTTTTGTGATTCAGTTTGGTTTGTGAGAAATGCTTGCATTTTATCTGCTTTGTTGCAAATGCTAACTTCTCTGAAGCAAAAGTGTGTCCTTTCCCCTATTTAATTATAGGACTTCCTCACCCTGTGTTGAGCAACCCTTCTTTCTCTCCAAACCTGGGATCTCCACAGTAAGATTTGGAGTTTTGGAGTAGGATTTTTGTCTGTTTTGTGAGGGGTTTGTTTCTTTGTGGATTTAGGGGAGGGAGGTTAGTTGGTTTGTTTTTATTTTTTCCCCAAAGTTTATTAAACAACTAGGTTTCTTTGGTGCTGAAAAGTGTAGTGGAATATGATGAAATGCAGTGTATCTGTCATTCTAATATAAGTTTTAGTGCTGTTTTAATTCTGAGTAGCTATATGACTTGTGCTGACATGCTGTACTCTCTGTGAAGAAAATCAAGAGTGTTTGAAGTCCAGAAGACAAGCTGAAAGTGTGATGCTTCCCCATTAAAAATAATTTTATATGTGAAGAGTGAACTAAATATTGCTTTTCTTTCCCTTCTGATAGCCCTGACTCCTTTTTAAAATAAGTTTTTAATTAATTTCAGTTGGAACTTTTGGCATAACTGTTTCATGGTCATTCTTAATGGTACTTTGATTCCTTCTTGTACAGTATTATAACTATACTTTTTTTTTTCTGGCTCTGTATTGCCTGTTTGCCCTTCAGGCTACACAGATTACAAAATGAGATTTCTCTGCGTCTGGCCACTGATCTACAGTCTCTTTTCTGTCCTCTAATCTGCTGTTCTTTAGTACTTTGATTCCTTATGTTCTTGGGTGGCCTTTCTTATCCCTCTCTTTTGGATTTAGTGTTTTCTCTAGTTTTTCCGGGGCTGCTTTCTCAATGTTCATTGTCTGTTTGGCATCAGCGTGATCTGCAGCTTCGCTCTTTCTTCCTTTCATCCTTCACAAGACCTCTGCTGCATATGGTGGACCACCTTTCTTTTAAACTGCTTTAGCAAAAGCTCTTTCAAAAACTTAAGCAATCTCCAATCTACCTTCTGGCCCATTCTTATCCTTACTGTTCCCTCCCCACTATGCTCCTAGTTTGAGATCTGTCAACTCTGCATGACTAAATCAGTGTAAATAGGCTTGGCAAACAGTTTTGGGTTCTTATATGTTGGCTCTCCCTGGGTCCTCAGATTTTTTCCCCTCCCTCTCTCTGCTAGAAAACCTGCTCTTTTCTCTCTCTCGGCACCATCTCTTGAGCACTGTCTCTTTCTCTCCTTTTTCTGTCTTTGTCTGTTGTCTCCAGGGTCTCCACTGTCACATCATACAGTTCTTCCATCATATCTGGCATTTCTGACCTGATCTTCCTCTCTAGCTTGCTGGCATTTTCTCATTAGTTACAGGCGTCCCCTGATTCTGTCAGGCTTTTTTTTTAAAGTTATTTCCTACAGCTTTTCTAATTTTTTTTTCCCCGACTTTTAAAAATGTCCTCTAACAACTAAAGCAAACTGGTGGGGGTTTTGTGTTATCTTGCTTGCTTTCTTCCTTTTTTGTTTTGCATATTGACTTGCTGGAGCCATTCTGAAAAACCTTCATACCATCCCATTTGTGGTGCTGAGTGCCAGTGCCATCTGGATATCTACAGCTACTGAGGAAGGCTGAGGTAGCATGTTACCCTGCCTTTATGATTGGAGATTATACATAAAACTATCTACTGACCATCCTGATGCAATTTTTAGGGCTTTTAATATGGTTTGCAGTACATTTGCTTCACTAACTGTTTATGTTGTCAGCGTGGTACCTTGAGCTTCCAGTTGCACAGCTTTAGTAATCTTCACTTACTGACATTCTCTCTCCTAGGGCCAAGTTTCCCAGGAGAATTCCCTCATGTGACACAATCTTCTGTAAACTAGAGCACTAAAATCTCTTAGCAAAATTCGTTCATCAGGCTTTAGTACTGGGTGACCTCACTGTGAAACAGCCACTAAAATACATTTTATGTGTCCAGATTGTCTAGGTAATTCCATTAGTATCATTCTCATGGTAGCTGAGCAGGTAGATTGTCTTATTATCACAGAGCCTGAATTAAATTCAGGCTAATTTAGTGATGGTAAACTCTGCTGCTGCTATGGGTTCCATGTAATTCTTCACTTCCATAAACTTCTCTCTGTTTTTAACGTGAACTTTCAAAAGAAAAATATAATTATCTTTCTCCTTGTTAACAGCTTCATTTTTTAAGTAATGCACACAAAATAAATATAAATGTATGTGATGTATTTGGTGTATTGTCATAAAAGTAGGAGAGCTGTTTCTTTTTATTTGTCAAAAAACATATTTGAATTAATATTTCACTCTTTTGATGATGCCACTTTTGTTGGGACAGTTAAGATTGACAAGGATGGGTGTAATATACACTCCTGTATAGTAAGACTGAGCAATTAATCATTTTTCATTGCAGAAAATAAAAGCAGCTAATCTTTGCATTGTTTTACCAATTTTTGATTTTTTTTCATTCTTCTTTTTTTTTTTTTTTGAGATGTTGACTGCATCAAGGTGAAAGGGGAGGAAGGATCCATTGCCAGTCTTGCCCCAAGGGTCCTTTGTGACTGTGGATTTCTTTGCCTTCTTCCAGTTTCAGCCATGTCAGGTAAAGTCCAGAAACTTAGTTTCTAATTTTTCTGTGAAGATACAAATTTTACCAATAGCCACTGTGTTTTGCTTTTGTTGGTTACATAGACTTCAGAACTGCCTTTATCCTTTCATACAAAGCAACAATTTGAAGTATGCTAAAGTGCTGCTTTTGTGAATCTCATTTGTGTCTTCTCAAGTTTTTAATAATTTTTTTAATGCTGGAGTTCCCTGACAGGAAAATTTCATTATGTTACTGGGAAGTAGTCACATCCTTTCCACCTGCCCAGAAAACCTCCTGCTCTTAGAAAAAGCTGTAGGAGGTAGACTATTTCCAGTAAAATCTTTGGAGTTTAGCAGTTGTATATTGTGGAATGCAGGATCATAGAATGGTATCTTTAATTTACAGGCTTGGCTACTGAGTTTTTGTAACAATATTTGCTTTAAAGTGTAAAAGGACCCAAACACATGAGTCTGGGGAAATAAGAAGGTTGCTTTATCAAATCATAAAGATCAACCTGCCTTCCTGACCAGCAGAATTGTTCAGCACTTCTGGAGCTGCGTGCTCCTGCTGAGGGAGGCAAAGATTTTGAATCCCTCTGATCAGGCTGCCTGTGCCTTAGGCTCCTTCTCCCAAGACATCAGAGTGTTCCCAGTGGATATCCCTGCTTGAAGAAGGGTGGGGTTGCAGTGCCAGTGCATCTTCTGCTGCTTTATACACCATGTAAATTTTCTTGTGAAATCTGGCACACTGTATTGGTTACTAAATTCTTCAAGGAGAGATTTCTTGACCCTGTTGAGAAGAGAAAGCTTTTACATGCTGTGCTGGCAAGTGAGTATGAGGAGAAAACAAGACAATCTCCTTTTCTTTTGTAAGGAGAGAATATATTCATAGCTGATGGTTTGTTCACTAATTCCATGTGTTATTTTCTCAGAAGTTGCTGTCTTCAGCAGGAAGAATACTCTGCTTTCACAAGTAGGACAGTTTTTTAATATTAAAATAATTCTATTAATTTACCAAAAGAAATAAAGAGGAAATAAATGGTTTAGCTGCAAAATCGTTGATTTCTTAAAAGGACCATGTAGAGAGAAAGCATTTTGTTTTAGTCTCTCTGAGTTCTGTTAAGCAGCAAAGAACCACTACTTTTGTGGTGCAGAAGTCCACAGATCTGGCTCTGTGGTGAGTATCTCCTGTGGAGATCTTGCTCAAGGTTGGAAAAGTTCATACACTGAATCAGTGGGACCCAGTTATTAGCTCTTTTTTCCCACCATCCCAATGTGTGTGTGTGTGTGTGTGTGTGCACGTGCTCACCATAGCAGCCACAGCCACCAGTCATGCACACACCCCTGGCTGAGACAAGTGCTGAAGCTTTTTAATTTAGAGAGCTCTGTTACTTGTGGGGATTATGGTTTACACTTAAAATATCATCAGCTTTCACTGTAATGTAGAACACACAGCTGCTACTGTGTTTTCAAACAAGGTATTTTCAGCAGTAACTTTTGCTTTAGCAAGTATTCACACATTCATGAACCCCCCCCAACCAAATAAACTCCTTTTTCCCCAGGTTAAACATATAGGATATAAGTATAGCTATAGCCTTATTCCTTCTCCATCTCATCCAATAATTTGACAGTACAGGCTCAAGTATTTCCATAAATTGATTTCTGGGCCATGACAGATACTTTTTTGGAGGGGCCCTCCTTTAGGAAGAGGCATAGGAGCTTTGTGAATTACCCTTCTAGCAGCCAGCACATAAACATGTCCTGTTTATTTTTTTTTATTTACCCAGTAATAGGAAATATACAGTATTATTTTCTGGCTTATCTTTTTCAAATTTCACACAAGGACTTGAAGTTGTATTAATTTTAAAGGACATGCTATGGGAGATGAACTTTTCAACTTAGAGGAAGACAGTTTTTGCTGTAATTCCTTTGATAATCCTTAATAAGGAGTAACATATAAAAGACTTCTACTAAATGAACAAACCTTCCTTAAAGTTCCAAAACATTTCTTCATAAGAACATTTACTAACTCTTACATAAACTCTAAAATTTTTATTCTTTATGCTGGGTGTCTGCTTTGAGCTTGACTTAGTTTTTGATCTTTTATCTTTCTTCGTCCTCTTTGCTTAAGATTTTGTACTGTGGTTTTTATCTATCCTTCTAGTATTCTATGATCTCTGATTGTTTTATGTTTTCAGGAGTCCAGAAGTTTTAGAATATTTCTTTAAGATCAGCTTTATTCTCACTGCTGTCTGTCCATACACTTTTTCTTAGTTTTAAAGAGCTACGTGTTTCAAGGTAGAATCTTCTTTGCAGCATTTCTTCTTGCTAATTAGTAAAAAGAAATTTGTGAAGTATTTCTGTCCTCAGTATTTCATATCATGGCCACATGACAAGTGGGTAAAAAACAAAGTCCAAATTAAAAAAACAAATCCAAACCCAAATAATATCATCCTCTATAAACCCAGCCTCCTAAAATGAGAACTGATTTTCTGAGAACCTTGCAAATTTTTGTATTTTTCATTTATCTTCCAGGAAAAACAAAACAAAACTAAAACTTAACTTGAGTCTACCATTTTGACCTAAGCAGGTAGAGGTCACATGAGTTTTGGAGGGGATAGATGTGGTACCAGATTTGAGATGTCATGGTTTTGTTACTTTTCCTTGTGCTGTCTGAACCTCCTTTAGGCTGTAGCTGGAATCACTGGCTCTTGGAACTCTTGACTCTTGTGGCAGGAATGGCAAGAGAGGTTGCTGGGCTAAGGTGGCTGCAGTCTCTTATGCTTTAACAGAATGGAATCATGCAGCTGTGTGAGCCCGTACACAGAGTGTCCTTCATCCATGACAGAAGCAGCTGAGCCTCAGCTATGAAGTAAATAACCTTGATATTTGGTGCCTAATTGGTGTGCAGAGTAGACAGGGCAAGTTTTATAGAGTTGGTTTGCTTAAGTGGTGGTTAAAAAGCTGTGGGATTTACCTAGTAGTAAGCATTCCTAGAAATGCAGAAGTAATTATTTATATTTTTTCTCACCTAATGAAGCAGCATAGATTGTCTCTATTAAAGGCTTTCATTTAATACTAGCCAAAAAAGAAAGTTTGACATCTTTTCTGTTACACAAGAGTGTAGGTTTATTAACGTTTGGGAGCAACACTAATAAATGCTGCTGACTATTGCTTATGTTTGTTTTCTAAGAAATTAGAAGTTCCTCCTGGGGATAGTTCCAGGAAATGTCAAGTACCAGGTTTCTGTTCAAAAATCTGTTCTGTACTTTTCAAAGTGATGTAGGTAGCATGGTCAAGACCAATCTTTTGTTCTTTGATTTATGTGTGCAAGAGCTTTCTGTAGCTTGATGGGCACTCTGCATGTGTTCTTTGTTCTTCAGAAATCTGATTTGCACCAATATTGTAGCTTCATACCCAGATAATTCTCTGCAAAGCAGGAAGCTCTTACTTTGCATTCCTCACCTGAGGAATGTAATGGGCTATTGCCATGGGGGCTGCTGCTAAGATCTTTTCAGGTTTTGTTTCAGGCTCTGTCTGACATGGCCAGCACTGGGCTTTCTGCTGACAGGTGTCAACATGTGCTCAAATATTGACTTCCTAGCTAGAGAGAGGTGCTGGACCCCCAAGTTAAAACACTAGTTATACATTCATACACTTTAAATTGAACTTGGAAATAGTCACCAATACAACCTGAGGTATGGTACAAATCTTTTCTGTATGTAGCATTAAGATTTAGTTAATATCTTAATGTCATAAAGGAGATGATGATTGGAGGAGTTCCTGTTGATTTCCTGTTACTTTTCCTTTTTCCTTTTTTTTAATACAGATTAAGTTAATGGGTTTCAGACAAAGAAAATACAGGGCTTGAAGAAGGATTTTTTGTTTGCTTTTATTTACTTATTTATTTGTGAAATGAACCTAGTCCAACAGCCAGTTGACTCTGCTTGGATCTAGGTGGCACTGAACTTCAGTCAGCTTCAACCTAAGAAGAGGACATTGAGCCAAACAGAAATTATTCTATGTACAAAGAGAAATTTTGTCTTGGCACAGATTCTATAATGCGTGTGCCCATTACATACTTCTGAACCTACAATGTCATTCAAGGGATTCAGAAGACACTGACACAGAGCAGTTCACTTAACAGGACATCTAAATCCTGAAAATGGATGCTCACTGATACTTCGTGCAAAAATAAATTAGAAATAGAGATAACACAGCTCTATCTGAATGCCTCTTTGAAGCCTTTTAGGAGCTGTCCAGAATTGGGTGCAAGTGCTGGTTATTTTTCTCTAGTTTCAGATGTATCAAATATTTAATTCTAAAACCTTGCTGAGCTGGATAATTATTTTAACTAGTCTGTGAAATACAAGTGAAAATCTCAGCAAACTCTCTCCAGCCCTTCCAGCTCACCCACACTGACCAGTCTGGCATTGCTCCAAGAGCAGCTACAATTCATAAACTTTAAGAAGCATTAAACACATTGATCACGTTAACCAAGAGAATAAAAGTTGCTGCCTTCTACCATTAGGTTCAGAAACAGCAATCAGTAGGGTTCTTTGGGACTATCATTTTGTACTAGTGGAGAAAATTAATTTCAGACATAATTTTATAACCTCTGCACAACTGTTCTACAATTTTCCATATGCTTTATTTGAATGCCACCCATCAGAAGCTGCCCAAGGCAAGGATGTCTGTCCTTTGCTTTTGACTTTTTCCTGTGATTTCTCTGCTCAATACACTTACAATAGCTGTTACTTGGGTACACCCACCCTAGCATGGAGCAGAATTCCTCCCACAGCTTCAGCCTTCTTGAGTCAGGAAAACACAGGTGAAACTACTTGATCAAAAACCTCTTTGTCCCCAGGGAGCTCTGCTATCAGTGCTGTGTTTTTGTTTAAGGGACATTCTGTCTCCATGTCTGATGTGAGGACATGTGGTTGGGAACACAAACTCACATTGCTCTAACACAGGGACAAGGGCCTGAGTCTGCTGGTGACTCTTGTGTTGTTACATCAAGGGTAGGATAAGGAAGAGTGGCCACTCTAATGGCAGCAACACTTCCACCTGGTTTCAGCATTTATTAAGGACCTAAGAACATATATATATAAAAGGGTTACAACTTCAGCCCAAAGGTCCTGCCTATTCCAGGAGTCAGTGTGCAGCAGTAGATGCTTGACATAAAGGTGGTATGTGTGTCCTTTTTTTGCCTTGCCGCAGTTTGCATTTCACAGATTGTGGTATATTATGCCAAGCTAATATTTTAAAGCCTAGTGAATTTTAACTGGTTTTGTTGCATACATCACCAAAGAAAAGAGGACACCAGAAGGTACCATTTCCAGTGCTGCAGTTTTACAGGTCAGTGATTCCTTCTGAGGAGATTGAAGTCTCTCGATGTACGATTCTTGCTCAATTTAACCAGGTTAACAGTAGTATATTGGCAGTCTCTTTTAGATGACTTCATGATCTTCTGTAATAGCATCTCCTTTTTTAAAATTTATTTCAGCACACTGGTAAATGCTGATGATTGTCCTTGAAGAGCTGTCATAACTACCTACAACATTCTGCTGCATGCAAAGGGATTGCAAATCAGCTGGAGGTTAGGATATGGTTTTCGTTTCTTTTATATCCTCTAGGTTTAGTGAAAGTGTTTTGGAGAAAGTTATTTAGAAACTAAGCTGGTCACTGTCTGGCTGTCTCAGTGTTACTTTAAGCAGGAAGCCAGTCTTTCTCTTTTTTTTTGGTACGGATGGCTGTTCAACACCTTGAGCCCTGAGCAACACTTTTGCCCTGTGTGCTAACATGATGCAAAGGAAACACTGTTGTAAATTTAGAGGGCAGCTGTGATTCTGCTGAACCTCTGAAGACAGGTTTTGAAGGGCTAAATATCTGTCTGTGAATCAAAAGTACAGAACATGGGCTGTTTTCCTCGATCCAACTGGGATGTTTTGTGAGTTTATTGTCTATAGCAACAAAAACCATGGAAAGTCATAGGTGAAGCCAGAATTAGCAAGAACCTGTTGGAAGCAATCTAGAGAATCAATATCTCTGGTGACAGTTTTGTCAACTCTAGGGTGCCTATATCTGTATCCTTCTTCACTAAATAATCAATCTACTGACTGCCACTTAAGGTTTGCTCTGTATTCCAGGCACCATGTTTGTGCCTGAGATATAATTAGTGTCTGGGATTTGATGAATATGGGGGAAAATCAATTGATTAGAATTTTCCCTTCCTTTCATAAGAAGGGTGAAGGAAGCATTTTTTTTTCAATGTGTTGAACACTTGCCCTGAAATCTGTTTAACTTCTTGTTGGATAAAACATGTACTCTTTGATTGTAACACAATCATTCTTGACTGTCTCAAGACTACTAAATAACAGCATATTTATTTTAAAAAAAGGTACATAGACAAGTCTGGCTCTAAATACAAATGAATATTTATATTTTAGGATTGCCTTCTTTCAGTTTGCTACTAGATACATACACTCTAAAATTTCTACACTGTTCAAAATTTCCTTAGACAAGACTGTGTTACTTGAGTGACTCACAACATGGAGAAAACATGCAGATTTTCTCTGCCAAGAGAATCGGGGAAAGGAATAAAAAATGGCACGGAAACTGACTTAATGGAAGTTTTTTTTCTATTTTTTTTCTTTATCCCCTGTAACCAAGTTTAAAAATCCAATGAGGTTTTAAAATAGGTTTATTTCTTTTATGATTTCTTTATGAAGTAAAGAATTCCTGTAAGACTTGTCACAGATGATCCTTTTGCTTTTTTATTAGAATTTGAGGGGGTCTGGAGCAGAGTGTGAAAGCTGGAAAATTAAAGAATTGTTGCAAGCATGAGCATAACAAAAAGGAATACTGAATATACCAAAGGGAATAAGAGATTCAAAAATCTGAATTTTGTGGATTTCCTTGACTTGTACCTGTGCATAAGATATCTAAGCATATCTTTGGGTAATATTTGAGACAGAGGTATTTTTTCAAAGTCTTAAATTTGAAAGTGTATCACTGGTAAATCAAGCAGGAAAACCAGGGAAGAATAGCCTTAACATACTTCATAAATTTTCAGTTATGAATCAAATAGACAGAAGAACTTAAAACCTATCAGACCTTCTTTACAGACATCCTAGAGCATTGAAAATGTCTCTGTGGACATTTTCCAGAATTCATTCAATACTCTTGTTTAAGCTTCTGTGTTTCTCAGGTAATCTTATAACTAACTTAAAATGAGAAAGATTCAGTCCTCATATTTTTTACAGACTGTATGGACTGTATATTAGCTTGAATAATGAAGAACTCAAAGTTACAAGTGGAAAGAAGGAGGTATAAAAATGGTTGACAAGTTTTTGTAAGAGCCATGGCAGTTTAATTTATAGGTCACAGTCAAGTCTTTACCCCTCCTTTTTTTCTTCCCTCTAATGTTTTTGGCAATTCCTCAGTTGTCTGTTATTGTCCTAGATCTTTCATGCCTTTTCTTTATAACTTTTGACTCAGCTCTTCTTGCTGAAAACAGAGTTAACTCACACTTTAAATGGTTCTAAATGGGTTTTTGGAGACTTTAGGATTTTTGAGGTAGTGAGAATATTTCCTCTGACTTCTCTGGCGATACTGTTAGATCTGTGGTGCTTCCCAAGTTCCACATGCTTCGGCAAATGGAGCTCCTCAACAATGAAAGAAGTTGGTAACTACAGTATATGTATGCCCTTTAAATTACCTGGTTATAAATCTAGGCTGAATGGTGAATGAAGCAATTCAGAAGTTTGTAGGGCTCAATAAATTAAAATCAAAATTTCTTCCAAGGCATGGAGAATGCAATGATGGACATCAGCTTTGTGTTTGAAAAGAGTTTACATCTGTTAGTAAATTTAAATAATGAGTTAAATGGTTTTTAAATGATAGAGTGTGAGGGCATATCCTTTACATAATTACTTTAAATTCTTTTTTATAGCTTCAGGTTTTATGTTGGTAATCACGTTGCTACCTGACAGTCTGTATGCTGTAATCCTGCCTCTTTGATGGCTTTCACCTTGTTGAAGGGGTTATTCATTTGATCTCTCTTTAATTGGCAAAGATAACTTCAGTAAAGAACAGTGCTCTAGTAATTCTGAAGTAGTTTGAATGATGTGCTAACATTCTATAAGCAATGGATGTTTTCTTGAAACAATTTATTGACTCTCAGGGGTTTTTGCAAAGTAGGAGTTTTAATAAAATTCTAAGCAATAATTGGGCTAGTTTTCACAAAGTATAATTTTTAGATTCAATGATAGTTCCTTAAGGAAGGGGGATAGAATGTTATTTCCTGAAATGAAAAGACAGTAATTCATTAAAGGATGCTAGATGGGCACAACTATATTTTTCCTTTGTACTCATTAAAATCTTATGTAACAAGTTCATATATGAAAGATGCTTGTGTCGTATGGATGAAAATGCTCCAGTTAGATCTTTGAAAATGTTTTAGGGGCTTGGAAAACTCTGCAGCTAACCTGGATGGCTGTTTCTTCAGATTGTCTTATTCCAAGGAACCCTAGACCCCTTCAGCTCTGTGAAGCTGTTTTTGTTTTCCTGTGGTCACTGAGCAAGCCCCATGCCCAGACACACAGCTTGCTTTTCCCCTCTCCTGGCTGCAGGATATGGTAATTGGGCTCCAGGGAGCTGTGCTGGGGGAGGCACAGAGCATCCTCCTGGCCTTGCTGTGTTTTTCTCTGAGCAGTGGGCAGGCAGCGCTGCTTTTCATAGCTGAGTGACAGTCCTGTTGGAAGGTGTAAAGGAGCTACAAAAGCTCTTCCAGCTATTAGCTCTGAAAAGCAGTTCAGATAATGGGCATTATATACCATTTCCAGCTTTGCTTTTTTTCCTCCCTAATCCAAGAGAGAAGTGAAAGGCAGCACATTTTAAGAATCAGAGAAACCTATTATTTTTTAGGATAGCTCCCACATGAAGTTTGAATTAGTGAGATGGGCTCTCACAGGTGACCTCTGGCAAGCTGAGCTGGTTGGTGTCTCACCCTTCTGTTGGTGGCTTGTCCCTCTGGAGCAGGGTGCCAGGTCAGCATGTGTGCCTGTGCCTCTGGCACCTCACTCAGCAGCCTGGTGCATCACTGGATCAGCACTGGTGGTCACTGAGTCGTGACTGAGCCAGTGTGACACACGGCAGTGCCACCTTTCACGCTCCTGGAAGAGACTGGAGTTTTCCAGAAATGTGTGTGTTTATCTGATCTGAAAGATCCATGCTTTTAACAGCTATCTCATCTAATGCAAAAAGTTTATTCTTTTAGCTACACAGATACAATGTCAATGGTCATGGTCACTTATATACCATGATTGTGACTGTAAATTATTATCTCTGTACGATTAAATGTGATGTGTTTTGTGCTGTACAGAGTGTGGGTTTTTTTTTTTATTTTTATACTGGCTCTTTCTCCTATGCTTCCTGGGCTGATGTGTATGTTTACAATTAAATACAACAGCCTGTCGCTAGTAGCATATTTCAGAAGATGAGGGGGGAAATCAACTCACTGTCCTCTAATCAACCCTGGTCAGTAATTTAAATATTTTCCATTAAGGTGAGCTTATTCTGGGCAAATTTGCTCTACTTTTCTTCCTTCCAAGTAGCCCTGCTGTTAGGTTTGGAAAGTCCTATACTGTAAAGTTGGCACCCTGGAAAAATAAAGACAAAAACCACAAGAAGAAGTTCAAAAGAAATACAGACTAAGAATGAAGTTTTCAAGCTACGTTCCAAGGCAAGGACTTTTCATCTTTATACCTTTGAATTGCGAATCAAGGCAGTAAAAGTTACTACTAGGTTAAAGTTTAAATGGCATAGAAAAGGTAGAAAAAAGATTAAACATATTCTGTCTGGACAGTGGAACAAAGACTTTGAATCCTTATCTATGCACCTGTCTATTGAGTATCTAAGTTCCAGGAGTCCCACAGAGGACATGCAATGAGCACTCTTATTGTTCGTATTAAGAACTGAAGTAATTGAAAGGAAAAGTAAGGTAAGGAGAATCAGAAATCAGATGTGACTGCCTGTATGGTTAAAAAATAATTTAAAGGGAAAGTGACTATCAAGCAGTTCATATTATGGAAATCTGACCATTGAAGATAGAATAAAAAAAAATCTATTATTCTTTGAAAGAGTTTTTCTTCTCTAAGTGAGACTTAAATATCATTTGAAAACCAGTAATTTTCACAAAGTGCCTTACTGGCCACTTGTAAAGGAGCAATTCAAATGCATGTTTTTTTGATTCTTTGAATTTGTCTGATGGCTGGGTTTGAGCCATGGAGATTTTTTATTTTGTTTTTATTTTTTTTCCCGTAGAGACATCTATTTTGTGGCTTTTTTAAAGTTTAAAAATTATGCAGGTATAAGTAAGCATATTAAAATTAAAAACCCTATTTACTTTGGCTTCTTCTTGAATACAGACATAGAATTCAAAATTGATGTGACACTTCTATTTTGCTAAGAGGGTAATAATCCTAAAAATAATTTTAATGTTTTGTATTCTGAGTTATTAAGTTGCGTTGTCTACCCAAATCTTGGGTTTGGGTTTTTTGAGCGTTCCTGTCAGTTGATTAGATTGGTAACTGCAGTGTGTTATATGGAAGGTGATTTATGAGCTTATACATGTTAAAGGACTACATAAAAAATTCTTATTAGATAGAATGAAATCAGTGTGATTTTAAATTGTATTTCATGCAGAATTTATAAATTATCAATTAGCACTATGGGTTCTGTTTCATTCTGTTGTTGGCTATGGGAGGGAGAGGGATAGGGGATAGTTACTGTCTGGTGAAAAAGAGAACTTACCAAAGAGAATGGAAAATGCTTTAAAAAATGGATTTTTATGTGTAGCTTTTATTTAATACAGATACTTTGCGCCCTGCAGAAGTTCAGCAACCTTCAAAATTGTCTATTGCCACAGTGCTTACTATGGTTTATGAAATATTCAAGAATATATTGTGTCCAGGATTGATATGAAGTGTTGCAGGTTGTGTCATTATCAGATGCTATGATTTTATTTGTCTTAAGTATCTCCAATGTACAAGGCAAGTTTCTGTCCAGCTTTCATTTGTCTATCACAAAGGTATTTCCATTTTAACTCGAGACTCACTCTGAAGCTGAATTCTGGCTTTACCATCCATATTTCTGACTGAGGGTCTCAGTCTGGTGGCCCAGTTACCTCTGCTTAGAATGAAACTTTGTCATGTGTTTGGGGTTGTGAGCAGGAATCATGACTGATGAGCTGGTTGTGTGCAGAAATGTTGTATGCTGCAGCTATGCTGGATTTGCTGCACATGGTAGGACAAAAATGTAACTGAGTGCATCTGGCTTTTCCTGGGATGTATTATCTGGATACAGGAAATCTAGGCTGAATTCAGAATGCAAGATGACTTTGCTTTTCTCTGTGAAAACACACATACATGAGAATCCCAGATACATGAGGGTCTGCTTTATGAGGTCAGAATTCTTCTGACAATATGTTTGCCCAGACAAGAAATCAGCCTCTTGTTTAGACCTTTGTGCAAAACTGAGCAGGTAAACAGAACAATCTCTTCAAACCCACTACACAGTGTCTCTGTTGGCTTGCCTTGACCCTTACTGGATGGTGCTGTGTGTGTGGGGTTTTCACATGGGTTTGTTCATTGTAGTTTTTTCCTTGACTCTAAAGCACCACTCAACACAGTTTGTGTTACCAGTGGTGCAAGTGTGGCTGTGTTGTTACCCCATGGTAATGTTTGCATATCCATCCTCTGCGTGTCTTTAGCCCCTGGCATGCAGTTCAGCACCAGTGCATCACAGTTCCCATGGCATTACAAATTCCTCCCCATCAGCTGCAGGCACACAGCCAGTCCCCATCTCACAGGGGTACAGTCACGTGTGATGAGCCTTTTTCCTTTGCATCCCAGATTTCAGCCCATCTCACCTCTTGCCTGTGCTGTACTGGATGGGGCCTGTCCTGTTGCACAATGGTGGCAGCACCCTTAAGATGTCACCTTTAGATAAAGCCATCATACTTGCTCATCCTGCTCTGCCACAATCCTCATTACACTGAGAAATGTGCTGAAAAGTCACTCTTTTTTTCTTACAGTTACCTTTGCTTGGTCATTGGGGCTGTGCTGGTGTTGAGCTGTTGGAGGCTGTTTTATTTGGGGTTGTGATGATTTGCAGAGAACTGAGGAATACTGGGGACCCAAGGGTGGTAACACCAAGAGAACATCAAGAGGCTATTAATGGTCTGGAAACTTTAATGGTGAGAAGAGGATAAGAGGAAACTGATGTAAAGAGCTGTGGGCTATCTGACAGATGCACAGGATGAAGATTGCAGTAACATGATCTTTGTGAGGTTTTCCTCTTAAAAATTCTTTGAATTATATTGATCCACTGGAGTGATTTGATGCTAGTATGCTGCTTTACATCATGTTACTGAAGTGATTTTTATGTCATTCTTAATATCCTAAAATGTGCACTACATCACTGTAAATGTTTTTAAGTGGAAAAAAACTTCAGAACTCAGAAATTGCAGTACTCTATTTGGTTAAATATTAATTTCTAATCATAATATTAAAGCTCCTTTGTTCTCCAGACAAGGAGCACACATATCATGACTACAGAGAAATAAAACAAAAAATTATTTTTCATAGGTGTTTCTACATAAGCCATTTTTATGTGACAGAAAAGTGGATTTCCATTAAAAACAAGCTTCAGAAGAAGTAACTATGTTACTTGGATGTTATTGATGTGAGTGATTCACTTAATTTGTTCTGCATAAGTATTCATTTTTGTTTGAAGAGGGTTTTTTTTCTGATTGAAATATATAAAATATCTTTGTCTCAAGTTTTCAGTATAGGCCCAGTTATATTATTACCATAATGCAGCTGACTTGATAAATAGTTCCGTTAATACATACACAATGTGTATAAACTAGAGATGGAGAAGTCTAAATAGATGTTTTACCCAGCCAGTTGAAGGGGCTTTTTTTTTCTGTAGTATATCATACATGCTGTTCTCCTGTAATCTTTCCAGATTTTAGAAAATTAACAGTTATCTGGGATGTCCTTCAGGCAAAATGTCCTGTGCAAAGAATTTAGATGATGCTAAAGACAAAATTGGAGAGTACTCTGCTTATAAACAATGCTAAGAAACAGTGTTAGGAGTCAGAGGGTAGCTGGAGTGCTGACTTTGGGTGATATATGAAAGCAAACTCTTTAACAAGTGTGATAACTAAAGATTTGAGGCTGCTTCATGTACAGAAGGGGTGTTACACCTCCTCACAGGCCTGGCTTGTTAGTCAGCTTGGGAAATTACATTCTTATCAAAATTCCACATGAAATTCAGTTGGGATAAAATATTAATCTCTTCTTGTCCTAAACAGCTCGTGTTACTATAAAGCTGCTATATTTCAGCTCCAAAAGACTTGCATTGCATTAAGTTATTAGATTATAATTTTGTGTGCTATTCAATATTTTTGAATGAAAAGCATTTGCTTGTTTCTCCTTCCTTGCCTCGATCAGTGAGGAATTATGAACTTCAGAGTATTTTCAAACTTGGGACTTCACACTGGGCTGCACAGGAGTGGGTGTGTATTTTAGACAGAGATGGACATGTTTTCCATAGTTAAGGAGATAAGAGGGGGTTGTACCCATTTGCATAATATAGTATGCCGCATCCTGCTTTAAGAAAGGGTGTTTATGCCTTGTCTTTGTAGCCTGAATTTCTTTCATAAAGTAAATTGGAGCTAGCAGATGAGGTTGCTGTTCTCTGGTGACTTTGATGTGTCTCCTGAGCAGAGTAGTTTTGCCCTATGTACCATAATGAACGTAGTATAATTAACCATTGGAACATCTTGCCCCAGTAGGTTCTCTGTCACTTGAAGTCTTGATTTAAACACTGCAATTTTCTTGAGAGACATGTTCTAATACATCTAAGGTCTAGAGAGCTCAGGAGAGGTGCTACTGAGTGGAAGTCCACATCCTATTTAACCTGAGACCTCAGGCTAAATAGTCCAGATACCTTTTTTTTTAGCTTTAGAAACCACATGAACACATTTATGGCTATATCAAGATAACATCCCATGGGCTAATCTGTTTCACAGACAACATGTCACTGAAGTGTTCTTTTCTTAGAAGGTGTTGGGAAACAAGGTACTGGGATCTTTGCAGATTAACGGTCAGAGGCTTTCATTAGGCTTTATCTCATCAGTTGTCTTCCAGGTCTTCTGTCTTCAGTGATCTCCTTGCTTCCTTCTTTAAAATCATCTCTGCCTCTTCTTTCACAGTGATCTTTTCTGCAGACAAAAAAAAAAAAACAACAACAAAACCAAAAACCCCAACAAAACAGACCTTGCTCGCTTCTGTCTATCACAGCTTAAACTTGGTAAAAGACGTTCTATTATTTATTAGTCTCAACAGCTTGGCAAGATTTGCATTTTTATGACTTAGCAAGCTATTTTAGGATCAGCTTGGTACATGGTTGGATTTGTCATCTTTCTAAATCTTCTTTTACATGAGCAGAGTACTCTGGGGTGATATAGTTTTGTGTGTCTGCATCATCAAAACAAAGCAGGTACCAGTGATGGCCTCTTCTAAAGGTACCAGGCTGGGCTCAGCTGGTGGCACAGCTATGGTCTTGTTCCTGGAGAAGGAGACTGTGAGTAGAGCTTTCAGGTCACCAGAAGAAAGTCATCACCAAAACAGGCCCATTTGTGTCACTAGTACCATACTTATGTACAAAACTCACCCCATAATACATAGTTAGAATTTACTACTCTGCAAAATAACTGATGAGAGGAGCATACCTGAATGGATTTATTTAGGTTAAATTGTGCCATGGGAGTGGTTGGAAATTATGAGTTATTTGAAAGCAAAGAAAATTTATATAATAGGGAAGCAAGATTTGCAATGAATTAATCAGTTGCATATGTAAAGTAGGTGTTTGTAATTTGTGTAAGGGGAACTTAGTGTAAAATAGGATCGTAGGGTTTTGTTGTGGATTTTTAGCATCTGTTTTAGGGATTGTACACAAAATTTGAGATTGCTGGTCTTTTCCTTTTGTGATGCAAGTGCAGAATACTGTGCTGTGCCCTATTATTGTGCTTAAATTGGAACTGATGCCACCGTGGAAGTACTGTGGTTCTTTTTTGCATTCAGTGCCTGTGCAGTTCTGAAGCAGCCTGCAGGTGCTCTATTGTAGTTCGCCTTGCACAACACTTGGGGCCCAATTTTGAATGGCTTATGCATTAAAGAGACATTTTCCTTATTTTTCTAAATGTTTAGTATTGTTCCATGAGGAAATTTGTAAATTTTGTTTGCTTTAGTACTGCATTTTACAGAAAACGCTTTCAACCTGGCAGGTGATACCTATGTTTTGCACTTGTGTCCGATCATGAAGTCTGTGTGTGTGTCTCTGTGTAGTTCACAAAATAAATTATATAATATATAGTCATATCTGTTGTTTTCTGGAATTTGACTAAGGCTTACAAATTCAAAGGTGAGGCTGGGCTCCTTTTTTGTGTTCAGAGAGGGTGACTAAACTATTGTGACCAGCATTGCAGTGTAAGACTTGTGAGGCTCGTCCTTTGTTTTAATCTTTAAGTGCCTCAGGAGTCATCCATAAAGGATATCCCAGTGGGGGAGTTGAGGTCTTGTGGACAGTTGGTGGAGGGGGCAGAGTAAAAATTCTGGAAAAATCTGCAGATCTCCTTTCAGGATTTCCACTTTTGTTCCCTTTGGCTAAAATAACTCTTTGAAAATGGTGCTGTGGAAGTGGGTAAATGAAAGAGAACTACATGGGGCTAAGGAATGGTGATGTTCTTTTGGGAGTTCAAGGCATTTATACAGTTTGAGAAAGAGAGTGGGGAGCTCAGTATTTGATAAAATCTACTGGAGCCCTCTAATTTGTTGGAAATAAAAAAAAGGAAAATGGAAAAAAATTTAGGTTATTCCCTTGTTTAATTTGCTAGACTGGTACTAATTCTGCAGTTCACTTACTGTACTAGTTAATTTCAATATCCACTCTGCATTCTTGATTTCAACAGGGGAGAAGGTGGATGCTGAGGGCAAAAGGGTACAGGATTGGAGGGGGTTTGAGTGGATCTTTGCAGCAAATTGCGCATACCCTTTTCACAGCTGTACCTGGATACAACTCATGTAATTTTTTTTAATTATTCCATGAGGTTTTTAATTGTGGAATTGTTTTTCCACTTAAGTGAAGCTTCCAAAAAATAATTTTTCTGTTAGATTTTATGAAACTAGATGGAAATCCTCTATCAGAAAAGATGAACTTGCAAGTAATAACACAAATAATATAGAAAGTATTTTCTAACAGCTTCTAATTTCAGAGTTACTTCATGCTGCAATGTTACTTAAATTTCCAACAGGGCAGAATGCAGGTGCTCTAGAGATCCTGTCAGCCTGTAGCCCTCGTTTTTCATTCATGCATTGTTCCCTCTGCAAGATGAAATGTGGTTTTGCTTAGAAATCTTCCCCTTACTCCATAATCAGCTCTTCAAGCCAACTCAACTACCATTTCTGATGTTGACTCATTTTTAAAAGCACTGATTAAACTTCCCAAAACAGTCACAATTCCTCTTAAAATATCAACAGAAGTTCATGCGTCCAAAAGTTGGTCAGGATGAGGCCCCTAACATTGCCCTGTGTATATTTCCATACAAGCAAACAATGTATGGAGGAGTGTTTCAATATTTTCAATAGTCTTTTGAGTAAAAACTAGTTCAGTTAAGTACCTTAGCTCTCTTCTGTGGGAACGGTTGTTTTACACAATAGAATTCCCTCTAACAGTTGTCTCTTTTCAGAGAGGTTCATTTAATATTTGTCCATGGTATCACCAACTGCAGTGCTCATTGAATGGTCAAGAAGGAAAAGTGCCTGTTCTAAGCAGATTCCAATCTAAGGATGGACAGCTAGACAGATAATATAAATGTGAATGTATAACAAATGCAGAAGAAGAAAGGGGTTGCTGGTGTGAGGGGGAGGAGAGACACTTCAGCATGGTGAAGCCGTATTTTAATCACTCCAAGGAGTAACAACAGGTTGCATTATGGCAGGTCTGTTATTTAATGCTGGTGGGGTTTCTTTTTTTTGTTAGGTGGCTGCCATAAAATGTATTTATATGTTTGTGCATAAGAAACCGAATCCTTTCCATATAAAATGTTGGTTGTCCTTTCGTATTGAAAGAAGGTGGGTTTATTTCAGACCTCTAAATCTCACTCTGGTCTAAAGCTGCCCAAATGGCATTTATACTGGTGACTTGCTTGACAAGGGTTCTTTGTGAAGGTGCAAATGTGCTGCAGTCTCCCTGCTGTACAGTTAAACTTTCTGTGAATAAATCATTTTAGTAGATTGGGCCAGCAGAGGATTGCTTGTAGTGCATTGTGTGTGATTTAATATTATGCTATATGCAATGCTGGAGCTTTGTTCCATATCTCCCAAATGATATAACATGTACCAAAGACTGAGTCCAGATTGTTTTAGCATCTAAAAGGCTGGCAGTAGCAATGCTAAGGTGCTTGTGACTCCTTAAACAATTTAAAATCTTTTGTTTCTCATAAAAACCATTTGCAATATTGACACCTTAAATTCACTGAACTGCTGAATCAGGACCAGCCTTGCACTGTTGGATTCCCACCCACTTTCCTGGGGAAGAGAATGGGCTGGTCTCAGTGTTGTCCCTTTCATTTTGGTTCCCTGCAAAAGTTCCCTGTAGACTTGTACCAAAGGAATTTATAAACAACATGTCCACATACAGAGAGCAATAAGAAAATGTCAGTAAAGATTTTGGTTAATTAAAACACAGTAAAATTATATACTCAAAATTGAGTTATTCAGGTATTATTTTTTTAAATCAGTAGATTCTTTCAAAGGAGAATGAATAATTTAAAATAATTATATTCTTAAGGAATCAGTCTGGAACAACCTAACTTCTGTTTGATTATTTCTTTACTGAAACCAGTACTGAAATGGTTTAAATATTTCACTTTTTCTGTCCTCTCAGCAGGTGAGATGATTTTTTTGGGAGGTAGAAGAAAAGATGAATTTTAGTTGTCTGGGACATCAGAATTTATAAATCATTAATTAGAAGAAATGGACCCCATGCTTTCAGTTTGTTGTCTGAGTCTGTGTGAGAGTTAGCTCAAAATGTTAAAAAAGCAACCTTTTGGGCTGTGGCTGATGAAGTTTTTGTAGTTTTAAAATTTGCTGTGGCATTTACAGTAGTCATAAATGGTTTCAAAGAGGCTTCTAAACAAAATTATGATTCCTTTATAATTCCTGTGAGGGCGAATTGGCTGCCAGCTGCAATCAGCCAGACTCAGGGCTGTGCTCCCCTGTGCTCTGGGGCAAGCTGAATGCAAGGGCATGGGTGCCACAGCTCTTCCTGGTGAGCAGGACCTGCTCCTGGGAAAACTGGGCACAGGGGTGCTGGGCAGGGCACTTTGGGAGCGCTGCTGGGGGGCCTGAAGGGAGTCATGGGTGCTTTGTGGCCATGCAGCAGCTCTTGGGGGCAGGGGCAGCTGCTCCCTCACAGTCAGCTGGACATTACGTTCTGTGGTACTAAATATCCTTTGGCCTCTTTGGGTCACCTGTCCTGAACATGCTCCCTCCCAGCTTTTTGTGCACCTGCTCCATAGCAGAGCACAAGAAACTGAGAACTCCTTGTTTTAGAGGAAGTACAACTTAGCAACAACTAAAACATCAGTGTGTTATCAATATTAATCTCATACTAAATCCAAAACCCAAGCACTAAACCAGCTGTGAAGAAAATTTACTCTATTCCAGCAAAAAAGTGGGCTTTTCTTAGCTCAGTTTACAAAATAGTTTTTTTCTTTTGATGAAAAAGTTACAAAATCTACTTCTGTTGTTTTTCATCATCATTAACTTACCTTTCTATTTAATATATTTTTCAGAAAATCATCTTTTGAAAATAGTGATTGTAGGTAAATATTTCAAGTCTTCCTTTTTTGAATATATGAAAGTGAAAGTGCTTTGAATCCTTCAGTCTTTCAGGGAGATGGAAAATGTTGCACATTTCATTTTGATTCTAGTTAAGTTGTTTAATACTTTAAGGGTGATATAGAGAAATATGGAACTTCAGAAATAAGGTTAAGCTGCACATGTTTAGAAAGAGTGCCCCTTTAAAAGGGACTTCTAAGAATCAAGCACAATGATTTAGCAAAACCTCCATGTTTTCTGTCTCTGTGAAAAATCAGGCATGATTCCTGGATTTTTGTTATTAATATGAAATAATATGTACAATATATTTTCAACAACATCTTTCTATTGGTGATGTTTCCAATGATCTTATGAAATCGTTCTCCTTCGGAATATCAGACTTTTGTAGCAGATGGACGTGCCATAAGAGGTATGTTGCAGTAGAGGGGAACATGTCCTTACCCCAGAGCAGAAGTGGTGTAATATGTGAGTTTTCTTTGAGAAAATGCTTGTTTGAAACTGAACTGCACTCCTAAGGATGGCTTTGTGTCTAGCAGGTACAGGGATATCCATTTATTTAGGGATATCCATTTTAAGGACCGTATTTGATTATCACACCCTCTTTTAGTTATTTTTTTCACTCCCTGCCATCTCAGGTGTGCATCTGTGACATATGAGCATTACCCTTTGCAGTGTGGGGAACCTGTTAGGTAAAACCAGACATATCTTTGATCCCATATGAGCTCTTTTCTTGTTTTGACCTGGCTTCGTTTTCCTTTATAAATGGCTTGGTAGTACATCTAATACATAATTCTTCCTTCTATTTTAAGTATTTATTGCAAATGTAACAAGAAATCCTGGCTAGGGATGTATTATAGGAAACTGAAAAATTCTATGGATAAGCAAAGCAAGCTTTGAACTGCAGCAATGTATGTATAAAACATACACACATACATAAAAATAAGGCCTTTACACATCTCTACTGTTGTAAACAAGAAGCAAAGAACATTTTGCTCCATATTCCACCTTTAAACAGCTAATTAACTCTGCAGAGCTTTTAGTTCCTAAACTGCAACTGAGAACCTGTAGTACAAGCAGAGGTATTCCTAAGGGACTCTCATATTTCAGTTGAAAGGTGTCCTGCAAAGAAGCAGCTGTTTGTCTCTAATGCAGGTCCCTGGCTTTACCATTCTGATCTCAATATATCCAACCAAACTAACTATAGAGGTGCATTGATCAGACATTGGGAAGAAATTCTTCCCTGTGAGGGCAATGAGGGCTGGGCAAAAGTTTCCAGAGAAGCTGTGGCTGCCCCATTCCTGCTAGTGTCCAAGGCCGGGTTCGATGGGGCTTGGAACAACCTGGGATAGTGGAAGGTGTCCCTGCCCATGGATAAGCTTTAAGGTCCTTTTCCAAGCCACACCATTCTGTGGTTCTAGGCTAGTTAGGCTCAGTAGAAATCCCTCTGTGCCACTCAGGTCCTTTTGGGATCTGAGCAGCTGACTCAGCACTGTGGGAAACACTATGCTGTTCATGAACTTCAGTATGAAATGAATTCAGAAAGGGACACATGGCCTGTGGGGAGGTTAAGAGAAAATTTGGGCTAGCTGCAGTTCATACAAGTTATAATTGTAAGAATACAACTGTGAGGACAGTAGAGCAGATTTTCTGAGTCGCGCTATGGCTGTGAAACTGCATCATCCTAGCAGGGGCAGCATGTGCTCTTTAGGTAATTTCTGACACCTCTGAAAGATGCTCTTCAACTTTGTTTTTAAATGTATTGCATGAGGTATTTGTGAGGTTCTAGTTAATTTGCTGAGCATCAGTCCTGACTCCTGTAATCTCTCCCAGCAAATGACAGGCTCATCTGTAGCAGCTATGGTGGGGTCTTGTGTTCACTGGAGTACATCAGCATGGGTCTGATTGCAGCCTGGAAATTAAATGGTGTTCTACCATTCACCCTGTAACCAACACAATTGCCAACACCTTCTGGTAATCAAGATGAATTCAATCATATTTGAAACCTACATGACATTTCAGCCGTGTTTCTTGTAAGGAGTTCTGAAATCTGCAGCCCTCCATGAAATAAGCTGTTAAACTGCCAGGTTTTTTTAAAAGTGAAGATCTGATAAATGATGTCAGTTTCAGAGCTTCATTTCAGTCTAGTAGTTATTCTATGAGCTTGCAAAATGATAACACATTTGATCTAGTGCTAAGAATGTAGTAGCTTTTTAATTACAGCCTCGTTCTGTAGGAAATTCATAGTAAAAAAAATTTAAAATGTGGACTTGTGAACTTGGAGATGGCCAGGGATTTCATCTCCTTTTCCAGGCAGTTTTTTCCTATTTTTTTTTCATTGTAGTGGTTAAAATAGGGCTAATTTCTTTTAGAAAGCTGTGTGTAGATGCCACTATGTGAGATTATTCAGGAATGCTTGTTGATGTGCAGGAGTTCCTTGCATGGCTGAAATTGCATGTTATTACTTCCCAGAAAAGAGCTTGCAACAGTGTTCTCACCTGGAGAGGAGCAGAGCCCAAATGGGGAAGGGACAGGTGTTTGTTCTTTGGAATTGTTTTTAAAATTAACATAACTGCTTCTGAAAGTTTTAGAGACAAGTGTTTTAAGGGTGGCTCTGACTGTGGTTTCATGGGAACGCTTTTAAATTCTGGTTTTACAAATCTTAGAACTTCACAGTTGCTGACTTGTCAGAAGAAAGCTGTGAAAACTGAATGCTTTTCCATGAGCTGTTCACTGGTGTGTGTATGTCATTGTAATGGAAGATGGAGTGATTAGTTTTATTGCCAGTTTTTTGTCTCTCTACATGACCCTTGTGATTTTCTGATTTTTTTTTTAAGTTGTTGCTTTGTGCTGGAATTCACCATACTATCCTTACATTAGCTTGATTTCAAGGTCTTGAATAAATGTCTCCTTTAAAGAAGGAAGAATAAATTCTGATTCAGTTTTAATTGTAGTACACAAAGGCAAAGACTATTGCAAGCTAAGGGTGTTTATTGTCCATACATACATTATTTTTCTCCTTAGAAAACAAGTGCGCACCTTTGTTTCATTATTTCTTCCTGGTAAGTGGACATTTTGTAAACTCCCACCTAAGGGCATGGCACCTCGAAAAAGGACTGTGTCAAGGTTAGTTGTAATGAGTAAAATATGCAAATTCAAATTAAAAATATTTTCTTAATCGAGGATGCATAAATTATTCCCAGTGGGCACCTAAGTGACAATAAATTTCGCATGCCTGGGAATTAACATGCCCCACTTATATTACTTTTCTGTTCCATTAAAAAAATGCATTATTCATTTAAATGGCTTCCATTGTATTTAGCGTCTGAAAAAGAGATCAAACTGCTATTTCAAGGCCTAAATCTGAGCAACATATAAACCAATTTTGTGTATACTTTCATACTAAACTTGGAAAAAATCTTATATTTGCCATGTCTTCAAAAGAACAAAAATAAACCTACTCAGCTAATTGCTGTGATTCACTGAAATGATGTCAGCATTTCTGATACCTAATTTTGGAGTATCCAGGGTCTTTCTGTACATTTGATCTGGGGCTCCATCCCTGTTAAACCCGTGCTGTGGCCAGGCAATGTGGTACATGAGCACATTTTGTCCTCTCCTCCTCCCAGGGTTGTTTGCCTTTCCCCTGATCTGCCTCTGCAGGCAGTTCTGCTCTGTCCACCCCACGCAGGGCTGAGAGGGGACAAAAGAAGCTAAAGCTCGAATTTTCAATGGGGGCCAAGGCGTGTTTGAGCTGGGAATAGGCAGGGGGAATGAAGATCTCTGGGGATGGCATATAGAGCTCTTGGCTGTCCCTCTGTAGCTGTCTTTTGATAATCTTTAACTACCAGTTTGCTCATGTGAGCAGCAGTTATTAAAAATGGGGGGTAGTTTATCTGCACGCTTTCTTCTTAGCTAAGCAGGTTTGAATGTCCAAGGGTTTCTGTGAGCTCTTACTCCGTGTATACTGAGCACATTGTATCTAATCATTCATTTTTTTTCAAGCCCTTGGAGGTGCTTATAATCCTAAGGATGCCATAGAAGCTCCGATTCTCTCCATGTAAATCATTTACAGTGGGATTTCAAAAGGGCTCAGCCTAACCCTGCTTCCTTAGAAATCAATTGTTAAGGTCCTTGTGACTTCAGTGGGAGCAGTTACGCCAACACAGAGTGCTTTGAAAATGCCTCCCTAAACTGTAAATGAGAATATACATTTGAGAATGTTGCAACCTAATTTTTAGACTGAGCTTGTGAGATGGTAGTAAGAGAGTGCCCTAGATTTAGTGCTGTATCTACTTGATTATGTCACTTTGCCACCTTGTCTGAATTTGGCACTGTAATTCCTATTTACATGGGATTTATTTTTTTTGTCTGTTAGGTCTTTGTATTTTTATTGTAATGATCTTATCATTCCAGCTCTACATTGTAACCACAGAAACATTTAAGAAACTCTTTACCCTAAATGTTTTGGTATATATAAACATAATATACTTTAATGTATGTGTGTGTGTATATATATATATATTCTATTTTTCTGCTTGTAAATGTTTAGGGACAAAGTAGATGTGGACTAATTTGAGAATTTTTTGGATTTGCATGTTGGGATTTTTTTTGTGGAGGGGGCTTCTTTTGTTTGTTTGGGTTCTTTCTTTAAAACATCAAAATAAATATTTAGGGGGCCCTTTATAAACATTGGCATCCTTCATAGTTCGATTATTACTGTAATATTAGAAATGCTAAACCATGACAGATTTTAAAGAATATTTCAAAAACTGAGTCTGGAGGTAACAGCTTTATTACTGCATGATGACTTGACCCATATTTCCTAACATGATTTCCCTACTGTAACTCGTTCATGTAAGTCTAATGATATCAGTTGACCTTGACAGCTAGACCTAAAAGCCTGTGGTTGTCCTGTTTTTTTTAGGATCTTTTAGATTTTTCTCATTTTCATTTTTCCTATTTAGTTTTTCAGCAATTTCAAGAAATCCATTTAAAATATAGGATACCAAAAATTCTACCAAAAAGGTAGAGCTAATTCTAAACAACCAGAATTTTTGCAATTCCTTTGAATCTTTGGACTGAACATATTTTACATAAAGTTGCACAGTGATACCTCTCTCTAGTATAATTCTTAACTGCCTTGTAGCAGACAAATAGTGCTAATTACACAGCCACATGGAAAAATTACTATCAAATACTTTCTGTGTCTTCAGTGAGAGATGACTTTGCTGTTGTTGTTTAGAATTATTCTTAGCCTTCAGTTCTGCCTTTAAATGAATAATTTTTATTTGGTCTTTTTAAATCCCCCTTTTAGTAAGTATTTTCCACTTTCCCTAAATGGAATTTCTAGCTGGAGTTCCTTGGCCTAAGACTAGGTCAGTTTTAGTGATAATGATGAGATTAATGCCAGGTATTTTAAAATCCAGTCTATTAGAAACATTAGACTTGTGCATAATAATGTAAAGGGGACACTACCAGCTTTCCAGTGAGCATGTCACTTTTAGCTCTGAGATCACATCTTCAAACTTGCTTTGAGCCCTTTAAGAGCAAACCTGAAAACCACCTCATTACTATGCATAGAAAAACTACTTTAATCACTTTGAGATTTCTAAAATGTATTTGTTAAAATCTTTCTCTTATTCTGAGGCTGATATCATTTGACTAAGGGCACTGAGGGAGCCTGACTTGAGAGGTATTGGGACATGAAAATATTGGAAATTCTTATAAGCAGTGTTTAAAATAGCTTTTCTGTAAATGATTTGGTTCACATAGAAAAAATGATTGTCTGGTGCTGTGGTTTGGCAAGCACTCATGATGAATATGAATAAATTCACAGGTGATTTCACCTTTTATGAGTAACATGACCACAGTTTAAATTGTCATAGCAACTTTTCCAGCATCACAAATCCTCCCCTTCTTGTGTTAGCCAGTAGTTGTAGGCAGGAGAGACATGGAGCTGGCAGACAGAGTCCAGAGAAGGGCTACAAGGATGATTAAGACATTGTCTTTGTATCATCTATTCCCAGAGGAAAGTCTGAGGCAGAGGGGACTGGAGAAGAGAGAGTTCAGGGGATTTTATCAGTGTACCTTCAAGGAAGGGTGTGAAGAAATCAGAGCAAGGCTCTTTTGGCAGGTCTCCAGTGACAGGACAAGAAGCAATGTCCTGGTTTTGCTCTTTGCTCTGTACCCATGTGCAGATAGCCTAGATCCAGAGTTCTCCTTCCTTCTTAGCCAGACTTAAACACTGCTCTGCACACAGGAGCTGCAGTGCAGCCCCTTTGGGCTTGCTGTGCTCCTTCTGTCCTGCATCAGCAGGCCCTGGGCTGTGGGGACAGGGGGAGGAAATGGCCAGAGAGCTCAGGAGCTGCTGACCAGGGCCTGCAGCTGATTCCACCATCCCACTCTCATTCCTGTATCTTAGAAACCTGGAGAGAGCAAAGCCATACTGCCTGTATGCATTCCATGGCCAACCGCTTCAACACCTTTCCTGTGAAACCCATCCATCCTGAGCCAAAGGAGAGCCCTCCCACATTCTTTGCAAGGACAAACTTGTTAGTGCAGAGATTTGGGGAGAATAGCTGTCAGGAGAGGGTGCAACGCTAAGAAATAATTTTGTTGGCATATCTATCTGTTCATACCAGATGCTGAAATCATCATTGAAGGGTAAAATACATTCTTTTGGGCCTTTGGTTTGGTTTGTTTTAAAAAAATTAAGTAGGGAAGTTTTTGGGATTTTTTTCTTAATTTTGGTTTTCTTTGGCCTTGATGTTTTTACTTTTGATCAATTATGATATTAGAGATATTTCAAGTAATAAAGGGGCTCTGTGATTGTAATTGAAAAGGCAGGTATTGAAAGAAACCCAAATTGTAGACCAGTAGCTTACTGTCTAGGAAATTTGATTTTATATTGTTTGGTAGAAGTTAATGACAACTGAAAAAAATGTTTGTAAACTTCCAAATCTGTTTGTTACAATCATTTTACATGGATTGATTGTTACTGACAAGTAGGCTACAGATAACAACAGATTTTTGTGAATTGGTAACAATCCCATAGTATAAATCCCATAGTATAAAATCCCATACAATCCCAAACAATCCCATAATATAAAATTATTTTATGAAATTACATTTATATGATCATTTTCTTGGAGACAGTTTGAAATTGAAGATGGAGGACATGAAAGATAGAATTCTCCTTCTATGGAAATACTCCATACTTGAGCACTTAATGACCTGAATGAGGAGGAAGTATTTTGCCTGTTAGAGACCTAATCATTCTTTATTCAAGTCTGGTTCAGCCAGATACATAGGTTTCTAGATTTTGGACACCTTTCAGATATGAGAATCAGCATAGAGGACTTGAGGAAATGTCATTATTAGAACTACTCCAAGCTGAATGCAAACTGAAGTTGCAATGAAATTTAGGTGTAACACTGGTGCTATGTATTTGATGCAAAGATATTTTTTCCTTTAAGTTCTGAGCAAAGCGATTTAGGTTTATTTTTTGTTTGGGGTTTTTTGTTTGTTTGTTGTGCTTTTATAATTTTGTATATTGAAAAAGTAGTTTGTTTACCTCATAGGCAAGGAAAGGAAAGCACATAACAACTGGGATAAAAGAAACTGGTAGTTACTAAATATTTGCTGCTGTTTGACGGGCAAAGTGTGGAGATCTTGGGTTTGGTTTTAGGGGGGCAGAAGTGTTGGTGTTTCAATGGGGCTTGCTTCTTTTATGATTTAAGTGTTGTGGGTTATTGGGTTTTATTATTATTTTGGAAAATAGATATTTACCATGAGAAAAATATTCTTTATTTTTAGTTTTATTTAATAACTGGCACAGACTTCTATGGGTAGATTTACTGATAGACTGGATATCAGGCTTATGAAATGTTAATACAGCTCTTCAAAATATTTTGATAGATGTTAATATTGAAATAGCATTGGAAAATAAGGGAATATTTCAACATGACTAGCCCTTGTAGTTTGATCACCTGATCCAGTATTTTTGAATCCTTGCCCTTGCTGGGCTGGAATATGAAATTAAGCATTCAGATCTGGGAACCCCAGTCTCTGGAGAATTTTGCTCTTTTGGAAAAGGCAACTCTGTCAGCACAAAGGCATTTCTGGAAGGCATTTCAATGAAGACACGAAACTGTAGAGGCCACATAGAGAGAGGGAGAGCAGGGAAGAAATAAGGAAATGTGTGGGTGAAAAAATGCTAAAGAGACAGTGGGCCAACCCCACTATTTTTGTGCTAACTTGGGTTAAGCAACCCTACAGTATGAAAACTTATTGAAACAATGCCACAAAAAATCAGTAACAAAAAATGTTTAATATATTACTATTGAAATGAAGATGGCACCTGCTGACTTGTTTTCCTTTTAAGTGCAAATCTGTTTTTTATAATTCCATTTCTGCATGATTCTACTAGTTTAAGAAAGTTTTAATACAGGCTTGAAATACCTTATAATTGAAATTGATAAAAACATGTTTCACTGTTTTTGTGTGGTCTCATAGAATACATTTTTGCATTTAGCATTGGTAATTTTTATTTTTATCTACATAGTGTAAGCCGTTCATGTAACTTCAATGTGTGCTGGATTAGCTTCTACTGTTAACATTCCTTTTTATTTCCAGTTGCTGGAATTATTGCAGCTGATTTTGCCCCAGGCACAGTTCACTAGGGAGTTGGTACCTGGGGTTCTGTTGATATCCCTGTCACTGGCAAGGTAAGGAGAGGTTGACTTGCATTCGCTATGAGTAGCAGGCTAGAAATAAATCATTTTAATATGCTTTCTGAAGATAAAAAATTAGGAGGGGCAGTGGGTGTCTTGCTGATTATTTATATGCACACCAGTAGTAACTGGGAACCTTGACTGTGGTTGTTGAAACAATATTCTTTCTTACTGATGGGTTGAGAAACAACTCTTGCTCACAAAATGAAGGAACTAACCTATCTCAAAGGGAGTATTTTCTGTATGACAAATCAAAATGATATTTCTTTCCTTGGGAGAAAAAAATGCCCTTCTAAATGAATATCTGCAACAAAGAAAATTTAGGACTGAAGTACAAAATTTTAGCTTCTTCTCCATTCAACAAGTTTCTTACGTGGCACCTCAAAGCTGGTTCATGAAAAGCTTGTGTGCCACGAGTCCATTTAATTGTTTGTTTTGTTGCTGACTCTGATGATGTTGGATCAATAAAACAACTTGACTTTCAGAAGCACTTACTAATTCCTTTTTTTCCCTAATAGCATGGAAGGAGTTACAGAGATGAATGACATTTGTTTAGATAGTCGTGTAATATGAATTTCTTTTAAAAGAAGAGAACACTGAAAATGAGCTCTTTTTTAAAAGGACTCAGTTTTGACAAGTCAGTGCTTAGTGTTTGAATACTCGTGAAATGATTTCCTTGCAACAATGCCATATTTAGCACACTAATAAAAGAGAGGAAGGAAAGTGGATCTTTGATAAGCTAATTATTTTTGGAACTTGCATCAGAGTTTAGTAAATCAGCATGCTGCATCTGCAGTGCTAACCAAACTAATCTAAAATACTTGCCTCCCTGTGGAGGTATAGAAATGTCATAGTCTGTGGAGACCTGCACTGCATTTATGCAGGTCTGCCTTTTCTGTCATAGATTCAACAGACCTTTCCAGAGAAGAACTACAGTACTTTAAACAACATTAACGTGGGGTTTAAAGAGATTAATGAATATCAGCCTTGTACTAAATAAATCTTTATCACTTGCTTTACCTACTGCAGTAATTGCCTCTGTGCAGTGGAACCCATTCAGGCTGTCAGTTTGCCATTAATCTCAAATACATCTTTGACAAAAGAATCTACCTTATCTTCATTTTGGTTGTGTCTGTGTTTGTATGTGAGCTCTGGCACTTAATCAGGTCATCAAAGTACCACATATGAATCTGTTTAGTTGTATGAATGTTATATGTTTGAGGAATTCTGACCTCATGTAACATGATTTATGAATTAACAAAAAACCCCAGGGCTTCCAAATCTGTTACAAATATGTACCCATTCCTGTCACCAAATGAAATGTGTTAACAGATATGAGGGCCATGACTGTACTGTGTGAGGTTTATGCAAGCCAACAATATGTGTGTCTTGCTTGTGAAAACATACTCACTGGCCCTCCCACCCAAATAACAATAATTTGGATCATACCATAGACAGCTTTGTGTGCATTTGTGTGCATTTATGTTTACAGATTATGGTTTCAAAATTGATTTTTGTTTACCTGTGTGATAAACCCCCTCCTTTAATATGGCTATCAAGTTATAATTGAGAATCAAGCTGCTGAGATATGTAATTAATGCACATATTTTATAACTGCTTCATAATGCAAACAATTTAAATTTTTATTTAGCTCTAATGTCACAATGAAATTAATTATATACTTTGGTATGAATTTAAATTTCTTTAAGCTGTTTCTGAATTTTTAAAAAAAGTACTTGTTTATTTATGATTTCTGGAGTATTTTCAGACTCTTGTGAAAGGACTGTCTGCTTTTTGAGCTTACAGCTAAACATGTAACCAGAATTCAGGTATTTTTGGATTAACAAGTAAGGATAAATTATATAAATGGATTAAGTTCTCCCTGGAAAGGATGGAGGTTTAGGAGATATATAATTCTGTATGTGGAAGAAGCCTTGCAGATTTATTCAGGTAGCTCATATCTGCACAGATAATTGTATAGCAAAAATTAAGTAAGAACATGAAAAGGCAAAGATTGAATACATAGACTGAAACATGAACTTTAACATGAGTCTGAAATCTGGTAGTTTTACACTGACAGCCTTAAATTAGGTGCTGTTTTGGATTCCTTCCCAATAGGTAGGATTCAGATGAGGGTGTGATGTACTCATTAACTTCATCAAAGGAGATGATTAACAGCTGCATTTAAGCTGTTTAACCTCAAAGACTGGGGAGGAAGATGACCAAAACCTAAAAAACCCAAATTTGCAGGGTGTAAAGCTCCTTGTGGATTGAAATATCTGCTGTAAGTGTTGCTGAACTAATAAGTTAGTGTTGAAGTCATCAAGAATGGCGAAATACTTTGTAATTTATTAAAAATTAACCTATTTAGGTTAGGTTTTCCAAATGGAGGCTCTTAGGGGTGCTTGTTTCATATTTTGAGCATTGCCCATGACTAGTAACTGCTGTAGCTGTGTGAATAATGCAGGCAGTGGCTCTGTTGGGTAGCAAGGAGGTGGGGACCATCAGCATGGTTTGATGCAGTGTGGCTGGGGAGGGCTCCCAGCATCCTGTGTCTGCCTGGTGCTGTGTAGATCCAGTCCCAAATCAGCCCAAGTGAGCCAGCACAGCACTGACCCCATGGGCACAGTGCTGCCTCACACAGGATCAGGTGCTGCTCTTGTCTTGTGCTTGGACCCAGCTTGTTCTGTGCTCATCTGAAGACTTTGTCCTTCCTTGCACAGCTTAGACATTATCTACTCAACACCACACTTAAAATTAGGAAACCTAGATCCCCTGTTTGGCCTTTTGCATGTTTCTCACATCACAATGGTTCTGCTCTCCACTGCCTTTCTCTAAGCACGTTGACACAGATCTGGAAATCATTATGTAGAAATATTATGTAATATCATTGCTAAACACTAGAGGATATCCCCAACTTCTGTTTTGCCTTTGCATACTACATTTCTTAAAATCTTTAAGGAAAATAGATTTCTTAGAAAAAATAGTTTCAGTGAATAAATAAGGCAATATATCCTGGTTATCCTGGAATTTCAAACAAGTCAAGACTGGATAATCGAGGCTAATCTGTACATTTATTTGAACTGTTTTGATTAAGGGGTAGGTCTGTTCAGCAGAAAAACCACAAGTGAGAATTTGCCCTTTACATTTAGATTATTATTTTTATGCTATGTTTCTTGACCTTTCAGTGCTGTGTTTGGTGCTTGTGGTTGCTAAGCACATTTAGCTCCTTCCTTAAAAATCAGTCACAAGCCACTGATGGGTTTGAGACTGCATTCAAAAGCTGACAGAAAGCTTGGTTTTTGTGTGTTTTGTTGTGTTTTTTTTCCCTCTCATTCACAGCAGTCCTCACGTATCTTTTGCTGCTCAGCTGCTAAGACCATGACCAGCTGATGCTGTAATGCTTCTTCCTTTTTCTCCTTTGACCCACTGTTTTCAGAGTTTCATTGGAGTCCTGCATGTGAGCCACTCATACTGCAGCTTGATGCCTCTGCCTGGAGCTGCTGGTTTTGCCCTTGCTCTACAGTTGACCTTGCAAGGTCTTTCTTTCACAGTAAAGGGCTTGAAGACCACACTCCTACAGAAATGTTTATCCTGAGCTGTTGTTCACGTGTCAGTAACAACTGCAATAAACACATGATTTACAAATCCATGCCAGCAAAGCAGAAACACTTTTACATGTTGTCAGAATTACAGCTATTTATTCCAACAGCTCCTCCGAAGTATTCACCCCACACTACAGAACAGAAACTTTTCAGTACACATTTCTTCTTATAGACTGTTTTTCAATCTCTGACATATTGGCTGAATATTTGAATTAGGAGATGGCAAGTAAGAGCTGAAAAGGTTTGGCCAAAATTCTTGAACTGTGTTCCAGATGGTTATTGTGGTTTGGTCTAATTAATAATGTGCTCCCTTCAGAGCTTCCACTGACATGTTCTTGCAGAAATGGCCATCAGATGCTCATGGATTGAAAAACTGATATGGAAGAGAGACAAGGGCAGAGACTTCTCTAGCTTTAGTCAGTAAAGACACTGGAAAGAAAGGGTAAATTATAATTACTTCCAGAGTTCAGCCTGAGAAGAAAATTATTGGGAAGACTGCTGGATGCAGAGGGTGGGATGAAAATGACATAGTCAAACCAGAGGCATGCCAGAAAACCCTACCTTTAGCTTTCCACAACTACTAGCATTCAACTGGGCTATTTTGGGAAAGGTTTTTCAGTTTCTCCTCTGCAAAATATCTCTAAACTGGTTGGATTGTCATATCCCTCTTCAGACTTACTCTGGCTGGCTAGTTTTGTTCTTGATTTTAGGGATGTGATGAGAGCTTTTTCAGCTACCAGCAGACACATGACATCAGGAGGTTTTGCTACTCCTGCCAATGTAGGTCACATCTCCCAGGAGGTATCTAAGGCAAGGACCACAAATTTATCATCATTTTACAAATGATTTTACAAATTTAGATACAAATCTAGTGATTAGAAATCATATCTGGATTTTTAGTAATTCCACATCTGTTTTCAGTTTTATGAGAGACTCTTGGATATTCTAAGCACTGACGCTTTTCTGAGTAGCCTCCCTGTGTTGGTATATACCAGCAATCATTTCTTGTAAGCTGAAAGGATCTGCTCTAGTCACTTAAAATCACAGATGGTATTGTCTATATAGAAGTTCTCAATTGCCTTGTTTCTAAACTCTGGCTAATAGAAGCTCAAGCTCAATGTTACATGTAGATGCATTTACTATTATCTTCTTGCATTTTTATAGCGCATCATTCACCCATACACATTTTTTGAAGAAACTTCTCCCTTATGTGAAGAATGTTCTATGGGTTTAATAGTGTCTCAACATAATTGTATTTCAGTAGTTGTATTTTCATCTTTTACTACAGTGGTTGCTACATATTTTTATGTGGGTGTAGGGGGAAGCAGTGCTCTAAATCTATTTGAAGGACAGCTTAAATAGATGAATATTTTACATTTCGTCTTTTGTAATTGTGTTCTTTTATAAAAAAATCAAATTTGTCATCAGTTTTTAAGATGTTATTTTATTTTAAGAATTATGCATTCCTGTTTCAGGCTTGGTTTTACTTTCTCACTACCCACTTTCTCATACTTTTTAGGGAAGCTGGGAACTCTGATATCTGTCCTGCACAGAGACTGGGCTGTATAAAGGGTATGATCTTGGAAGCAGCTCTCATCAGTGTCCCAGACCTTCAGTGCCTCAGGATCCTTGTTAGGTTATCGTGTCTCATTCAACTTTTTTTGTCGCTTTGTAAGATTTATGATTTTTTTATTGCTGCAAATAGTGATTTCCAAATACAAAAAGTTCAAGTAGTCTACTATTCAAGCAGATAAAATTACCAGAGAAGGAAAATTTACTTTTTCTCTGGTTAAACTCCTTGGAATGGTTTTCAGGAAGGCTTTTTAAGGAATGCCTCGGTCTTGCATACCAAGTAACAAAATTTCCCAGTGTCAATCCTTTTTCTTTATACTCTCAAAGCATTGCTACCAAAGAGAGGATTTCATTCAGCCAGGTCTTGTTTTGTCATTTTGGAGTTCAAATATTAATGCCTTTTTCTGTATCACACCGTGCGGGTCAGACTTTGCAGAATATTGGAAACCGCGTGCATTGATGAAATAACTTTATTTTGTGTACTTGAGATACTTCTATTTTTGAGCCCTGTATATCTGACAATAATCACTGGTGCTGTCCTTGCAGTGTAAAGGGACAAATACAGGCAAGTTGCTTGAAAGAGATATTTAATGTAGTTCTCAAAGCAATACAGCAAAACTTTGAAATTAGGCTTTGTTGGGAATAATTAAAGGAGCAGGTTTGGAATCAGTTAAAGACCATATCTATGTGTTGGAAGAAAAGTGGAACAATATACAGTGGAAGGATGTCACTCTTTGTTCTTGGATTTTCCAAGGCTCCTATGTGGAAAAAGATGAATTAGAATTAGTATGAATGGATGAAAATAGGTTTTTAAAATATTTTCTTTCTTTTTCTCTTAAGGCATTGCTTCCATCTACAGCTTTCTTCCAAATCTTGAGATGAATTAAATCTCTTTTAACTTCAATAAAATTAGAAGTGCTATGAGAAGCCTTTGGGACAGGGAATTTTCACATATATTTTTTAATGAATGACATTCTTCAGCTGGCCCTGTACCCTGCCTAATATTTTGCACAGCCTTAGAAATTTTGGTTCTGTATGCTTTATTTGCTGTGGATATTTGCATCACTGAATGTATTTTTAGAGACTCTATTGAGAATTAAATTTTATTAACTTATTGAAGATATTATATTATTTTTATGCAATTATTTTCCACTTCAGAAAGATTTTGTGTAATATTACAAATCAGGTTTAAGCCAAAATATGCACAATGGAATTTAAAATCCTTGTTTCCCAAATGATGATGATAGAATTAACCTGTTGTTTACTAAGGAGTCTCAGTCCCTTACATGCTGTTGAATAGGGGGCAGAACAAACTCCTCACCCAGGCTTGTCCATGATGTGTGGGTGCCATTTACAGCAGCCTGGTGCAAAATCCTTTCTGGATCTGGGAGCACACAGCTGTCCATGCCTGTGGGCTCAGCTTGGGGAGTGTGGACTTGTCCCTGAACCAGGCACTTCGGGGTCCTTTCTGTAAAAGGAAGCCAAGGGGTGGCTTCTATTGTTAAACAAATTTATTGTTTTTGCTTTCAATTAAAGGGGAGGATGATCCTCGGAAAATACTCTTGATGACACTCAAAAAGTTTCTTGTTTTGGTCGAATTTTTTTCTACTTTCCTTTAAAATCAAGTAGCCTACCTTGATGAATGACAGATTTTCATCTTTCTTCTAGGAGAAGAAAGAAGTGAAATTGCAGGTTTGATTCACCTTTTTCTTGAAGGATGTTGCAATAAATTCAATAAGTTGCAATGCCATTTTTATATCAGTGGTATTTTCTTTTTCCAATGGTCTTGGATTTTTCTTTTTGTTTTTCCTTCTCATGAGGTTTATGCGGCAACTTATGAAAATATACGCATTTGCTTTAATGCCCTGTAAGGTTGACCTCAGAAACAGAGAGGATGAATTATCACCAAAATGTAAATATTAGTGAGGTTGGTCAGTTTGTTTTTCCTTTGGTTTTTTCCATTCTACAAGATGGTGTTTTTCTCTGAGCTGTTTAAGGTCTACTTTTGGCAGTTTGCTGTGGGCAGAGGCACTGTGGTCTGTGAAGACACACCAGTACAGATATCCACACCCAGTTTTTGGAATAAGGGATTATGAGCTACCAACTGGTTTTCATCAGCCTACAATTTTCCTGTCAAAGCCTAAAAGAACTACAAACAATTTTGTTTGTGTAAAAGCTCAGTGCCTGCTTATAATTAACATTGTGACAGTGGTTTTCACACAAGTCTATTGTTATGTTTATAAAAGCCTTTGAAGTTTATATAAAACAGAAATGTTTAACTACTGGAAAAATAACTAAAATTGAAATATTGCAATAACTTGGAGGAGATATTTTTTCCAGTGTTTTCTGAGGAAATTGGTCACACAAGGTACATCTGGAGACCTGGCCCAGATGAGCTGTCTCTCCCCTGTTTAAGGCTGTGTGCAGTATGGTCTTTCCACCTCTTTTGTGTGCACCAGGTTTTATCAAGGACAGCAGGAGGAACATACCTTTGAAGAACTTTGTGTCATGTCATTTAGTTGAGTGTATGAGATACTTTAGGGTTTCTTTCTGTTTAAACAATACTCTCTCCATGTTGTCCAGCAAGCACATTCTCTTGGTTTGCTCTTCTAACTGCAGCTACCCCAAGGTCCTTTCTAATATGTGTTCTCTTAATGTGTATTTTGTGACTAAGTGCCTTTCTGTAATGAACTTCCTTCCACATTTTCTTACATCACAGGGTTCTGGTTTCAAAGGGGAAGATTTAATTTTATTTATGTCAAATTGAATATAAAAACTCAAATTGTTGTGCGGAGTTTTTGAGAAAATCTTTAAATTATTTGTTCGTAGGGTGTTTTTAAATCCATGAAGTAAATAATTTCAAATTGGGAAATGTTTTTTTTTTGTTTATTTGGTTATTAATTAAATATTGACAAAATACCCTACAGAATAAGGAAACATTTTGACATCTGAAAGTAGAAAGTGGTGTAATTTAACAGACAAGAGAAGGTGTTTTCTTTTAAGATCTTTAGCCATACCATTCTATATAGCAAAGAGAAACTGAAATTTTGTTGTTTTTTTAATCTAATGTGCCCTTATATTTTAAATTATTTATGCATTGCTATTTTATTTTGGTTTAAGAGATCTTTACCAGCACAAAAATAACCTCACATAAGGTCAGATAAGAGGTAATAAATCATATGTCATTTTCCTTCACTTATGTTTATTTAATTGGAGGAGGGTGCCTGGTCCATACCAGACTTTGTCACACAGAATAGTATTTGTTATACAGTTTTGAGTTCAGGAAACTACCCCTGAATGAAATTTGTTCATAGCGGTAATAGTGTGTCGCTCATACTGGGGAAGAGAAGAACTTAAGTCAGACTCAAAACACACACTGTGAATTCTGTAGCATTTTGTATAATTTTTACAGTCACTTACAAGATTTATCTTATTCAGAGTGTTCAGGCATATCAGATCTATCACCAGTTTCCACAGAGAGTTAGATACATTCCTGGTGCATGCAACAGCATTGTGATGATGTGTCATCTTTCTTTTGGCAGTTTTAAAGCAGTTTGATTGCAACTGGAGTGTGGTGGTGGGGTTCTCCGCTGATATTAGTTCAGAAGAGGTGTCTATATCTTTGTTGTCTTTGGAATTTTGCTGTGTGTTTTGGCTGCTGATACACAGGACTGAGGGACTTCCCTTGGCACAAGCTGGAGCCAAGACAATGGAGATAACTCTTCAAAAACCATCATTCCTCTTGCCTTCATGCTACTTAAATTGCCTCCTCAGTCACCAGGTAAGCCTGGCAATTTCCCTATTAGTTTCTTTGTTATTAATTTTGTTGGTAAGGATAGGTGAGGGTGAGTGAGTTTTGCTGTTGGTAAGGGACATGAAAGGGCTGGTTCCCAACTCTCAGCCCAGCATTTTACTGTTGCTGAGTGCAGACTTTGACCTGGGACAGGTGGAACATGGACAAAGTGCTCACAGAAATCTCAGTGTTTTGCTATGCAGTGCTCTACACGTTCCTTCCCTCTTATTCTTTTAAGTTCCTAAGACCAGATTTTGGAGCACCAAGTTCCTTGTGGAATCAGCTGTCTTCTGTTCCTCATAGCACTTCAGGAGTTGTACTCCAGCTCCCTGGCTGGTCAGATGCCTCTGTTGCAAAGCATCCTCCTTATCCTGGTGTCAGGAATGATGGGAATGGATGTTGAGGGAAAGGAAGATGCCTTAGCCAGCATCACAACAGAAGATCCCCCTCTCCTTAGCCTCCTGGAAATGGGTCTGTGCTTGGCTTGTTGCCATGCATCTTTGAGTGGGACATTATATCTCTCTGCTGAGCTGAACTCATGACTTTAAGGTTTGTTTGGAAAGACTTGGATACAGCTGTCTCAAATTTCCACTCAAATATGTTCATTTGGCCTTGCTTGTAATGAGCTGAATTTCATATTGCCTGTACTGCACAGTCAGCTTGCTATACAGAATCTTAACAGCTTTAATAATTCCCCTAACCATCCAATTAGACTAATAATAAAGGCTTAATTACATATCCAGTTAATCATCAGATTTGTTCACTGAATGGCTTTAATTGGTAGATAGAGCTGTTACACTATTCCAGTTTGAAAGCTATCACCCATTTTTGCTCACAGCTATATCCACCCAATTGTTTTTTATGATTGGGATTTGACCAGCATTTATTGAGACAATAAAAAAATCTCTTGAGCAAAGAAATGTAACCACCCAGAGCTGTGGGAGCACCCTTCCACCTCTGGGTTCCTGTGTCCAAGCCAGGGCCTCTCTTCACAGTACTCTGTACTGCCCACGTTGAAGGAATTCCAAATAGCAAATAGATGCTTTACAGGTTTCCAAAAATGAAGATGTTCTGTATTCTGCCCAGGTAGTTCATTCAAAATGACTGTTAAAGACTCTGGGACCTGGAAGCCCCTTGGCTTTGTAGGATTCAATAATGCACCACCTAAGCCATTTTGAAATAGATACTTCAGTAGCCCTGAGTCTTTTCTTATTATGGAAACATATAAATTGGCTCATCCTGTAAAACCCTTCAGTTTTAAAAATGTAAAACCTAATTGCCTTATGGACATTCAAAGAATGGAGGCGCTTCTCTGGGGAGATTTTGCACTGAAGCAAAAGATGACAGAACTAGTTACTGATTAAAAAGAAAAGAAGAGTTAACCTCTTGATGCCAGTTGTCAGGATTTCCCCCACATATATTTCTGCCTAGTTTAATTGCTACTATATTTCTACACCACACAGATCTTATTTCATTTTCTTCAGGGTTGAATGGGGTAACTGGTTACAGAAACCTCATTGTCCCAGTCATGTTCCCTTCATGCTTTCACATCAAATGTCCTATACAACTGCAAAATAATTTTCTTCCTTTAACAAGCCTTCCAGCATTCTGAGTTCGGAAGACTCATGTTCAATGTTGAGCTTTAGCTGATAATATTGACCTTTGCTGTATTCCATGAAGGTATCATTTCAAACTACCTTAGCTGGGGGTAGTTGGGGGGAGCAGGGGGAGTCTTCCAGTATGTCAAGAATAATTATTCTGCCTTTGCATAAATAATCTGTTATCAGAGGAGAAGAAATGGTGATATTTTTAGCAGGCTCTACACCCTGGGGAAGTAAATGACACATAAAAATGAACTTTCAAAGTCTTGGTCTATAGAAAAAGGAGCAGTATGTGACAGGGAAAAAAGTGAATTTCTGTGAATTAGTACAACTCATTATTCGTGCCGTACACACTCGCTTCCTTACATCCCCTGCACTGCCGCTGGAATAGAAAATCAAACTCCCGGCCGCCTCCCTGGCCCCAGTGGCAGCCGCTCTGATTGGATGCCTCCTGCAGCATGGCCGGGAGCATCAAGGAGCTGCGGGCCGGGGAACATGCAGAGCAGCCCTTCTTCAAGTGCGTGTCACAAGCTACCTTTAAATAGATGTAAGTGCTTTAGGTTTAACAGGCACCCCAGCTCCCCCTTGCAGCTCATTTAAGTGGGAGGAGGGGTGTACACACAGATCAATAGCCCTTTGACAAACTGTGTTTCCGTAGCTGGATTCTTAAAAAAAAAAAAAAAGAAGAAAAAAAAAGAATAGAAGATTTCAGAAAATGCACAGATGCTGAACCTTAAGTATGAGAAATTATCTTACTTCAGCAATCCTGTGTTTAGAGTCCTAGGTTTCTGGCTGTTTGGTGTGGGAGCTGTAGATTGTTTAGTATGCACATTGCACATAAAAATTAAACAATGTCAGTGAGATCATAGTGGGTAACCTTTCGATTAACTTCTCTTCAGATAATTAATGTACTTATTCATAATGTACTTCTGTTCATGATAGAAATCTAATACTTTCTGTAACAGAGGTTGAAAAAATCAAGGTCTTGCTGATGGAGCCCAGAGGTGCTGTGTAATGTCCTCATGCAGCAATTTGCAATATATTGATATCACAACAGCTTCTAGGTGACACCAAAATAATAGCTGCTGGTCCTGGAAACCTGTGAGTTGACTCTTGGAGCTTTAGCATTACACTGTATCCCCAAATGTTAGTTCCTTGTGTATCCCTCTTCCCCAGAGCTGGGGGGAGCCCTGGCATGCCCTGTCCTTTGGTAGAGGAAGGAAAAGGGGTGCTGAGCGGAGCCCACCATTTCTCGACACTTTTGAGGGCCAGTGGAGCCTTTGGGACTGCTGTGTTTGGTGTCCCAGCTTGCCTGCAGTCTTTCTCTTCCTGGCTGGCTCCTGAGACATGTCCCTTACAAAGCAGCTGAGCAGAGCTGTGTGGGGAGTCTCTGGCTGTGGAGGAGTGTGGAGAGGACAAGCAGTGCTGGGATACAGGGGCTGTGCATGAGGGAGGGACAGAGCAGGCAGGTGCCTTTCTGTTTGTGACATGGCAAGAGCTTCTAGAACAGGTTCTGACTTCACTGGTGTAGACAGCTTTGGGAAAGAAAGAGCTGGAGATGTCTACACTCATCCATTGCCCTTGAAACTTCATTAACACCTGGTTCACAGAATTAATAGTGTTGTGATGCACAGTGGCTCAAGTCCCCTGAGACTTTCAAGTACCAGTTTTTTCATACCCTGATAGCAGCTGATTTTTGTGTTTTCCATTATTTTTTTGTTTGCGGCAGCTATTCGCTCTCTTGTTTTTCCTTCCACACATTTAAAACATCTTCCTCTACAGTGTTTAGCTGCTTGATGGCTTCCTAGTGAAGGGGCAGTTGCAGATAAGGGCTATACCTGTTCCTACCCTTACTTTCTCTTGTTCTGCAGCCCATAATGACATAAGCCGTTGCATTACATAAGCCATTACATTTTTTTCTTTAGATTTGATCTTAGCTTAACAAACTGCTCCAAAAGTTGATAGGGATAGGTATGTAAAATGGATAAAGCTGAAGTGTATACTTTTTGTCATTACATTTGAATGAGAAATTTTCAGAGGACACTAAGGACACTTCACAGTAATGAGAGAGTTTTGTGCCAAATTTCTTCTGTAAATGAAAAGAACTTTATATAATCTGTGATAAGGGGTATTTTTCTGACAATTTTCTAGTTCTCTTTCTAAATGTCATTAGCCTTTTTTATGAATATCATTGTGAAAGGGATAGAAATAAAAATAATTTCTTCATAATTAGAGAATGCTTTCTAGGGTTACTGCTTTTTATGCACCACTCTGCTGTGCCATAACTATCCCTGATAATACAGAGCCCATTTCTTGCCTTGGTGAAGGCCAGTGCTGCCTTCTCAACTGTAGGACTTTTGCTGTCATTTCCAGACAAAATTATTTTGCCTGCTTAAACTTTTAAAGGCTTTTTAAAATCAGCTCTGTTAGTTGTGTCTGCTGTACCCCATTCACTGTAATCAGGCTGAGATTCCTATATCTGTCCCTGCAATTATGCAGTGTAACACATTGCTTACAACCATATCAGGAATCTTCCTGGTTTATGATGGTTCATTAAGTGCATACAATTAAGCATCTGTTCAAACTAAAATGTTAAACTTTATGGCATTTGCATTGACAACCAAGTGTGTTCAGTACAAATGCCACATTACAGTACTTGACTTTTTATTATTTTATTATGTTGTCTTGAAATTAACTTTTTACCCTTTCTTTCTTCACCCTTTTAGGTTCTGCTTCAAGAGAAATGCTGAAGCTTGTTCTTGCTTCTCCAGAACTCTTTACACTTCTGCCCTGGCCTATCTCTGTGACCTGTCAATTCTTGTTTGCCTCCTCTGTAAATTATATGAGCCTTGAGACCTTTTTCTTTTCACACTTTGCATCAAACATTATTTCTTCCTCCACATTTATTCAGCTCCATTTCAAACTGTTAAGTGTTCACTTTTATTTTTTTCACCCACAAGAGCAGCAATTAGTTCTTGGAAAGCTCACAAATCTGCAAACTGTACCCTTGCTAAGTGAACTTGTCTTGTGATCCTATTACAGTGACTCTTCCTTTTCTCAGTGTGGATCCCTCTGCCTTCCTACTGCTTGTCATGGTCTTGTCAAGCATTCAAATGGAAGCTCTTCAGGGAAGGGCTTTATGTTTAAATATGTTTCTTTATAGCTGCTGGAGTACTGTAAGAATGAATGAATGTTCAAGGTCAGGCTACTAAAGTTTATTTGATGTGCCAAAACTCTTCTGCATTTTGGAGCCACAAGAATGAGCAAATTCAAAGGTTTATGTCAAAGCTTTAACTGCCAAATTATGAATGCAATGTAAAACTATTACAGCAGTGTTTTGACATTTTCCTGGTGGTCACCTTACCAAAGGGCTGTTACAGCAGAAGACAACACATTTTCAGATGCATTTGGGTCACAAGCCTTACTCTGAAAGCCACAGATGGGGCTGTCTGGATCTCACCCAGTCGACCAAGACTCTGCAGCCTTTAGAGACAGAAATAATATCTTGGTCATGCATATGTGAAGCAAAGATTTGTGACAGATTGCATTGTATGCAATGGTTTGATTGTTCATAGGAGATTGTTCATAGGGTTAAGGAATCAATAGAATCAGCATGAAAAAGCTGAAAAACATTCTGATAATATATGTCATGAAAATTAGGAGCAATCTGATCTGATGACCATGTAGGCATATTCCAGTAAAATGCTAAAGCTATGTTTCAAGGATGTACCTTTGGGTCTGTTTTGTGCCAATTTGGAGCATGAAAGAAAAAAAAAAGTACTACTTCTGCTGGATTCAGTAGTTGAAGTCAGAAGTGAATCATGGGCCATGTATCAAAGGTGTTCAGTGGAGTGAATTCACCCAACTTCTCAAGTTGCTTGATAGCAGCTGTTTCAGTGCTAGTCTCAGTTTTGAATATTAAATACTTGTTGTGTTCAGCTTTCTCTATCTATTACTGTACTGGCTGCAGAATAACTTTGGTTGTTTTCCCATCCAAATCCATTCTAATAACAATGTATTAATTAAAATGCTGTTGCTAGTGAAAGAGACAGTCACTGTTAACATTTTTTTAACCACTTTTTTGTGTTGAGTTGACATGTGATGGAAATCAGTCTCTCAAGAAATTATACAGGAACTTTTGACCATGTTTCTAATTTAAAATCATTCTGCTCCTTACCTGGAGTTCTTGGGAGAAACAGAATATTTGTGAGTCAGAGTTAGCATAAACATTACCCTACAAAACAAGGTATTGGTCATATAGTGGAAGAACCTGAAAGATTTTGAAAACTGAGGCTAGTTCGTATAAACATCTAAAAACAAGTGCAATCCAGGTGACTTGAAACTTCTGAATATCTTTCAGAACTGTACATGGTGATGTCTGTTACTTGTTCATACAAGTCCCAGCACTTCATTGCTCTTGTTCTCTCTTTGTGTGAAAATAGCTGTGTTTACTTCTTCAGCCTTCTGGGAGACACGACTAAACAAGAGGTAAATCCTTTTCTTCCCTCCTTCTCTTATCTTTTGGATGATCGGACCATATTTCCCTTTTCTCCCTCAGAAGTTTGGTTTCTCTTTTTCTATTTTTGTCCCTCTACTCAGCTGTAGTTGTAGCCTAAGACTGAGAGTGGGTGATGCTTGTGACAGACTGTGTCTGCTTCCTCTCCCTGGTGCCTTTGGGCCACTCTGCTCCTGTTCCTCCTCCTTGGGGCTGGGCAATCCCACCTGTAGGCAAGGATTGGGCCACAGGACCAGTGGCTGCCCAGGCAAACTGCTTCACTTCCCTCCTAGATCAGCAGCCAGAAAAGTCTCTTCAGTATCAAGAAGGAAATAAAGATCTCTAACAGTGTGGCAACTCTAACAACATTTTGTGAAAGGCAGAAATTTGGAAGCATCACCACAAATTCTTAATTTGCTTTCCGTAGTTAGAGTTTCAGAGATTATCACAGAGGTATGCTAGTGTGAAATTAAATTCAAAATATCAGGGTTAAATTCAGCATCCGCTAAAAGAAAATATTGCAGAAGCAGGCTAATATTTTAAAAATACCAAATTATTTGCACAAGTAGCTTTTCAGACTCCTTAATGAGTGATACATTTTGCAAACCCTGTGTATTTCTGTTGAGTCCTGTCTTAGGACTGAGGGATTTTCAGTCCTGGCACCCATTTAGAGGAATGAACTGGCATCACAACATTTGTTGTTTAGGGCTGACTTTTGTCACTGTGTTCTGGTGATGTGTGAAAGACTCTTTTCTGCATACAGGTTTTATTTAAAATCTGATGAGTCTTGAGAGCTAATCAATTGCTGTCTGAAATTTCACTGTCTGAAAAGATACTCTTGTGATTGTGTTTGTTGAAAAATATCGATGGAGCACTAGAGCAGTAGGCACCATGTAAATCAAGTGGGTGCTGCCAAACCATGTAGTCAGAGGTGCTCTTGTTTGGGATACAGTTTTTAATGCAGAATTAGGATTAGCCTGTGCAGAAGCCAGGTCTGATAAGCCCCCTGGAGTCCTCAAAGATGAAGTCACAGAATTTTTTAAATATATTGTCTATGGCACTAAACAATGAATAATGAAATAGACTTGCATTTGTTTTAACTTTAGTTTTATTTTCTTACCACTGTGTTGGCGAGCATTTGATGGACTCAAAGTCATTCTCCTGCATTTTGCAATTCTTATCTCCTTTATTTGTCTTCCATTATGGAATCTTTCTATGAAATAGGCAGTTGAGGGTCCCTGCTGCTGCTTAACCTGAGCACAGTATGTTTCTGATTGACATCAACCAGAGAGTTCCCAGTGCTGCTTACTTGGACTGAGAGAGCAGGCTAAAGCCCTTCTGCACTCACAAAATCCATCCTGAGAAATTTGAATAGCTGAAATGGAAGCTCAGTTATTTTCTCGGGGAATTACTGCTCATGTATTACTGGGAAGGGGGAGAAAATAATGTAGTGAGGAAAGCCTTCAGAAAGAGAGAAAGTAGGTGATAAAAATAGGGCATTTCCCTGACTGAATTTCCAGGCTGTACAGCGAGAGGCTTCACTCCTCCTTTTTTGACCTTAAAAAAATAAAAGGGGAGGGAAGGATGTTGGTACATCAAAACAATATTGGAGGTTTCTTAATAGATTGAAGCACTGCCCAAAAAAAGGGTATTTGATTTTGCTGCTGTTGATTACACTGGAACTGCATGCAGCTGGCTTTAAAGCATTCTGTGACTCTAAGGCATGCAATGAGATAGTCCCCATCAGCTCCCACGAACCTGTAACTAGTTACAAAGCTGGCACTTTAATTATCTAGCAATAGATCCCTCTTCTTGCTACTACAACTTGATCTAAACTGGGCTTACAATGCAAAAGTAGTTCTGAGATTAATGCAGTTATTAAAAATAACTTTAAAAATCTATAACCAGTTGTATCAGTAAATTAAAAATATAGATTTTTCTTATGAGATGAAAAGTGTGTAAATATACCATGAAAATGAAAGTGCATGCAGTGGAAATATGTGTGTGTACAACATAATTTGTGTCTGTAATATAAAATTGTGTGATGTCCAGTGATTTCAGCTATAAGTGAGCCCCATCTGCTGGTGATGTAAAGAAACAACTAAAGTTGTATCTGCAGGGAAAAGATGCACAAAAAACTCTGAAACTCTTTGCAAAAGATCAAGGCCATAAGTATATAAATTAAATATATGCATTTAGGTGCAATCTAATCACAATGCTTCTTTAAAATACTCAGCTCTTCTGCACAAACTAATCACTATATCTTAATAAAGAATGAAAAAAAAGTATTTTTGGAAAGTTTGCCGACAGGTTGGTCTTTTGTCCTTTGTGAAGATTGATTTTTATTGCAAATTCTTGTGGTCTAACTTTTCCACATTTCTGATTCAAATAAAGATCAACCGTTTCTTCAGTTTAGAAAAACTATACTGAATTGACTTTTTTTTTTTTTTGTGGCATCAAACACTTCCAGGAAAAAACTTAATTATCACAAGCTCCTCTGGTTTTGTTGTGCAAGGCAGTAGCAGTGCACCAGCTAATGAGAACAAGGAGAATAATTAGAAAGGAAGCCCTGACAGCCTCCTCCAATTTGAATTTCATACACATTTCATATGTGTATGAAATTCAAATTGGGCATTTCCATTATATTTCTGCTCTGGTGTTGGTCGAGGTTGATTTCCTCTCAAGGCTTGTAATGATTGTTACAGAGTTAAGGGCTGGCTCTGTTGTGATGGGACTCCAGGGGTGGGTTCTGGCAAACATTTTGGTTTCCACCTTTGCATGGACTCCCCATCTCAACAAGAGCTGGGTGAGGTGCTGTTCCCAGGAGCTGTCCTGGGGCTGCACTGGGCTGAGTTAGCACAGAGCTGCTGGGGTAGCCTGGACAAAGGGGACGGCTGGGTGGCACCATGAGCCTGCTGTGCCTCTTGGCACACACCCACACCAGGCTGAGTTAGGTCCCAAAGGCCTTTTCTTGCTTGTAGACTAAAACCAGGCACTCTCTCTGTAGGCAGGTTTTGGAGTGCAGCCTGCCACCTCAGCGAGGTCAGCACATTCCTGTCTTGAACCAGTGGATGAGCAAGGCTGGAATGGATGTAGGAACAAACTGCAGGTGTGTGAGGTTTAGGAGTTCCTGGGCTCCAGCTTCTCTAGCTGCGCAAAGAGCTGAGATTAGGCATCCAAAATAATCAAATTCAGTTCTTTATTATTCCACTGGTAGGGGTTTAATTCTTATTCATTTCTCAAAATATGCATATTTTTATATTCTTCTTCAAGCTCAGATGTTTATAGCTCTATGCATCCTATACAGCTTTGTATGACCCACATTAGTTTTAATGCTGTCTAATGTAAAACTATTTTATTTTGTGTTTTCATAAATGCAATTGGTAAGTTTATTACAATTATGAGTGCTCCAGTATTTGTAAGCAGTTGGTTCTGTTGTGACCCGAGTCAGGGAGTGCCTGAACTGTGGCAGTATGTTCAACACCGGGATGAAGGGCAGATGCTGTAGGGGCCTTCCCCCTCCTGAATGGGACTGTGCTGTTACTCTGTTGTGCCTCTTTCACCAGGTGTAAGTTAACATTGCACTCATGGTTTTGCTTGTTTCAATATGGCATCCTTTTTTCTGAGCCTGAGTATTTCAGAGTTTTTCTTTTCTTTTGTGTTTACCCCTGATGTTTTAGAGAGATCTACAGAGGGAGAGGTGTGGCTGAATTCCTGTAGCAAAGAGGAAATGGATGTTGTGTACTTGAGTTGTGTATAAAAAGTTTGGGAAATCTTCTGGGCATACAGTCTTAATCAGTAACGTGCTAGCTACTCCTTTTTTTAAAGATCTATTACAATTCTGTTAGTTCTTGCTAAACCACATTCTTTTCTAATTTTTGTTAATGGCTTGCATGGCTTTCAGCTTTTCAATTAATTATAACACCAATTTGAGGACCTCTTCCAGTGCACATGGTGTTCTTCTGAAAAACTTGGAAGGGGTTTTCTGTTTGAGAGCATCTTAAAAAGCCGAGAAATGGAGTTATGGCTAAGTTAAGGTTGAGTTATGGCTTTCACTCCTCCACCTGAACTAATATTTAGTCCATTTAATGCTGTCTGGTGCTGTGAATTTGCTGTGAATCTCTGCAGAGAAGCTATTTCATGAAGCTTTGTGTATGGGGATTTTATGAGATCCTTCTTTTCCCTTCAGCACTACCTTCCTGCACTGTACAAATTGTGTAAACTTAACCCTTTTCCCACTTTGCTGGAGGGCTGTGGAGGCTGTGATTTCAATTCTGACTAGGCTGAGTGAAATGATTTCACACTGCAGTACTCAGCATTTCTCACAGAGACTTGTTTCCATGTCAGTATTTACTGTTCTCTTTTGACCTTGCTATGTAAGTCCAACACAATTGCAATGAAAATGGAAGTTTTTCAGTGTTCTTTATATAATGGAATTGCTTATGAACTGTTAATTGTGGTACTTAAAGCTGTGTAGTCAAAGCTGCTGTTCATTAAGATTTTAAGCCTAAAAATAGAAATAACACCAATGTCTCTCCTAGGGGTCAAAGTTAACCACTTCTGCTTTAGACAGAAGTAAATGCATCAATGATGTATGAAGCTTTAGTTTGCCTTTAAATCAATAATTGATAACAGTTGAAATTGGAGCTGGTCTTGGTAACAGCAAAGAGCTGTGAAACACCACGTGGTTGTAACCCATGGCGAGGAGAAAATTTGAAATTAGAAGAGGGAGGTGGACGGAAGGAATTAATGTTGCTTTGCAAAGGCAACTGCCATGTATTTAAAGTAATTTTATAGGTGGGCAGTAGTAGGGTGGGTGCCATCAAGTCTAAGAGAAGAAATAACTAATTAAATGATGGATGTTATATTAGCAGGAAAAGAACTAGACAAAGGGAAAGGGAAAGTGTGGTTTGGGAAATGTTATAAAAAATACTTAAACTTGAATCACTGTGTCATCTTTCAGGCAGGATAAATTATCCTTTGATAGAATAAGATTTTTGAGAACAATGGAAATATTACAGGAGCATTAACAGTCACAGACCTCACTGATGGCTTAGAGTGGGCACTAAAGTTTGAATAAAGCACCTTCACGTAGAATAAGTCTTTGGCTTAGAGGATTTCGAGTGGCACCAGAATGAGTTTATGAAAACTTTCACAAATTCTGCAGCACTGTGTACAGAGGGATGGCTAAGTTTGGCTGTTTGTCCTTGTGTAGTCCCCAGCTTTTCTGAATTGTTCCCTGCAAGATGATTTTCATCAAAACCGTATTATGTGGGAAAATACAAGCTTTATTGAAATCAAAAATTTCCACAAACCCATATATTTTTGATGGTGGTTGTTGTTTAGGTTTTTTTATAGAGGGGAAAAAAGTATAAACAAGTCCAAATTTTTTTCTGATATCAAATTTGTTACAATTTCAAGAACTATTTTTAAATAGGTGGGGTAAATGGAAAACAATCTTAAAAAAGTATTTCTAATTTTGTCTAGTTATATCCCAATCTAAATGGACATTGTCCTTTTTCAATAATTATTATAGTTTGAATACCTGTTGAAAATTTAGATTGTAAGAATAGTGTTTTCCAAATACATAATTTATCAGCTTCTTCTGGTTGAAGGAATGATTACAGAGCCCTGTAGGAATGGACTGAGCAGTAATCACTCTTAAAATAACAGAGCAATCAAAACATGAGTTTCTTTCAAGGCTCAAACGAGATGTGAATTCATTTAATATGTTGTCATAATTTCAGGTAATTAAAAGCTGTTCTAAAGACAGCAAATGCCAGTTGAGAGAATTTAAGTTCTTAGAGTCATATTAGGTATTGAGGAGAGAGAGTAGTGTTGCTAATTCTGCTCGAAGTCCATATATTTGCATTCAAGAAAATGCCATAAAGTGTCTTGCAAGTAGTTTTTAATTTTGGCTTTTCTTTTTCAAACATAGTTGTCACTAAATGGTTTCATATTGCCTCATTAGAGACATTTCTTGAGTTGTGTGCTGTAGGCACACACATCTTTAATAAAAATAATTTCAAGTTGATGACTGCCTACAGCATGCTCAGCAGTATTTGGAGAAAAAGGTAACCTATTAATATGCCTGGATTTAATTATTTGTGCTCAAAAATGCTGGTTTATATTTTAATATTATTTTAATAGGAGTATTTAGATTACCAAAAAACCCAAAAGCCTGCAAAATTTACTAGCTGACTGAAAAAAAAAGAGAAAAAGAAAAACCCACCACAAATAAAAAGGGAAAAACATCTTGTCAACAGTATTTGGCACCTTCTTAAAAACACTCAGAAAAACTCAAAATACAATTCCTTGATTTCTCTCTAATAAATGACCTTTCTTGGCAGGTAAAAAATCCTGTACAGAGGCTCTTTAGATTTAAGACCATAGTGACAACACTATTAAGGGAAACAATTTTCAGCCATCTGGAAAGTGTTCTCACTGCATCCCACGTGTGCCCCAAGAGCACAGGGTGTGAGCAGAGGCTGGGCAAGCCCAGGGCCAGCTCTGTCTCCATGGCTCTGCTGCAGCAGGAAGCAGCACTGGCCAGGCCAGCTCCTCACTGTGCCTCCCTAAAATTCATGAGCTGAATTCAAGCATTGAGAAAGTGGTTCATTTGTTGGTTTTAGTTTAATCTTTTCAGGAGATCATGTGCTTACTCTTTGTCTGCCTGTAGATGTTCTTTAGGGTTCCATTCTAACCTAGATTATCCAATGTTTCTAAAATTGTAAAAGCTGTTACTGAAAATACAGGTGTTCTTCTGCCATAGAGGGGGAGTGGCAGAACAAGAGGACAAAAATTGCTTGAGAGATAAATTGGCACACTGTGGCGATCCTTAACTATTTGTTTGTCAGGATACTACTGTATCACATGTTTAAAGTTCCTTCATTGATAACTTAAATATTGTTATGGCCTTCTAAAGAATTAGTAGATTCCTCTTCCAGTGGTGCTGAATTTATTCCCAAAATTCAAGTTATCAAATGTAAAATTAAGTGCATGGTGTGCATCATGTGGTTTGACATCAGTCTCAAAGACCTCTCTAGATTTATAATACCAAGCAGTAGGAATATTTACTAATACTTCTGATAGTTGTAATAATTTCTCATTATCATTAATCATCATCCTGGAATGAAGTGTCTGAATGGAAGCAACCCCATATAGCTGCTGCCATTAAAAGATCATTTGCCAGCAGCAGCACATGGCACTGTGTGGGCTGGCTCCCAGGCTAACTCCAGAAGCTAAACACAGTAGCTCATGTGGCACTGTGTGCTCAGTTAGGAGCTCATGAGTTGTTAATGACCCCCCTTATACCTATTTTTTTCTCTATAAATCTTTGAGATGTTCTTATGCAGAAACAGTAGTCTAATCTGCAGCTCAGTAATTCTCCAGGTCAGATTGCAGTCTTTGGTGAAATTTGTCTTCACTGCAAGCACTTTCAGAGGTAATCCTTCAGCTTTTATCAGCTGGAGATGCAGGCCTAGGAAGCTGAGGTGAGGCCAGCTTCTCTCTCCTTTCTGGTAATGCTTGCAAGGAAGGAAACATTGCTGTAGCTTCCTGCTTGGATAAGCTACTCTCACCCATGTTCCAACTGCTTGATGCTGATACCCATCCTGGAGGTGCAGGTGATTTGGGACACAATTTGAGAGCTGCTTGCTGGCCCACTGGAAATGCTGCCTGAAACTGGTGGTGCAGAGGAGCAGGTTGCTGTTGCAGGGGTAGAGTCACTGGAGTAATTTTGTTGTGTGTATGTGTGTAGAATAGAAATTGTAATATGTTTCTCTCTTGGTACTGTTTGTCTTTTACTTCTGTACTGACTAAATCACTTGAAATTTGTGACTATTTATTTAGTTTCATAATCCCCTTGTGTGTAATTGAGTATCCCCATTTCACAGATAAGGTACTAATTGATTTCCTTGCATTATGCAGGGAATTTGGCAGAGCAGAGAGTTGAATGCATCTCTCCAGAGCTTGAGATTCCCTCAGTACTTACTGGGCCATATTCATTTTCTCTGTGTCTCCCTTTTCCCCCTTTTGTTCCTCTCCTTTTTGTTTTTTCCCCTGCCCCTCAGTTTTCAGAAATGTGCCCTGCACTGTAGAGAGTAGACACAGATAGTCTCTGACTATAAATGTCAATTTAAAAATGTGTCTTAAATAAAAATCCAATCTGGATACACAGAGGATACCACTCCAAGGAGGAGGATGGATGGAAATGGGTGTCAAAGGACAGTGACAAAGTTTTGCATCAGTTTGCATCACTCAATAGCCTCTGGATTCCTGCTGTTAGGAAGCAGGATTGCATAATAATAAAACAAAGAACTCTAATACTGAGTCAAAGTTTTTCACCTTAAAAATGCCTGCTTGCTTTCTTGCTGTCTTTTTTCCAGAACACCTACGTAAGACAGACAAGTATTCAGTGGTTGGTATGTGGAAAAAATAAAATTGCCCTTTGTTAAGTGCTACTACTGAGTTATGTGTTCTGTGTGTATTGAAAACTCTGGAGCTTGCTGAGTGTAAATGTTAACTGTGGTCACTGATACTGTGTTCTGATAGATACCCAACTAGAGATTTTCTTTCACTGTTTTTGAACATATAAAGCAGAAGTTACTTTGCTTTACTTGCTACCTTTAAAAGGAAACAAAGTTAGGGTGAAATAATTGCTATACAGAAGCAATTCACGGTGCAAATTAGTGTCACCAACTAAATTCCTATAGATGCTATGTATGCCTTGCTTGATGTAGACTAATTTGGACTGTGTAATTTTTAAGGCTGCAATACTTTCCAATATTCCATTAGAAATCATTATTTTAGAGTTATAAAACATGTATGCTCTTTTTTCCTAAGAGGCCAAAATGGCTACAGGTCTTTCAAGTTAAATACTGTACATAATTAGATAGTTTTAAAAATGTATCTTATGTACCCAGAAGTGGTTCCAGTCTCTTGACAACATACAAATAAGACAGATAATTTTTAGAGTGTGTGTTTACAAAGCTGCCTAGCCTTTCAGTCAATATGTGGTATGGTAGCTTACACAAATATATGCTTTAGTACATTTAAGCTGTAACTCGCTTAAGATGCAAATATGAGTTGAGGAGCCCTCACTGGAGCTGATACTGTTTTGTATGTTCAATTAAAAATGTAGAAAACAGTTTTTGAAACCCTCAAACATATCTGTCTTAACAGCAGCTAAAATCTTTTTCACGATAACAGTATTTGCTTGGGGGCTACAGTAGCACAAACACCACCTTTTAAAACCAGTAGATCTCTGTACAGGAGTTCTCTTCTGATTTCCTTTTGGAAGGAGGTGGTTCTGTTTAACAAGGCAATGAGTCTTTCACAGGTTACCATTTCAGGACAGTCTGTCTATGGAGTTTTTACACGTATGTCAGTGCCCTGCTGAGAGGTCTGTTTTTTCTAGAGGTGCCAAGCACCATATGTGAAGTGTCCAATTGTAATTAAGTTGTCTGATGTTAATAACAGCTTAGGTGGTTTCAAACATAAATCTGTGCTAACAGGCACGGTGGCATTTGGGCTGAGGCAAGATGCAAGCTCCCAGCAAGGTTGCAAGCATAAAGCACCATTTCAGGGCATATTGAATTAGAAAATGTAGACAAGCTTGAAAAGCCAGCTTGATACAAATCCAAAGCATTTCCTGACCTCTTTCTACTGTCAGTTCAAGAGGATCATATCTTACCAGGTTACAAGTGGGTGATTTGGTTCTTTAGAAAATCATGATGTGGTAGCTGCAACCTGGATTCCTCTTTGGCACCCAGCTAAGATGTTAACTTAGTAGATGGGGAGCTTGATGCAGGAGGGATGGTGTTTTCTGAACCAGAAAAATGCTTGTTAAATAAAATCATTATTCTTAGTGCCTTCAGCATACACATGACATCCCTTCCCTTGAAATTCTTTGCTGTGATCAGAGCAAGGGCAACATACACAGATTGGACAGTCAAGATGTCATGAGGTGTCAGAACATTTGTTTTGTTCTGTGTTTAAGGTTTATGTTAGGACAGCAGTAAAACTGAAAGGGTTTTTCTGTAAAGTGAAGTAGCTTTATTTCTTCCTGTCCCTGGAAGAGGAGCTGATTAACTGATTTTTTGGGAAGCCATTCTTTAATGTACAAAAACAACAGTGACTCTTCTTTGTGGGTCATTGGACTAAGAGGCATGTCCACTTACTCTTCTGGTTTGAACTCTTTGCACAGTACTTGAGAGTGCTGCTATGATTATTTTTTGCTGTGCTTTGCTTGTGTTCCTCTGCCACCAGGCATGTCAGTCAGTCATGCCACTTCAGAAACTTCAAGTTATTGTCTCAGTCACTCTGGTCCTTCCTCATTCCAAGTGCTTTGACTTCTGCTGGATGCAGGTACTTCTCTGTGTCTGCAGAATTCACAGTCTTTTTTTTGCTTTGGGGCTTCTGAATTGCCACCATTACAATTTCAGGTAGGTTGGAGGATAAGAAAATTGCCAGAGAAATTGAAGTTGGATTTGGTTGGGAACTAGCACAAGAGATGAAAATCTTGGGACGGTCTTTTCTCCTGGCAAAAAGATTTTTTTGAAAAATGGAGGAGGGAAGATTTTTGCTGTTTGAGGACATGGATATATCCTAAGGGTAGACAAGTGGCCCAAGGTTTCATTCTGTTTAACTAGTGCAATGTTGTAAGTTTTTGTTCTCCACCGAACCAAGTGGATAAATGGAAGTGGTGCTAATATTGTGATTTGAGCTTTGTTCACCCTTTGCAGAATGTGCAAAATCAGCCTTTATAACAGCACTGTAAGACCAGAAACATCGCAGGGTATAATGTGAAATAGAGCCATGGAGAAACACAGTGTCCCTCCTCTGCTCACAGAAGTGGTGCTGGGTTAATGGAAGCCTCCACTCTGGAATCACTGTGTGTTTGTGAGGAGGCCTGTGGCTCCATGCAGACGGTGGGAGCTGCCCAGGTTGGGGGCTGTGGCTGATTGGAGCAGTCTCGGCTGCACCGTGTGCATGTGTGTGGGCACCGTGCCCGCGAGCCGGGGGAAGGAGAGCAATTCCTCCTCCCTGCAGTGGATTCATCCGGCACAGCGGAGGCCAGAGTGAGGAACTGTTCCCTGGAACCTACCCCGTGCTCCTGCTTCCTTAGCTCCAGGCCATTGCTCCTTGTCCTGCCATCTTCTGAGACCGGAGAATTCCCTTCCTTCATTTATATTATTACCTTGAAGGTATTTATAGACTGTGATTGAGGCCCCCTGAGTCTTCTCTCTTTGAGACACTGTAAGTTTAGCTCCCGAAGTCTCTCCTCACACATCTTACCCTCTAATTCCTCTATTGCCTCTCTGTATTTCTTCTAATATTTTAAACACTTTTCCTAAACTCCAAGCACCTGAGCCAGCTGTAGTGTATTGCTAAGCAGGGCAATGCTATTAATGCCTACTAAATATTCACTTTGCCTGTAACTCATCCAAGACCAATTCTAGTTTGCACCCTTGCTCATAGTATTATATACTCCATTTTGTATTCTACTGCCAAGTGGTAAATTTTTCTTCTGCTTTTGTGGGTATCTTAGACAGCAAAGTGCCAGTGCTGTTTAGTTCTACTTTTATAGTTACATTTCTTGCTTTATTCTTTGAGCATTTTTTTTTCTTACTGGTCTCAGTTTTCTTTTTATACAATTTTGTTTATTTTTAAAAATATTTTTAGTTGATCTTAACCATCAGTGTTTTAGGCCATCTTGTGCCTGCCTAAATGTGGACAATATGTAGGATCCACTGTGTACACAGATAGTGAAAGATGACCTGTATAATGACTAATACACACCACTTTTCTCAAAAACAAAACCAATTTTATCAAAAATATCAAACGTGGTACCTAAGAATTCACCTGCCAAATCACTGCTTTGATCACAGGTTTGATAAGTTGAGGAGCAGATTCAATGTAAAGACCTGCTTTTCTGTGATACTGGTGGGTCTTGGAGTCTTTCTTCCACCAGGATATTAAAAAATATCCTGCTGGTATTGATCAGACAGTACTGTGGATCAGCTGCTGCAGGAGAACTGACCCTGTAAGAGGAATGATAGTAAGCACTGTGCTGGGAGATCTTTTACTGATATTTGCCAGGTTTCCAAAAAGGAGCGTCCTAAAGGATGCCTCCATGTACAAAGGAACATCATTCCATGAGGGTGGAGGAAACCATTATTCTTGGCTGCTACAAACAATCTCCAAAGACAATGAGAATGTGGATTGACAAACATTTATGGTACCAGTTTTGTCACGTCACCAGTCTGCTGCTCTGTTGTACTTACACACTGATTGCAGTGGTTGGTATAGCAGGAATTTCAATTACTGGATTAAAAAAATATGCTTTCACTAAATGCTTTTTTTCACCTTAATATTTGTCTGTCAGCATGAGCTCATTATCTCCTGGCAAGGTTCTGTTCCATTGACATTATCTCTTAATTATATTAAAATGAAAGACAGAATTTTACTGTTCAAGAATAATTTCTAAAACTATAATTTAGATTTAGACAACTGTGTCAATAAAGCAGAGGGAGCATGCTCTTCAGATTCAGTGTAATTGGATTGGGTCAGTCTGGTAAATCAATTCTCATAAATATGGCATGAGTGTTGTGATCTCCCCTGTCTGAACCTGCCCCTTTGGTGGCTGCAGCAAGCTGACCAAGCTGGGCACATGGTCCCTGAAGTGGCTTCACTGGAACTTCCCTGGGGCCAGGTATGGTGGTTTGGCCTCTTGATTCACAAAGGAGGCACCTTGCATTACTTTCCACTGCCAACACAAGTCAGAGGAATACACTGACTTTTTTTAAAGGCTAACCAGTTTCCAGCAGTTCCTACAATTACAAACTAAGTATTTGGGATAGCTATTCCAAGGAATTTAAATATCAAATAGGAAATAAATAGAACAAAATTTGGAATTAATTACTTTGTCAAAGTACAGACCTCTCCTGTAGTTTTAACTACAGGGCAGTTGCGATGAAATTGATTTTTTCCTTATTCCTGTGTTTTAAATCCTGCTCATTACTGGCAGTGTCTGAATGTAGTAACCATTTTAGTTGCTGTTAAGTGCAAACAGAAAGGAGTTTGCATTCACTTCTTTGAAGAAACAAATGCTACAAGGGTGTACTTGAATCAGGGGTGGGAGAAAATGTATTATTTAAGAGCTGGTCATGGTCTCATAATTAGGAATTAATTGAGTTTTACATGTAAATTGAGGTTGACCAATCTCTCTTTTAGTTTTGAATAATACTGTGTTTTCATAATTCCAAAACACACCCTTTAAACGAGAGACTTAATTCAGATTACAGATTTAAAATTAGTTAAGTGCACATTTTTCAAAACATTTAGTTCCCCAAGTCAAATGGTTTTCTCTCCTCACAGACTAGATCTTAGCTCTAAGGACAGAAGCCTGTAGTCTGTTTTGTGTAAAATAGTATTTATAAGCTCTGCAGGGAACAAAGGACATAACTTTGGATTGCCCCAATAAGTGAAGATTTCATCTTCTGCACAGTTTTAATTACTAGAATTCATTTCTCAGATAATTTTATATAAAAATACTTTCCTCTAAACTCTGTGCTCTCTCCTTCTGGTCGGGTCTGAAAAATGAGTGAGGATGAAAAAGTTTTGGGTGGTGGTTTATTTTTGGGGTTTTTTTTTGTTTTTAACAGAAACCATTTTTCAAAACAGCTACCAACTCTGTTTCAACACTAGTGGCTCCAAAATTTTAACCCACACTATTGGACTTACTTAATACTCTCTGTGAGTCAAGCCACTTAATTTCCATGCTGGTAAAGGCTGTAAGTTTAAGATTAATTCTGCAGTTTGGGTGTTTATAGCACTAGGAGTTCTTGCAGCGATTTCCAGCACATCCCTAATAATTTTAGTCTAATATTGATGTATCTTTACATTTATTGGAAATGTCTTCTTAGTGTTTAGCAGAGGCAGGCCCTATGTAACTAAACATCCTCTCTAGGTGCCAGAAGTCAAGGGGTCCTGAGACAAGTCTGTGATGTGGGGTAGGAATTTATGGTGTGTGAAGCACGGGGAGAGAGGGAGGAAATTGTGGTCTTTAGTAGCCATTTGCTGCAGGTATTCATCATTTGGGGTATCCAGAGTCGTCAAGCTGGAATGGTTTGAGTGGTCATAATGTTTATAAAGTTTAGGTGACTTTTGAAATACTTTAAATATATTATAACACCTAGCATCTTGCTATTATCAGCTGAGATAAACACAAATATAAGATATAATCCCTAGGTATTTCCAACCAAAAGCAAAATGAATAGGCTGTCCACCTATAGTGCTGCTGTTTACATCAGCAAAAGGAGGGCAAATACACTCGTTTGATTGGATTTTTTTTTCCTTTTTTTTTTAAATTAACTCATTCATGAATAAATGCCAGGGTGTGCAATTGTTTCCCAAGGAATGCAGATCTGCTACTTAAGGAAAGCAGAACACAGCCCCCAAACATCCTCACCCATGAATGAAATCACCTCTGCCTCAGACAATCTTTTAGTTAAAGGTGTTTATTCTTCTGCATTTGTGTTTTGATTCCACTCACAATTTTCTTGTGAAATTTTATCCTTGTAAAAATGAATCAAAAATCTAGAGCAATGGACTACAACTCATACCCCAGTCAAACTTTAAGAAGCCTGAATTCCCTAGTTTTTACTTTCCTCAGACATAGGAAACCTGTCCCTAAAGCTTTGGAGTCTGAGATATTAATGGATTTAGAAGAGGGAGAGATTCTCTGAGGAAGTTGTTGAAGGACTGGCTCTTTTAAAAATGGGCACTACAGAAAGTAAATGGTTGTGGTTTATACTGGAATATACTCTTCACAGTTTATCCCTGCTCCAAGTGAGACTCAGCTGAGACCCAGAAGTTACTGCTCACCCTTGATATTTCTTAGGACTTAGGAACTGGAGTAAAAGGAGGCATGGTGGAAGTTCAGGCTGGTTCCCAATGGGAAGGGTTTTTAAAATAATAGCCTGTGTTTTGCCCTACTACACTTGTGAAAACTGCACTTGTGATAGTCTGTCCTTAAGAAAACATGCAAGGCAGCAAATTTTTTTTGTCAATGTCAATAAAGGTAAATGTTTGCTTGGTTTTTTAAGGAATCATTTCATTTTTCTTCCCTTCTTTTTATCAGCTTGTCGTTCAAGTTCCTTAACAGTGTCAAAGACTCAGTTACATTTTCTTAAACTAAATGCTAACAAGTGTTAACTTTTAGCTAAGTAAACATTCTTCAATTACTTGTGGTAGTCTATGTATGTTTGTGAGAAGTAATAAAGATTTATCTGTTATTTAGGTAGCTGAAGGTACAACCAGTGTCATTTCTGTGACTAAGACAATTCCAAATGTATTATGGCTAGTTAGATTTTCTCTTCCATTAGATCTTATGTATATGAGAAATGTAGTTAATTCTTTTTTTTCTCTCCTCCCCTCTTTTCCCTCCAGTTTTATATTGAAAAGATAAAGTACCCATTTTTTTTCTCACTCTATGCTTGGAATAACTCACTGGTATTGAAGAATCTCCATACTTTAGCACTTTTACTGTCCAGCTGGCATGTAGCATTGCTGACAACACTATTGCAGCTCCTGCCAGCCAGATTTCATAGAGATGAGAAGAAAAGGTGCTGCTTCCAAAGGCAGCTGGGCTGCTGAGGCCAACAAGTCCTGGTGCTGCTGGTGCCTGGACACTGAACTGTGGTGATTCTACCTAATGGTAACATTGTTATCTCAAATTTAGTATTAGCAGTCCCATATTAAACTGTCTAAATGTGGTTGGTTCTGGAGAGGGTGTTGGATAGTTACAGGATTAAGAAACACATTGGCTGTTACTGTGCTGTGCCCCAGAGCCATGTCCTGGCAACCAGACAGAGAGTATGAACTGAGCAGTGCCGCTGTATCAGGACAAGGCCAGCTTGCTCCAACTGGGGCAGTAGCTTAACTATTAAATCAAGCTTAATTAAATTGAGGGCAATTGTAAAACTGTTTACTGTAGAAAAGCATTTTGAACAGGGGAATGATTCAATCAGCTACATTTCTGTTTGTGTTGTCTCATAAAGGTTCCCAGTGTGTGTTCTCCACACTGAAAACTTGAGGAGCTATAAAAGCCTTCAGTGAACATACTAGATTATAAAACTTTTTTCAAAACAAATTTATATTGCAAATGCTTTTTATACTTTGAATCCTTTCTGGAAAGAAATTTTGCACTCTTTATACAGACAGATAAATGTATTATCTCCTTATCTGCAGCTGAATCACCATAAACCGGCATTTTGATGGGAGAATTTCACTACCATGGGGTACATAACGGATTTTTTTCCTGCCTGTGGTTTGGTGTTTAGAAAATAGCATGTGGCTGCTGGCCATGATTAAAGGGACATTTTCTTCATTTTTAGAGTCCTGTTTTCAGGGAGGTCTTAAAAATTGCACAAATGAAAAGTTTTCAGATGTTGAGAGTGATTTATATTTAATCTCTGTTCAGAGTGGACTACAAATGGCAGGCTTTGGAGACTTGTTATGAATATGACTGGGACCAAAGGCACAGCACAGGTAATCTTTGTGTCAGAACTGAACCCCCACCGACTAGAGGAGAAAAAATGGCTAAATTTTAGGTGTGGAAGATGTATAATATAATATTCCTCTCTTCTGAAAGCAGAAGGTGGAGCTTCTTTCATCTTCAGTCTGTGAAGCTTTTCTTTAAGCAGCCACAGATTTTCTGATTTCCAGTACCTTATTGCTCTCATAAGTGAAGAATTTCTTCTTTATATCTATCTTGCCTAAACCTGCCAGTTTTCAGTTTGAAAGCCATTCTCCCTTGTCCTGTGATTTCATGCTCTTCCCTCTGGGTCTTTCCTGTAGGCCTCCTTTAGCACTGGAAGGTGCTGCAAAGTCTCCCTGAAGCCTTCTGCAGGCTGAGCAGGCCCAGCTGTCTCAGCCTGTGTCCATGGGAGAGGTGCTCCAGCCCTGTGATCCTTCTCATGGATCTCCTCTGGACCCACTCCAACTCCAACAGCTCCACGTCCCTCTTGTGCTGGGGGTCCCAGAGCTGGGTGCAGCACTGCAGGTGGGGTGGCAAATGGGAATCTGTTTGCAGAAATGCATTCAATTAAACCAATATATCTTTTGACAGAGTAGAAGAATTATTCGCCTACAACCATCTCTCGGAAGGTGGAATGTCAGAAATAAAACACTCACACAAAAGTCTAGATTCACTAATCTGGTGCTCCCAGGGACTTCAGGTCATCTAATAGCTTGATGAAACAGAGTAGCTCAAAGAAAAGTGCTTCCTCTGGGATGGAGATATCTATAGCAATGGACTTTTCACAGAACTATTGGAAGATCAAAAAACTAACAATTGTGGGATATGATGTACTGAGAGCAGCTTTGTGGGACAGACTTGTGGCTTTTAATGATGATAGGATATGCTAGATATCAGACTGGAGAGATTAAATAATATATTTGTTATTAAATGAGAACTTAACCCACACTGCTAGAGGGAGGCAGTATTTTTATGATCTTACATGGTATAGATTCCTCTTAACACTTCACAAGAAGACCTAGGAGTGAATGTGTGAAGTTTTGGTTGAGGTGACCTTTAAGTACAAGAGGGGATGACAGGTGGGAAAGCACACTATAAACAAGCTTCAGTATGAAGATTTTTCCATGTTTGTCTCTGGTTTAAAGTAAAACATTCTGTAAAAGCCACATGAGGGGAAAAAAACCACAAAATACAGCTTTTCATGTAATTGACAGTTTGCTGACAGGAATACAAATCAAAGCCTTGGCACCTTAATTTTCTCTTTTAATTTGTAATTGTAGTCTGCTTGAGTTGTATGTATTGGGCATTTCAGATGCAACTTCTCCTGGAGGAAAGCAGCCCTTTCCTTTCAGGCAGTCACTGATGTGAAGGGCAGTGTGTGGCCCCAGAGAGCAGGAATGGGCAGGGTGTTCCCTCCAGCCCCTGGGAAAGCTGTGGCTCAGTAGCCGCTCTCCAGCCTGGCTTGCCACCAGAGCTGGGCTGGGTAGAGGAAAGTGAGCCCAAGATATTCCCCAAGTTCATGATTTTGGTGCTGTTCAGGGGAAATGGAAGGATGGAAGCAAGCAGGGTGGGATGAGATAGCTGTCAGCACAAGCCTCTGTGTCTTGGGAGAAGAATGGGTTCTGCATATTGTGGAGATGAGATGAGAAGAGGAAGAGGGGCTAAAGGAATTGTACCTTTCTTTCTGAGAAGAGGGTGGAAGTGTGGAGGATTGGTTGAGAGTCACAGGCATCTCTTTGGGCACTGGTGGTGGAAGAGAAAAAGGAAACCCCTGAAGGGATTGAGGATCATGTCCTCACATCCCAGGTACAGGGCAGCGTGGTTCCTGCCTAGACACCTTTTAACCCTCCTCCCTGGGCTTTGAATTTCTCATGGTTGGTGTCCTTTGCAGCGAGAGGAAGCAGCTTGGAGCTATAAGAGAGCTGACAACTCCCTCTGGAGCTTTGCTGCTGCATGGCCTCCCAGGTTCCTACACACTTGTGTGGAGTTTTACTGCTGTCAGTAGTAAATACAAAATATATTATTTTGTACCTCATCTTTTAGGAGGGGAAATTAACTTCCGTCTGTGGTGCTGGAAAGCTCTGAGCAGCACATGACATAGAACCTTCTAAGTTAATAAAAGGAAATAAGTGTTTTTAGTCCCCAAAATGCTACACCCAGAGATCTGTGAGCCTCTAACAATGTAGTTAAAGCTGAATGACCACCAGCAAAAAATTACTTTCAGGGACTGTAAATAATGTGATGGTTGCAACTAATCTTTAGTCTTGCTGCAATTCTTATATGGGACTTCAGCCATTTGAACAGCTACAAGACCATGTCCAGATTAGGGTATCAATATCTGACCTACTCCCCAACTCTGTCCCTCAACGTTGTCCCCCACTTTTTCTTAGAAGAAGAAACAGGAGCAGATGAAATATTGCTTCTGTAGTTAATGTACTTGGCTACAAAAATGGCACTAGCCTATTATTTAATTTAGGAAAATTAGAAGCCTATTTCTGACCCAGCAACATAAGAAATTGAAGTCTATTTGTCACCTGCAAACACAGAGCTCAGCAGCAAAAGTGCAAACTTCTTCATATTGGTCCCTAGTGTGATACTAATGTTATCTGGGAGGAACAGAATTCATTTTGTGAATCTGCTTTAGAGCAAAGATTACCTATCGTGCTTAATTGTGTGCCTGCTTAGGAGGATGTGGTATGGCTGGGAACAGTGCTGAAGGTGCTACACCTGTGATCCCAGGGTAGAGCTTCAGCTTGCTTTCAGGATGAAGAAACAGCACTCATAGTTCTTGCAGAAAATGAGAATAAATACAACAAACCCTCTCCCAGGATGCACTTGCTTGCAGTCAAAGATTTAGAGTTGTGCAGTCTTCAAGTGTGATGTTAGTGTGTACAACCAAACCAGTATGGACATTTCACATGCTACATTGTAACTGATTTATAATAAAGTACCAAGATGTTATTTGCTCCTTAAGAATGTATTGAGAAGATAATTCATTTATCAATATACTTTTTCACGTACTCAAATTATATTTATTTACTAGAAATTGGCATACATTATTACTTGCACTTTCCAAATTCAGGTTCAGAGAGACACTGTTTCACTAGGAATTCAATACAGCCATTGCAGTTTGTAGTTGTGGTTAAGAGCATGTTAAATTGTCAAGTACTACATTGTTGTGCAGTGTATTTTGTTGGTAAAATTGTGGATGCGTTTTTCTGATTTGCAGATGTAATTCATTTATCTTTCAAAAAAATCTGCAATAGAATTCTTTGAAACTCTGTCCTTCTCCAGATACTGGCACTGTGCACTGGGGCTGTCCCATTCCTGGGAGTGTTCAAGGCTCTGTTGGACAGGGCTTTAAGCAATCTGGTCTAGCAGAAAGTACACATGGCAGGGGGTTGGAATGAGATGATACTGAAGGTCCCTTCCAGCCCAAGCCATTCTGTGAGCTGTGACTCCAACTGCTGGCCCTGTAACAAACTGTTTTGCTTTACAGTTTTTAGGCCTGTAGGCTGCTGTCATTCAGGAATACCAGCATCTGTGGAATCTCTTGGAATCTGTCAGCTCAGGCTTTGGTATTTTTAAGGATTTGTACTCGCTCATGCTTCAACTCAGCTTTGAGTGTTTCAAATTGTTTTAAGCACAGACTGATTCAAATAATTTCAAACTGGGACTGTATTGATTCCATAGGAGTTTTGTGGTGACATAAACAAAGAAAAGGATTGCATCTCATTGGCATGGTGGGAAACATGGCCTGCGTGTTGTGCCAATGATTCAACTTTCTTGGAACAAAGCTCTTCTGAATTTCTTGGAGTTTGGGTGATACAGACAAACAGTTACAACAGTTGGCTGTTGTAAGTCAGAGTGTTGTCCAGTTTGGAATGAGCTGTAACTGGCCTTGTGTTTCTATTTGGATAAATGCAAAAGCGTTCACCAAATTTTTCATTGCAACTGCGTGAATTGCCGAAGTAGTAATTAGGCTGAGGTTGGATCCCGTTCTCTGACTTATAGCATTGCCTCACAGAGAAGGCAGCAAGGGAATTATTTACCTTTTAATTGTAGTTCTCTGAAGGTGGGAGTCTCTATGGATTGATGCTCAGGGGGTCTCAGCTGTTGTGACCTTGGGTACTGAATGACTAGATTAAATGGTAAAGTTTAGAACTGGTCATAATGAGTTAGTACAAAAAGATGCCTTGAGGGGTCTATATGGCATATCATAGCCCCTAACTCCCAAATCCTTTTCAGACTAATTATAATAATTAGAACTTAAATAGGAATAAAACCCCATCTCTCAGGGGGAAGTGGGAGGATGAGTGTGGCTCTAATAGCGGACACCATGCTCAGAGAACTCAATTATAAGCAAGTAATTTTCTTCTCTCCAAAAGGTAATTGGCCTCTTCCACATCTCTTTTCTCACAGATGATGGGGGAGAATTGTGTGGAGAGGGTGCGTGCTGCCAATAGGAGCCAGGATTGCTGGTTAATGTGTGGAAAAGAAACCCAGCAATGGCCTTAATATTCTGCACTAAAAAGGAAATGTCCTGGACACTAAAAATGCCCAGTAGGATAAATATGGGAAAAAATCCAGGAGTTCAATAGGTGGGTGTATTGAAAGTTGTCTTCACCACCCTGGAGTTAGATGACTTTCATACAGACCCAGAACAGGAGCAACTCTCAAAGCTTGCAGTTGCATGTCAATATCCCATTGTTAAGATCACCCCACACAAAGTATTATAACTTGGCTTTAAGTATTCCTCTGAGACTGCCAGTAGTGGCCAGTTAGTTCAAATGTGGCAACAAACTTCTGACAAGCAGTATGTATACCAAAGGTTTTGCATTTTTAACGTGCCTGTTTAAATTGCCCTTTTTAATAGCTTTTGTTAAGGAGTTTCACTATGAAGTATTGCCAAAAAAAGAAGCTTCAAGGGAAAGTCTGTACACCCCTCTCTTGCTCCTGTTCTTCATTTTCATACCAGGGCCACCCCAAGCAGCTCTTCAGCCTGGCAGAGAATACAACTAAAGGATCTTAAGTGACTTGAGGTTTGCTACTGCAAAATTAAAAATACTCTGCTGGTATTCAGTCAAGCTTAAGAGGGGTTTCTGGGCCTTAAGAATGCTTATGACCCCTTATAATTCAGGAAATCTGATTTACTGGAAATGTTGATTACAAGCCTCTGCTGTACTGGTTGTGGACAAAGCCAACTGAATAAACCTGTGATTAAAGTTAGGAAATTGTACAATGTCCTGCAGAGGGCAGGTTACTGGCCAGGTTGATATCTTTAATTTGACAGCTTTCTAGTACCTCTGAGATTTGCTTGCAGTTAGTAAAATGCATAAAATTCCAGAAGAGTAGCATGTGGCTTTTAGTTTTAAAACATTTTGTAACTGACTGATTTCATCTGACAGTAGTTTCAGAACAGATAGCAATTGTTTACAAAACCAGATGTTTTTATCTCATATTCTATAATTCTTTGCAGTCAGGGGGGAAAATAAATAATCCACTTTCCCAGAGATATGTCTTCATATAATAACAGGATGTCTTCACAGTCTGTGTGGTCTGTGGTCTGAGAGCATTAAAACTCCAGACGTTCAAATCTCTGCATTTTTAGGCATGAAGTGGGAGTCCTTATCTTCCAGCTGCCCCCAAATTACAAAGTTAGTGTTCAGGTGTCTTTCTATTTGCTGTGGCATATAAGGATACATCTAAAAGTGCAATTACCCCAGGAGCTCCTTGGCTGGAAGGTATAACTGACTGTTCTCAGATTTCCAGTTATGGGTAGAGAACTGCACAACGCTGTGCATCTGCAGGGGACTCTCTGTTGCTACTTGCATCAAATATTGGCAAACTTTTAACTAAAAAACCTCTAAATGGTATTTTTAACCTCTCTGGCATTCAGCATCTGTAAAAGCTGTGGTTGCCATAGTAGCAAGTTGTTGCCTGAGCACTAGTGTTCTTATGATGTCATCAGAAAATAGCCTGTTCCCAGGAATACCTTGAACTCCATATAGAAGAGTGCTGCCCTCAGTGTAGTTCAGTATGGAAACAATTAGAAATGCATGTTTTTATATTGTTATGAAATACTTCTTTTCTATGTGCTGGCACATCTTGACATCTGTGGTGGAATTTTTGAAGAAAACAGAATTGCTTTGAACTTGTTGAAGAAGAGTTATTATGTAAAATGTGTATCTGATGGTGAGTGGTTTTTACATTAACCATAGTGGCTACGTGCCTTTCTGCTATAGACTGGCTATTGTTTAACTGGAGTGTTTTATTCTATGTCACAAAGTTCATTCCAGTTTCTTAGCTCTGTTCCTGAAAGAACTACAAGTTTAAAGCTTAGTGATGGTATTCTTCTCTGTTCTCAGCACTTGACAAAGAGTGGCCTTTTCCTTGACATATATTTCTGTATAGAAATAATTGGCACTCTGTGAATTCTACCTTTTTTCTTGCTTGGATTAGTACGTGATAAGTAACAGCTCTGAGATGGTGCGCATTGCTGTGGGAGTGGCAGCAAGGAAAGTTGTTGTTTTTTGTGCTCTATCCTGCACACTGGGTTTCTGCATGTCTCATCCTAAGAAGTTTTGAGTAGAACAAGCCACATAACCCCTCTTACAGCTTTTCCCAGTGCACTGCCATGAATCCAGGAGCCTCTGCATGGCCCACGCACATGCAGAGTGACCAAGCATCTCACCTGGACCAGAGTGTTTGCTGAGACTGTTGCTTTCTGGCAGGCTGAACGAGCTCCAGCAGGGATAATGGAGCTGGCACAGCTATTTCTCATGCCATAAAACACCTGCTCTGTTGTTAGCCTGGTGGGTCTGTTTGTTCTTCTGTGGGCCACAGCTCTTGAGGGGTCCAGCCCTCTGTGCCTACCTAGGGTGGGGAACCCAGCAAATTCTTAGTCTGAAACTGCTAATCCTGTGTCACACAACCTGGGCCCCACCTGATCCAAGTGTCTGCCCTTATTTCATTTTGTGCCATCAAATGGCCCCAGTCATCCTCTGATCTTGTTTGACCTGGTTTTCAACAGATTCACAGAACCAGCAGAAGCTGCCCTGCCTACTGCCATGCTCACTGTGTGGTCTTCTCAAATGTTGTTGGTTTTTTTTCCTATCTCCTTTAAAACAGAATCTGCTATGAAAGATAATTTGCAATCTAATTTTTATCCCCAGTATATGCTGGAAAGGTTTCATCTTAGGAAGAAATTATTTGCTTAACTGTGAAGATGATGGGGCACTGGCACAGGATGCCCAGAGAAGTTGTGGCTTCACCATCCCTGGAAGTGTTCAAGGCCAGGTTGGATGGGGCCTGGAGCAACCTGGGATAAGGAAAGGTGTCCCTGCCCAGGGCAGGGAGGTTGGAACAAGAGGATCTTTTAGATCCCTTTCAACTCAAGCCATTCTAGGGTTCATATAAAAATACTCTTAAAATTAAGATTTTGAAGCCAACAGAAATTGAGCTACGTAGATGGAGAAAAGTGTTTGTAAGGCAATGTTTGCACACTGTGTATCTTTTGCACACTCAAAGTCAAATGAAATATTTTGCAGAATCTGTTGTATTTATTCTCAGCCTCACTGAGAGATCTTATAAAATAGAAAGGATTATATTCTGCAGTAAAAGATTAGTGGTTAGGGGTTTTTAAATGGATATTTGTTAAAATTATGTGATGACACTGAAGAGGAAAAATGCTGTTCCAGTCTCTTCTTTTTTCCAGAAAAAATGCTAATTGGCCTGTTCTGCTTTTTAATAGTGGCGTTTTTTACCTATTGAGGCAAATAAATTTGTTTAATTCCCATTTAATTTTATTCCCTTGGAAGGATAGTTAATTTATATTTCATTTCATGTAGGACACTCTGGACTTGAGCTGTCTTGTAGCAAAGAGAGCTGGAGAATGGAGCAACAACCGTATTATTGAAGAGCTCCATAGCCACAGACTGGGAAAAGCATGATCGGATGTGATTTTCAGAACAGATGCCCAAGCAGAGTTGGCAGTTAATTAAAAGCACTATGTACTTAATGATTAACTAATCACAGCGTGATGGCATTCAACGGAGATGCAAGAAACTTCTCTGCTGGATTCAACAGAGAAACTCCTAATGTCTGCCTTCAGGGTACCGTACTTACAGCCGTTTGCTTTTGCATTACCAGCAGAGACAACAGGAGCAGTTAGGCTGGCAAATTTCATTGAGCATTGCTTAGTTAAAACTTTAAAAACAGAAAAGATGGGCTTAGTCAACTCTGTATCTGCTGTACATATAACACAGTGTGTCTTTAGCAATGGTATTTCACAGCCATGTTGTCAAGCAAGTGATGGCAAAGCACTGTGAACGTTTAATCAAACTTCATGAGGAAGGTGCAGTAAGTATTATTTCCATTCTACCATGAGTAAATAAGGGAGAGAGAGATTACACATCATAAGTGACATATCTGTAAATAACAGTCTGGAATGTTCTAGATATTCACCAACTGATGGTGTTTCTTTCTGAGTTTTTTGCAATAGAATTACAGAGTCATGCTTACAGTGTAACACCTATTCATTTCAAGTGATTTTATTTTCTTTACCTCTTTTTCCAATATTTTATTCTTTTTAATTTTACCCTCAAGTATTCAATTCTTTTGCACAGGAGCTGTCTTTTTGCCTGGATTTATGTACAACACCTAGTACTATAAGTTCCAGTGATGTGACAACACAAATAATCATGATAGTGCATTTCTGCATTTCATAGATTGTGATCACAGAAAATCTAGTTATGTGCAAAATTCAATGCAGGAAGCTGAGGCATTTTCAACCCAATTAGAAAGCAAATTTCTGAGAAATCTCTGGGGTGATTGCTTTCTTGTCACAATTCTGCTTCATGGTGTGGATGCAGTCCAGATAATTAGAGCTAGAAAGAAGAATGACAGTGGATTAAAAAAAAAATTACCATTTCAATTCAGTGATGATACTGAAGAGAACATTTTAAAATTATTGTTAGAGATTGCCAAAGATAATTGTTCCTGTGTGATCATGTTTGGCAATATAAACCTGCTACTTTCGCCAGTAGTGAAGTGCTGGCTGTGAGTATGCCTGGGTCCTGCTCCTGACTCACACAGACTGCAAGTGCAGGATACTCAGCCTCTATCTCCTTGCTCTTCAGATTTGTGGGTAGCAGAATCCAACATGGGAAGAGATGCTTGGATTAATTTTGCACATACACTATGCACAAGAGATCCTTGGCTGGACCAGGGTATCTCACCCAACACCAAGGCAAACTGGGGCTTGTTCTCTTGATACGTGGTTTTCTTCCTTGCAGTTAGGTCTAATTCAGGGAAAAAAACAGTGTTTATTACCTCCAGCTTTTGCCATGGCCAACTGGTGTGCATGTTCTGTTTTGGTGCAAAATTGGCGTTTCCCAAAGTGAAGCCTTTGGAAACATAAGCAACCAGCTTTTCTTTTTCAGGCAGTAGGTGGAACAATAAGACTGGCTGGTGCCTCTGTGGTGGCAGCAGCCATTCAGCCCACATTCCCATCAGAGAGGGTCTCTGGGTCCCTCCATCACCCTGATAACCCTTTCTGCTGTCTTTTCCCAGTCCTGCAGTCCTGCTCCAGCAGTCAGATGAGCTGTGAACTGCAGACCAGGCACAGGAGGTAAAGGTGTCAAGTAGAGGTCCAGTCCCTTGGTGTCTGGGTAAAGCCCAGATATCCTTCTGTGTCCTCATGGCACTGCTGCAGTTTTCTGGTGCTACCACAGACAGGACAAATTTGTTTTGCTCTGCATGTCACCTTGTGGCTGCTAGCATGTAACTCTGCAGAGCTGAGACCTTGTCCCAGGGATTTGCATGTGCTCACTGGAACATATGGACAGGGCACCCAAGGGTTGTTGGCCACTATCCAGAAGCCCAAAAAGATAAAACACCTGTCAAAATCCCTGATTTTTCAGTTTCAGGTTCCTGGCTGCACTATAGAGGAGCCAATACAAAGTGCCTAAGCTAATGATGATTCCAGGACAGTCATTGCCAAAGTAAAGCTGCTTCCAGACCCTGCTAGAAAAGGGGAGTCCCCATGGTTGCAAGGCCATGGGGTGGCTATGTGTCTTTGGAGTGGGAATGTTGCTGGACTTCTGTTGAAGTGTATGGTTGGTGCATGTATCTCCAGATTTGGGCACCCCTTTTTTGAAAGGAATAGTACCTGTTTTTCTCCATCCAAGTAATAGTGAAGACATCAGAGGAGATGGACCTGTCAACAAGCTTGCCAAGAGAAGTTGTCTATGTGTTAAGAAAACAAAGTAATAGTGACTGACCAAGTTAGAGGAAAGAAGGAAACCAAATAATAGCACAAACTGATCTGACAGTACATCTCCTTTGCTGCTCTGAACAGAAAAAAACAATAAGCAGAAGTGTTGCTAAAGTGAATGTGCTCAGTGCTTTCCACGTATAGAAGAATGTTCTGGCCTTGTTTTCAAGGCAGAAAAACAAAGAGAGGAAGTACAACATGAGCAAAGCCTGAAGTGGCTCCTCTCCATGGTAACGTGTTGCATGAATATCATCTTTTTGGTGATAAGGCAAGTAGGAAGCTCTTGAGCCCCACAGGAAAAAAATGTCTTGATCGTCTCTCTGTGCCTTCTCTGGAATAAATAAGCACACCATGGATGAGAGATACTTAAAATTGTATTTGGGTTCTGTGGTGTTACTTTGGCATCATAATGGGCTGGTGCCAACATATCAGAATTTCCCACGGTCTTTCTACTTTAAAAAAAAAAGGCATTTAAAAAAATTGTTACTTTTCAAAAGGCAGCTCATTGAAAAGACCACTGTTTTAATGGGAAGTTCCAGTGTTGAAGTGCCTATTACAGTATCCTGGGTGTAGGGGAGGTTGACCTTTCTCACAGGATGGCAATATAAAACTGAGACCAGTGGGAAAAGCCATGAAAGGAAAATATTTCTTTTTTTTCAGATTTCTCTGTTAAGATTCTCTAGGTTTTCAGTCACTTCAGGACAAAAGCCCAGGAAAGAGATGCCAAGAAACAACAAGAGCAGAAAGCATCACTAGTGGTGGCTGGAGCACTGAGTTGCTCTGTGGAAGGAGCCAGCTCCAGTCACACTGGTGCCAGGATGAGTTTTTTGCCTTTTCTTTTATATACCTTTTATACAACTTTTATGTATCCTCAGTACTCTTAGCATGCATACTTGTAATTCCTTAAGTCTGATAATTTAGCATAGTCCCAGTTCTCTGTTAGGCCAGGAGACCAAACATCCTAAAGGCCTCCTAGCAGGAGGCCAGAAAGCCCCAAGCTATCTTGGGAAACCAAGGTGCCCTCTCGAACATGTCCTGTAAACTGGAGATTTGGCCCATCCTGAGGGGAATTTCTCAGATGGGGGGATATCACACCATCCATCCAGGCCTCCCGTTGGGGCACCCTTGTTAGATCTGCTAATTTGTAAGGTCTCTAAATTGTACACATGATCTATTGGGGGTGTGCATTGTGGCACATCCCACCTTGGCCAAACAGTGCACCACAAGGATCCTTATTAAAACACCAAGGTAAAAACCCCTTATCCCTTAACTGTGCCTGGCTCTCAAGTTTTGAAAACCAGGGAGAGGCATCAACATGAGCTCAGCTATGGAGCCCTGATGTTTGCTGGCACAGCAGTGGTGGGCCATCAGGAGGAGACTTCTGATGCTGTTTTATGCCCCCTTCCCTTGTTATTTACTTGACATTGTCTCTTCCAAGACAAACAAGCTGTCAGGAGGAGAGGGTCAGAGACAGAGGGAGTGGTGGTCTTGCTGATCAGTGTCTGTATGTGCACCCATGTGAGGGTGAGCTCTTCTCTCTGTCACTTCCACAGCAGCTGGCCCATGCTCTGACTTGCAGCATTGATGAAAAATCAATGCTTGCCAAATGGAGACATTAGAAAAGTCACAGCAACAACATTAAATCAACAACAATAAATTAAAAATCAACAGTAACAACAAAAATGTTGAAGTTAGTATCTTCAGGTCATGGAAAATAAGCAAACTTGCAAAAATATTTGGTTTTTTTTTTTTTGTTTGTTTTTTGTTTTTTTTAATGCCAGAGACTGGTATGAAAAGATTGCTTATAGTGAGAGCACTGAGCTGGGGTGCAGGGAGCTGATTTCCATTACCTCTGGAGAAAGGCTTCTTTGTATAATTGTTAAAATGAGAAAAATCATGGAGATCTGAGATTTAACCTACAACCCTTACTCACTAAGTTGTTTTTTAAATGTTGTGGACTATTGAATGATAAAAGTAATTTTTCATTATGTTTGTCTCATTTCTATGTTACACTGACTTTAGAAAAATGTCAGCTCTTTCTTTTAACATAGGAAGGATTTAAGAATGAAACTTTTTATCAGTATTAATGCCTGTTCTGTAAAGCAAGTTGATAACTATATGTTAGGGTACTGGATTTCACATTTCATATGAAGCAGGTATTCTTCTTCTGGGAAAATTAGTGGAAATACTAAATAAATACATTTTTAAAATCCTAATCCTGTATTATTTTAACTTTAAGGATTTTCTACTTTTGCTAAAAATAGTGTAGAACTTGCAAATCAGGATAATGGGGTAGATCTGTGAGAGATATACACACTTTTCCATTTGTCATGTCTGATGCATTGTAGTTTTTTTAGTTCCTTACAAAAGAAAAAGCATCATATTTTTGAATAGGTATGCATTAGTTACTGAAACATTTCAGAAAGTCTGTCTCAGAGCAATACAATACCACTCCCTTCTATTTTTATACAATCAAAACTGATTTACAAAGAAAGACATGCTACCTGGAAAACAAACCCTGAAATCAATTGGTGGATTCTGCTGATTGCCATGTAAACTTCTTGCTTCATTTACAGCATACAGAAGCTTAGAGGATGAATTGACCTTGTACAAACTTAGCCAACCTCAGCAATCTCCTGCCAGATGTGTGCTTCATTATTTAAGTGATACCACACTGTCAGACTCCTCCTGAAATGAAGTGGACATGCCAATGCAGCGTCTGGCCCTCAGATCCTCAGTTCCTGTAAGTAGAAAACCCTGTACAGACGGAGAGCTGATTCCATGGGCCCCAGGGAGGCTCACGTGGGTTTGAAATGTTAATCAATGCAGTTCAGACTGCTCTGAAAGTGCTGTCCTGAAAGTGGTAGAACTTTAAAACTTCTGAGCTTCATGTCTCCATTATAGTGTGTGTTTATAATGTTTCAAAATTCATTATTTCTAGTGTTTAGGTAGATTTGTTTACTGACAATTGCTAATGATTTCCTTTTTTAGAATACAGGTTGAAAAATACTTGATTTTAGGTAAAATCAGGCTCTGTGCATTTCTATTTGCAAGAAATGGTGTGCTGTTATATAAATTAGACTACTTTTCCTTTCCTTCTGTGGGTATATTTGGGGGATTGTTTTGGGGTTTGATTTGGCTCCTTTGTGTTTGGTTATTGTTCCAAAGAATTGGCATCACTGTCACAGTGAACACCTGTGAGCCACCCTCCCAAGGGGGCAAACTGAGCAAGTGAGTCCCCAGGACTCAGCATTTGTTCCCTTGATTAGCAGGCTCAGGCTGTAGGGAGGAGGAAAGGCTTTGACGAGCTGAGGCTCCCTCTGTAAATTGTCCTGGTTAGGACGCAGGTACTGCCCTGTCACAAAAAGCCTGGTGGCAGCTGCTAAAAGGAACTGGGTGGAGTGACCAGTAAAATGTGACACTTTCTATTTCCAGAGTGGGCAATACAAAAGGCACAGCAGGGTCTGGGGATGCACAAAGCAGCAGAAGTCAGCACCGGCACTGTGGAGAGCAGCCTGCTCCAGGAAGGGGATGAGCAGGAATGGCTCAGCTGAATCAGTGCAAGCCATGCCATGAGTGCATTTCATAAGCACAGTTTACAAAGCATACTGGGACTCTTGCAGGGAGCAAGGGGGACTTGTGGCAACATTTATTTTTCACTTAACTTGATGTTTTTGGGGAGTTTTATTTTCTAAATAAGTATGTGCTTGGAGGCAACAAGGATGGCCATCCCTATCTGAACCTGATGACTTCTTTTTCAGGAGACAATTTAAGAATTTCACACCTCACTTAATGCCAAATTTAATTTAATACTTTTTCATAAAGATTACTTGCAGTGTGGAGGCATTTGGTTTAATCAAGGCTTGAAAGATTCTGAGCATTTAGAAGTGTGCAGCAGAGCATGCCAAATTAAGCTGGTTTTCTAAGCAGAGACAGTTTCTTTGATTTTCATTTATTTTTTCACATGTAATTATTTAAAATTACACATGAAGCTAAAAGAAAATTCTCTGAATTCATGGCAAAAAAAGCCATTTAAGGATGCACAATACTGTGACAGCTGAATGAGAGTTCTTCTAATGATGTGAGGGATATTTTATGCATTCCTTTATGCATTACTTTTGGAGGGGAGGAGTTTCCTTCATTAATTGGTGATATTTAAAGCCTTCGGCGTTTCTTTCTTTGAACATTCTGTAATCCATTCAGCCATCATGTCAAGCAGCTTCACTCCTGTACATTTTTGTATATCTGAGGTGGTCTTTAGGTTTCAGGTAAAAGGTTTGTATTGTGCAAGATGTTTTACTGCTATTGGATAAAAGATTTTGGTTCATGGGTCTGCAATCCAAATAGATGAATAAGAAAGAGGAAGGAAGTGGATGGTGTCTGAGGCATCTGTTCAACAGGTGAGAGCAGGGAAACAAATCAAAATTCATGACTACATACAACCTTCCACACAGGACCAGCACTACCCTTGGTGCAAGCTCTTCTTGGTTTTGCAGGAACATTTCCAAACTTTCATCAAATCTACCACTCTTTTTTCTTTAATCAAGTAATGTTATAATGTAAATACAAATTGCTCATACAAAAGTGTATTCATGCACATTCACAAATCAGGTTTACTGTTGAAGGTATGGACAAATTAAACATTAGCTACAAAATGGAGCTGGTGTAATGTGTTACTGCAGTGGAGATCCTCCAGAGAGAGAGGTTTTGCAGTTAACCCTTTCACCATGCATGAATAGTGTGTTTACACTCAGAGATGCAAGCGGTTTGGGTTTCCCTTGGGCCTGGACACAGCAGTCAGGAGCTGTCCTCAGAGGAGAAAGGAGGCAGTGGAAGAGTGCTGCCATCAGTCTTCAGCTTTCTTTGTCCAGGCAAGAAACAGTACAAAGGGAAATTATCAACAGCTCTCAGCTTAATCTCCTCTGCTGTTTTTGAAGAAATACATCGTATTGCTTGTAATACTACAGAGCAGTCTGAAAATACTTGAAGAACAAGGAGGCACTGCAGTCAACTGAAGTGACTGCTAGAAGGCTGAGTGAGAGCTTTCCCAGAGGCTTCCCATGGCACCTGGATCCATCCTTGAATTTGGCTGTACTTCCCTTCCCGTGTGTCAAATGGGGAATTCTCCTTTACCATGTTGCAAAGGCAAGGTATATCACTTGTGTACAGGTAAGTCCAAAAGGTCTCTTGAACCCTGTCCTGCTTGAGTAAAAGCTGCCTATGATTTGTCCAGGCTTGCAGAAGGTGTAAGCCATGGTCAGCTTGTCCAGCTTAACACTCTGCTCTCTCAACTATTTGTTGGGACTGGTTTAGGAGTGCAGTAACACGGCTTTGTTGCTTCATTTTACACAGAGCATAGCAGACCTGGCAGTTGTGTCAGCCGTGAAGGTCAGTGGACGTATCTGTGAGAATGTGGATGAAGGTACTTGAGGAGAGAGCACCAAAACCACTTCTCCCTGCGTGTACATCTATATCCAGAGGTGAGTCAGGCTACTGGCATGAGGAGAAGGGAGTGGGAAGCACAAGATTCTTGCCTTAATAGCACTGTCAAAAACTTTCAGTCCTCTTTCTTCAAAAGCATTTGAGAACCAGAGGGGACAGCTTAAGAGAAAAGTTGCTCTAATGGAGAGAGATGTGGAGGCAGGTCATCCTGAAACTGCACTTTAACTGTATCACTATGGATCATTCCCCATCTGACACACACTCTGAGCTCTTTAAAAATCCAAGCACAAGATGTTTAGCTTAAAATTATTTAACAATATTTTTATTGTGCTAAGATCCACTTTTTTCCCCCAGTGTTGCTAAGTCTGGTCTTGAGCCAGTGCTGCTGGTGCTGTGGTGCTGGAATACACAGATTGTTTTAGGGAAACCTGTTTGATGCATGTGTCAAATATTAGAGGTTTTGAATATATTTTGCCCTAAAAGCTTTTTTTTTTGGCAGTCAATTCTGTTGTAGACCTGTTAAAAACTAGTTCTTTATTACTTATGAAAGCAAAACCCACATTTTGAACAGGTCAGTGAAATTATTCAGCCATAGGTTTACTCTAGCAAGTGAAACCAAAAGCATCATTATGCTTATTTAAGATTTTGAGGGGAAACGCACTCACACACAAAAGGAATTAAAAATGTATGTTTAAAAAAAAACCCCAAGCGTTTGAGACAGTGACTAAGATTCATCTCTAGAAATATCATTTATTCTGTATTACAAGTAGCCCTTTTCCAGGGCTGTTCAAGGAGCTGCATCAAGGTAATACTTGACTCTAGTAAAATTCATCGATTAGGAAATGTATCACTGAACACCTCAGCAAACTAATGTTTAATAGCTCTAGACCATGCGAAGGCCAAGCATTCAATTTCACTTTAAATGCATTGCAATCATAAATATATTTTGAATAACAAGGTAATTGAGCATGAAAATTGTTAGTTACATATGCAAATGGATTGCTACACTCTGGATTAAGAATTGTCTGGGCTACTTCTGTATCCTCATGGTTAATTGCCCTTATTCAAAATTCTATTAACAAAACATCCCCAAATTCAAGTAGTATTTCTTTGTGAATAATGTCCATTTATCAGCCCTTTCTAAAGGTTAGTTTGCCATGGAGGCAGTTTTAGAGCAGCTTATTATTTGCCTGACTTGAGCTGCACACAGTTCTTAATCGTCTTTGACAACCAATACTCAACTCCCTCTGCATTCAGTGCTGTCAGCATTTGTGTGTGTAGTGCACCTATGCAGCAGCTCTGCAGTTCTGATCAGCAGGGTTAGAAACAGGTGTTACCTGTCCAAACACACAGCACTGCTGGAGAAAAGATACCAGTGAAAAGCAGAATCAGATTGAGGATGTGTTGGTACAAGCAGCAGCACAGTAAATTTGTCTCATTTTTTACATGCAAGATATTTATCAATGGAAGTTTTAGTTCTAATTAAAAGTGGCATTTTGCTGAACTGTCCAATTTGAAGATGAAAGATAATTTATTCAGGTGTGCACAGAAAGGGCTTTGCTCATTGCAGTAGGGCACAGTGAGTGAATTTAGTTCATGATGAAAACTTTGGGCCAGTGTTCAGAGCCCAGCCCTGATCTCAGAGTGCCTCTCCTGCAGGGCAGAGACAAACAGCACCACAGGCTTTGTGCAGAGAACACATTAGAAATGTTTTTCTCAAGAAGTCAGTGGACTCCAGTTTTTCATTTCCAGGAGCCCCCTGGTGCTGAGAGGGATGAAGAGCCTGTCCCTAAGTCACAACAGGAATTTTGCAAGTTAAAACCACTTTTCTTACACAAGTTCCAGCAATGTTGCTTTGCACAGGCCAACTCTAAGGCCAATATGCTATTAAGAGTACTAACTGTAGATGGTGATGGGTGTTGTTTTGCCTTTGCTGCTGCTCTTGGCTGCCTGTGGTAACAGTCATTGTTGCTGCAACTGAACCCTCAAAGCTGCAAACTTAAAATCAGAGCTTCAAAAATTTGCTTTCTATCAAATGCATTAAGGAAATTAATTTAGCAGTCTTCTGTGGTCATTGAAAGACAAGTGACAACCCATTTTTTCTTCTAAGAGTTTCTGCTGTTGCAGTATTTGTCTGCTTTTTGAGGAGATTGGATTGATTTTGGAGTTACTAAAATGTGGTCCCTCATCCTTCAGAAACCAGAGAGAAAGGATATTATTATGAATAATCCTTGGCTGCTATCATGGAATTCCATAGGTATAATTATACCAGGGATATAGATAGTAGAAGAATTGAGAAATCTGGAATAGAACAAAACAAGGAGAATGATTAAAGTGCATTATCCCCTACAAAGACGTTTCCAGGCTGTGTGACTTTATCTTGTGTGACATTAGGAGGGTTTGGTTGTTCAAATAAACAAAAGTGTAAAAAGCCACTTAGAAAAACTTAGAATATCATTGTATTTCCAGAACATTATCATGTGTGAATGCGTATGTAAAAAAGATTCTTCCTCTATCAGTGTTTTAACAGTTCTCATAAAAAAAAAAAAGAGAAAATTCAACATTAATATAGGAAGAAGGGAGAGAATAAAATTCAAGTAAATGCATGCTTTTATGTTTATATTCATGCATTTCTTCAAATATTTCATCAGATGGTCCTTGGCCAGTTCCTGACCTAATGTATAAGTAATGTTTGAAACCCTCAAGGGAAAAGGGAAGGTTGTGTCCTGCCCTGTTTGTTCCCCTTCCCTGCAGGCCTGGGGTGGTCTCTGCTGAGGTGTGACAAGGGGTGGCTGTGCTTTGTTCACCTGTGAGTGCAGGCTGCAACTTCATGCGAGCAGAGTTTAAATGTGAAAGCCACAGGGAGCTGGATTAATATGTCCACATAATGATCTTTTGGGATCTATTCACAACACCACTTCTGTTGCGTCTTTCATAGTTTTGGGGGTTCATTTTTTTGTTTGTTTTCTTTTAATTCTCTGGTAGGTTTAGTAGTAAAAAATGGGATAAGAGCCTTACCTAATTCCTAATGCTATTTTTCCCAGTCTTTTGAATGATTTCTGCTTCAATTCAGTGTATATTTATTATTTCTTCTCAAAACCTTGATCTGGAGGTTTTTAATCAACAAAAATGTTTTCCTGCTTATCATGTATTTGAAGTTGCTATGCATCATCCTGTGATTATATTTATTTATTTATTTCCTGCCTGCCACTACTTCCCACTGCCCTGTGTAGATGCTAGAGCCACTCATTTTTAGTGCCAATAGCTTGATCAAATGAGCAGCCATCAGAAATTATCTAATATATTTGCTATTCCTTTTGTTATAGTAGAGACCTAAAGCACAAAAGCACTGTATCAAACACAAACCAGGATTATTTAGGTATTTTGTTACTTAGGTCTTCAAAGTATTCAAGTGCATTTTTAAAACTATTAGTAAAATGTAATTTTTAGAAAATGTTCAGTGCCCAGAGTTTCACCCACCTGAGAAATCCCTGGAGTAGTTACTCTCTTCTTTTGAGTATTGACTCTGCTGGCCTCATTCTGCTGCACTGTCGATCACTGAGGCTGCTTTTGTTGGCCTGTCATTCTGCAGAGATCAAAAGCACTGAGAATCAAACCTTTTGTTAGCACACGAAAGCTTTGCCACCTGGAAAAGTGTGTCAGCTTTTTTGATTTATTTGTTCAGAATTTTTCACTTATTGCCTTCTGGGTCAAATGACAAGTATTTGGAGGCAGAGTGTAGCTTCAAAGTCCCCTTTTTTAAGGAACCAAATTATGTAGCTCACCTCAGTAGAAAAAATATTTCTAATCAAGACAGTTTGCTGCATCAGGTTTCTCAAAGGATAAACCTACTGCATCTCTAAGCTGTTTTTCTTCACTTGCCTGATTCATCTAGTGAAAATGGGGGGAGGCAAGTAGAGTTATCAGGGCCCAAAGGCAGGGGATGAAAGCAGAAAAACTGGCTTCTCTCTTCATGACCCTCTCTTTGGGAAACAGCTTTTGCTTATCTGAAGAAAAAAAAAAAGAAAGTTATTTTCTTTATTAACTTCTGAACAAGTATGTAACTTTACACTCAAATCTATGCTCAGTGACATGTTTTCTTCCTAGCTTTCCTCTAATACTTTTGACACTCTCCATTAAGTCAAATATATTTTAACATTCTCTTCTAGAAATCAATCTGTAGCAGCAGCTAGCCTGGGCTACTACTTTAGGAAAACACAGATATTTAAAATTTCTTAATGTTTGCCTTTAGAAATATTATAATTGGGAAATAGGTGGAAATTTTCCTTAGATGTGCATATGCCAGACCTGCTTGCTTTTGAAGAGCTATGACTGTCAGAGGTCCAAAATGGGCCAAGTCAAATTAGCACTAATTAGCACTTCAGCAGCATCATTTGTGCTGTAAATGAATGCTGAATTCACCACAACTTACTACTGCCTCATCGTGGCAGCCTGTGAATAAATCCTTAAGTGCCTCACAGATGCTTCGGTGTTTAGAGGGCATAAACCTTGCCACAGCTAGGGAGTGTGGTAGTCCACATTTATGGGAATCTGGTATGTTCAAAATGAAAAAAAAAACACTTCTTCCTGTTGCCAAGGTGAGAGTCACTCATTAATACTGAGACAGTGTTTTCATATGGTACAGGATTAATTACCTTATTTTTGTAAAGCATTGTTCAAAATTTCCCTGAATTCTATCTGGTAGTTGCATTAGTAATCTACTTTGTAAACTAAAATCTGGGAGATTTATTTATAAGAAAGGGCTTTTTACACAGGCATCTGCCTGCCTGCTTGCCTGATTCCCCTCTCCCATTTAGAAATCCAAGAGTGAAGGTGGCTGCCTCTGAAACAAATAATGCAGAGGGTCCCTTAACAAAGCGAGGGGCTGCACTTGCTCTTCTCCTGCAAAATTCAGTGGTGCTGCTCCCTGGCTGGATGAACAGCTGTGGCAGCAGCCCTGAGCAGGAGGAAAAAGAGTGGGGACAGTGGCAGATGAGATGGAGCAGGAGAGGAAGGCAGCATTTGGTTGAGCAGTTGGGTAGAGATGAATTTTAAGCAAGGGAGTGTTGGCAAGAGGTTTTTGAAAATGGTCAAAACATGGAACAGAGCTCATAGTATGTCCCATGATGCTGAAGAGATCACTGAGAGATGGGCTGGAAAGAGTTGCATGAGGACACCTAAATACATTTGATTTGAGCAATGTTGCTAATGCTGATGAGACTGGACATGCTTTATGGGACTACTTGAAGCACTTTTGTATTTTAATCATACTAAACTTTGTGACAGTAAGAAAACAAAGGAACTGTCTCTACTTCTTCCCTGAAAATGTGACTCAGAAGCAAACTTTTTCTATCTCTGCCTTAGAAACCTAGTAATGCTCAAATGTTTTAAAACACAAACACAAAAAAACCGAAACCTTGTTTAATGCATCTTCATGAAGAACTGACTGCATCTTTTTTTAACTGAGTGCCTCATCCAAGGCAATGAAACATTTTAGCAGTAAAAGAAGAAACTGCCTTGGAATGGATGTTTTCATTGGTCATCCATCTACTGCACTGTAAAACAGTAAATGATCTTTTTGATGTCTCCTCCCAGCAAACATCAGTTCTCATTTTCAGGGTTTCTCTCTGGCAATTGTTTACATTAGGGGATGCTGCTTAAAAGAGATAAAACATGCTATGGATGTGATACTATAAAATTAATATATAATGCCACTGAAGAAGCATACGTTAAATGCTTCTCCCAGGGCTAAGCAGGGTATTTAATCACCAAAGTTTTGGTCTTTGGCCTTTTAAAATGCTTGACTGCATTCATTCAGGAGTCGTGGCCTCCAGGGTGTTATACAGAAGTTTGGAAAGGTTGAGGTTTGATAACAGAACACTGCTTGCATTGATTTCTTCTGGTATTCACTAAAACTTACAAAAAATTTAAGCAGCACATTTTGTTTCTATAATCTCTGTAACAATAAGCACAGGGAAATGGACTTTTTTAATCTCTGAATTGTAATTGTGAAAATGATGTTATGAGAGCTTATGATTCAATATTGTATTTTCACATCTTAACTGTTAAGAGTAGTCATGTTTGCCTTAGAGTTTGAATTAAAAAATACATTGTATCTGGCATATTATTATTATTATTACTATTACTATTATTATTATTATTATTATTATTGTTATTATTATTGTTATTATTATTGCTCCTGCATTCTCATGCAAGCCATAAAACCATTTTAGCATAAATTCCTTACTTAAATGCTATTATTAAGTGCTATCAGGGTTGAACACCAGTCATTAAATCCTTCTGAGCAGTAACAACTGGGAGAGTTTAATGGAGCCCTCATCAAAGATGAACATGGAAGAAGATGGAGAGAAGCTTCTGTGCATGCTGCCTGTAGCCTGGAGGGGAACAGAGCAAGGAGAACCTCTATAATTTACTGTGCTTCTCTGTTGTAGGGAAAAAAAGAATTAAAACATGTAACCTAAACCAAAGCCCAGTAAAGCCTGTGGGAAGCTTTCTGTTAACTTCAATGTGCACTAGATCTGGTTGATAGATTTCTAAAATACAAAGCGTTTCACATGGTGTGTTGAAGAGGTTTTTCCATGCAATGGACACACATAATGAGATCTTTCATTCTCTCCTTTTCCCAGATTTGGCCTTGAAGAAAACCCTAGAGCTGAATTTTGCTGAACTTTGGGCAGAGTTAGATTCTGACCTGAATATTGAGGACAGAGTCCTTGTGTATTTTTGTTTGTTGCTGTTAAAGTTCTTTATCCTTTGCTGCTCTGTTCTTTATCATCTGCAGGGTAAAGGATTCTGAACCAGAAATAGATTTGCACATGGAGATCTGGGCTGTGGGAGCAATAGCTCTTCTTTCACCCCACCAACAGGGCTGGTTGCTTCCCTCCTGCAGCACTGTCTCCATGAGAGGTGGAGGGTTACCTCTACACGTAGATAATGGTAAGTGTCTCTTTTCCTCAGCAGGCATGCAGAAGGTAGAATATCTTGTAGAAATTCAAGATTTGCCTTTCATGCAGTTGGATATGAGCACACCAGCATGCCATTGTATCCTCCTAGTTGATTTTGTCATCTGATATTTAGTTTCTTGAGTGGCTTTTTGCACCAGCCACCTACACATCCCAAGTATCAGAAATCTTTTTTTTTTTATTAAAGGGTTGGTTTCCTTTTCTCTGAGATTCTTGACAATGTGATTCATGGGAGCAATGAGGGATTCTTTTCCTGCACAAAATTATTCATTGTTCAGGGAGAAAATAGTAGTGCCCTCTTTGTATCTGGAAAAGAGAGATCATTGCAGAGAAATCATCCATTATTTCTCATTTCGCACTTGAATATTGACTCTAGAAGTGTTGCAGTTGCTTTTTGGATTGGGCATCTATTTTCCAGGATTTGGAGTGCTGCAGATTCCAAAGGCCATCTCCTGCTTATATATATTACCACAGATTTTCCCAGAAGCACAACTGTTTTAGGTGGCTGTTTAAGTCACTGGCAAGCCTTGAGGAGAGAGGACATGAGGCTCCAGCTGAACAGTAGTTCTCTATATTTTCTGTTCCTTTCCATCAGAAGATTGGGATGGAGGTGCTGTGTGCTATTTGGGAGGGCTGTATACTTACTTCGTGAGCAGGAGTGAGTGGAGTGTCCCCTGTGGGCAGCTTGGGACAGGGAACATGTTTGGAGAGAAGTCATCCACTGCATTTTCTCAGCAGTGTTTGACTGAAGCATTCATTTTGCTGTCCCCAGCCAAGCTCTCAGTTCAGTTCCTACAGACAGAGTGCTGCTGTCACCAGGGAGTCCTGGCAGGAGAGCCAGAGCAAACCCCAGGACCTGCAGCAGGCTGCCCCATGAAGTGTCCCCAGCTCTACTCCTGGCTCCTTCAATTTTCCAACAGCAATTTTTCATTTGGCTAATTTTAGGACTTCCCTGCATGAAAGAGATGGGGCAAGGAGGGGAAGGTGACTTTGCCATTATTTTAGATTAATTTATTATTTTTTAGAAATTAGTTTGAAAGGTCCAGGAACAGATATAGAGTGAGGGAAAGAAGTGCCTGTGTCACCAAAGTGACATCACTGTGCAATTATGTAAAGTTTGTCTTTCCCTTTGCAACTGAAAGTAATGACACATCAAAGCTGCTGCCTCCAGTTGCTGGTTGCCTGTAAGAGTTTCAGGTTTCTGTGTTTTATCCCAAGATCATGTGGACACCTCACAGTTAGTACCCAGCACACAAGGCAAAGACAGAGCACCTGCTCATGCTCAGTTTAATTCCTTTAAGTTCTCTCGTAGCTGTCTAACTATACAAGCAGCACAATGGAGACTGACTTGTTTGCATTGCAGAGCCCTTTTTGATATTCAATATCCCAAATTATTTTAGTGAGTAGATATGATGAGAGCTTTATAGAACTGCAAACAGTCCATGAAGATAATACCCTGGGGTGGCTCATTTGCCTAACACAGAGCATATACTCAACAGGTATAACACAGTACAAATATTTACTAAAATCAGTTTTTGGTGTTTACCTTGGAGTAGGAGAGCACATTCTGAACAATTATTCTCTTTTGTGCCCAGCTAAGCAATGCAGAACATATTCAGCAGAATCCTGTAGTCAAGCCATGGATGCACACACAGTGAGCTAAGTTAAAATGTATCCTGTTTTGTTATGCTGACCACAGGAGAAATAAAAGGTACAACTAGGCTCAGGATTCTGTATCAAAAATTATATGTTTAAGCACAATTATGACTTTTTTAGTATATTTACTCATAATTATGAAGAGTCAGGTCAGAAAGGCCCTTGAAAAGTTTACTGTGGCATTTCCAGTGTCTTGCCTAAATAATGAAGTGGATGTCTTTGACAAATGCTTATCAGCCCTGAATATGTGGGTTGTACAGAAAAGCAGCAAGCTGTTCCTCATGGTAGGCAAAGCCTGGGCTCCTGGGCAGCACTGTCAAGGTCTCTCAGAGAAGTGTTTGTGCTTTTGTGTCCCTCTGAAGGCTGTTGGTGCCACTGCAGCTGTGGCAAGGCGCTGCTGCTGTCAGCGGGGCAGGTGCAGTGTGCTACCAGAAACAAAGAGCTACAGATGTGACTCCTCTTGCTGTGCTGCATTGCTAATATGGTCACATTCTGCTTTTCATCCACTCCTTTAAGCACTTCTTCAGTTTCTGGCTTCGTTGAAATTGAAAGAGATGAGTTTGGAAAGATGCAGATGAAAATAGTCCATGGAAAGAAATTTTCAATGAGGCCACTTCGCTGTTTTATGAGATGAGGAGGAGCTTAAGGAGAACGGTTCAGGCTTGCTAAGAATGAAGATTTCTGATAAAAGGTAGAGATTCTCAAACATTCATCAAACAGTTTATACCCAGGATGTCATGTTTTTCAAATACAGTACCATGTTTTTGTGTTGTAGACATAAATCATAAATTGAAATGAGGTGACTTAACAGTTAATATATGTACTAATTAGAGTGAGGATAGACCTGCAGTATCACAAAATTCTAATAGGGTCAGGGATGAAATACTACAAGAAATGCTTTTTTTTCTTCTTTATCTGGGAGCCATTATCTATTTTAATTCCTCTCTATTGAAATATGAATCATGTGAATCCTACCTTTAATTTGTTTCTTTATCAGTGCTTTGTTGACTTCATAGTTTATACAAAACACAGCAGGGGAGAGCTGTGAGACTATGTGTCAAGCATTATAATGCATTAGAGTAATCACTTTGCTCCCTAACACATCAGATTTTGTCATCAAGTTTTATGAGTATAGGCATTATTTTTCTCACAATCTCCTGAAACTATTCATCTTAATTAACAGTGGTATAAGCTTCTTCATAAAGTTGGAATACATTTTATCATAAAGAAATTTCATAGGCACCTGCTTATTATTTCTAAAAAATTGCTATAGTTCAGAAAGCTTTATTTTTAAAATTAACTTGAAAATGTTAGTGCAAGGTTAGAAGTTGCAGTATTTTCCTCTCAAGGGACCAGATGGTGAACTCTGCTTTGTGGTTCACAGACCTCTGAGAGTTCCTGAGCCCCATCCTCACACCTGGCAGACACTAGTATGTGCTGGTATAGTGTCAGCTTCCCAAGGTATTCAGGCAGTTGTTGTTGTTTTTGTTCTTGCTGTGATGTGACAGGTTTTCCTATCATCCTGTAGGTATTTGTAAGTACTTTTTGTCTTTTGACCCTTATCCAAAAATGCTTTTTAACCAGGGGTCAGCAAATGCACCACACTTTCAAAAGACAAACAATTCAAAGATACAATCCAGCTGTTGATGGCCAATGCTATGAGTGAATTTCTTAAGTGCCTGCTCAGCTACTGCTCACCAAATTTTCAAGGTAAAATAAAATTTGAGCCAAATAGTTCCTGTCCCCTGAGCAGTGCATGGTGGCAATCTGGGGTACCAGTTCACAGGCAGCAGCTCCCAGTAAGCTGGTACTGGCCTTGAGAATAATTTTCAACAGTGTTATTTCTAGTGCCAGTCTTTTTCCTGTAATTTTTTTTCAGATTGATGAATAGAAGACCCTGAATGAAGAGGTTTGGCATTTGTTTTCTTATGTGGCAAACAAAGAACAGCATGGTCATAGCAATTTTCAAGGCCTCCTTATTCATCAGCAGCCTTAAAGTATCTGTGCCATGTCATTATGAAACACTGTGGGTATTTTTTTTCATCAGTTGCAAAGTAGAATTTGACAAGGGAAGTGCTCAAAGAATGATAAACAGCTGGAGACATCTTGTACATTTGAATACAGCATTTATAGATTATTTCTATTATCACTTTTTTCTATGTGGTGGTTCACTCTTTAAAACCCTCAGCATTATTCCAAGATATCCTTACAAGATTTACCTTTGGGTGAGCATATCCCCTTCACCTCTGAGTTCTTTATGACCTCATGCTGGGGTCTGTGGGGCTTCTTGTGTTTAGGAGTAGAGGCTGATTGTCAGAGAGCAGGAGCAGGTTTGGCACTGTGAGGCTCCAGGATATCACCTGCCCTGCTGGGGCTGGGCAGGAGCCAGCAGACGTGCTGAGCCTGCTCTGCCATGGCAGGATTCTGTCCTGCTGGGGGCAGCTCATGTGCAGAGTGGCTCTGGCTGTGCAAGGCTGCTTCATGGCTGCTGGCTGAGCACCCTGCATTTCCCTTTTCTATGGAGATCCAGCTGAACTAGCATGTTTTTGTCTGGGCATTGCAGTCTTACTGTATAAAAAGATTATTTGAACTCAGAGAGCAAGGCGCTTTGAATTATTTTTCCCCTAATGATGTTTTGTTTTCCAGTGTTGGATTGAGGACGTGAATTTGGGTGTCAAAACATGTATCTCAGGTTCTGTAAAGGTGAGGAAGTCTGTGTGTTTGCAGTCAGGATCACAGCCTTGTGCAGACTGTGAGCACTCTATCTAGTGCTGGGCAAGACAGGTTTTAGCAGGTGCTGGCATTTATGGAGAAGCAGTTTGTCTGTTCATGTCACTCTGTGCAACAGCTGCATCTGAAATTTGTTGCCCTTTGTTTATAGACTGATCCTGGTATTTGGAGCACTTTGAGTGTTTCATTGCTCAGGTGTCCAGAGTTTGAAACAAAATCAATTATAACTGCTATAGGCAAGGGCGTTTATGGTCATAATGTTCAAATGACAGTGTCAGGGGAAAGCATCAGGAGCTTCCAGCTAATGTTTATTTGCAGACATCTCTACACAGTCTTAAAATAGTGGTAATTGGTACAGGAAAAGCAGGTACAGCATGATCTCTGTCCCTACAGAAAAGTAACAATATAGATAGGTAATATAATGTTAGAAATAGAAAAATAAGATGTGATAAAAAATTGCAAGTCATGCTCTAGATGGAAGCTAGTTGGTTTCACTGCACCGGCTTCTAATGGCAATCTCTTTGCAGGATACTTCAGAAATGATGGATTGAGGCACACACATAATGACCTGTTCCAGTCAGGAGCTGAGACAGCCTCAAAGGGAGTTGCCGATGAGATCTATGGAATGGGGCATGTGAGTGTATACAAGAGCAGTGCTGGTACAGTTTTGCATTTATATCTTCCTGCCAAAAAGTTTAAAGAAAAAAGTCAAGACTGCACATTTTGGAGGATTAATCATCTGAGATTTTTCTCTAATTTATCACCAGCAGGAGTAATGTTCTCTTTGTTTCTGCTTTACAGGGACACCCACATAGCCTTTAAAAAGCATAAATAAAATTGCATCCACGCAGGCTGTGGGTCTGTGCAGCAGCTGTTCACATGACACTGTATTTTATCTGCATACATTTAATCCTTTTTTCCTGAGCAACTGTCTCAATCTGTCAAAATATTTGTAAATAGATTCAGTTTCCAGTGAAATTTGCTTTCACTAGCACAATACAGAGACAGGGAAGACTTATGCCCAGTGGGAAGAAAAAAATAGAATTGTTTTCCATTGCAGGTTGAACAGGTCAGTCCTAAGGCATTTGCCTTGATGACTGTGTGAAGCCAGTGCTCTCACTTAGCAGCTACCTCATTTCTGGGATGAGATGTTTCATTTCAGCAGACAGATTTCTCCCCAACTGAACAAGCACCAAAGAGAATGGTAGGTAATAGAGGACAGCTCTGTATTTCAGTAGAGAAGGAATACACCTGGAAAGAAGGGATATTTGGCATTTGTTCCTTTTTTTCACCCTTAACTCCCTGTGTCCTTCTCTTGTGCCCCCCCCCTATGTAATGTGTTAATGTTCCCTTCCTATCTTTCAAACCTCCACAGTCTGAGGGTGCTTGGGAGTTTAGTGACAATTTACTACAACAGCTCAACAAATGAGCTGGTCACTACCTTCCAGTGCTTCAGCAAATTCAGTCTGTGCCCAGCCTCTTTGTGAGTGACCCTCTGGGTGCACAGGTGTGGGAAGATCACTTGAGCCCCTTGTCCTTCCAAGTCCATCCTTTTTGTGAGATAACACAGATCCCTATTGGACTCATCAGACAGGGAGAAACAATGCTTCCTGACAAAGTGGGAATGAGGGCAGATACCATCATGATGTATAATCACTTTCCAGAACCATCCTGGAGAAAGTTTGTTAAAGCACAGCATGCAGGACCACTTTCAGAAGTGGAAACACACAGATAGGCCAGCACTGCCCACCAACATGGTCTGTCAGTCTATTCTGCATCAGATGCCTGTGGGCTTCCACAACAGCTTCTGTAGCTGCAGTCAGACCAAAGCTGTGCACTTGGAGCTGTGGAAATCCACATGCTTTGATTGCACCCTGAAGGAAATAAGCCTTCAGCTCCTATCAATATATTGAAATTTACCTCTGTTGAATAAACGAGAAAATCCAGATATCAAGCCTTAATCTGTAGCAATGAAAGTGAGAGATTGATGTGTTTGCTAAAGCAAGGGGATTTCAATGTGCACAGGATTACCTGAGGCCTTACAGAAGGGTTGGCAGGGGGAAGCAGCTGGTTCAGTTGGTTGTGTAGTTTGGTGGATGTCTCAGTCTGGGCAGGAGTTGCTTTTAGGGTGACAAGAACAAAGAATGTCACTGCCTTACCAGCAGCACCAAGCATTAGCCACACCATTTTAGCATAGTCTTGAGCCCATCCTTTAAGCCTCTGGATTGGGTCAAAGGTACCTTGTTTCAAAGCAGAACAGCTGACAGCCACCCAGTCTCAGCTGAGGGGGTTGTTCTGCCTCCCAGCTGGGAGCACTGCTGCTCTTGATGCTTCCAGCTGGCCTAAGGCAGGCACTGGGACAAGGCCCCAGCAGCTCCAGGCTGGTTCAAGGTGCTCCTGCATTTCCCAGACTCATATAAACACCATATAAACAGTGTGACCCAGCCTGGGCAGTATGAGGGTTTTTTTTTTTCCTTTATGAAAAGACATACTTGTTTTTTCATCAAGGCTCTTTGTTGTGTTCTGACAGCTACCAAGAATGTTAAAATGCATTTTAGACTAAGATCATACAGTCTGTTGATGTCAGAGCTGTGTGCAGGGTCTTTAGTACAGAAGTGAATTAGGCCACTGATTATTTTGCTTATGGCTCCTTTGGTGCTCTGGACTTGATACTCAATGATTAAGTGGCCAGATGTCCTGAAGCCATTGCATACAGCTGGACAATAAACTGTCTGCTACAGAGAAATAGCAAAGGCCTTCCTCCTTTATTAGGGTAAAACTGACAGTTTTATTGACTGGCTTTTTGCCTTGATCATATTTACAGTGTTCCACTAGATCTATTTAAATCATTTCAGTAGCAAGCTGAATACTCTCTGAAAGCAGTCTTGATTCCATTCTGAAGAATAGGTAATGTTTAATGGATACAATGAGCTGCCATTTTAAATGAGCCACATTTTAATATGAAAAATAATTATTCCTCTGTAACAGCTCACAGTTTGTTTGGCTGTGGGTAAAATACAGTTTTGATAAAGTACATTGCCAGAATGAACCCAAATATTTTGAGAAATACATTGCACTAGTAGATCAGTACACAGATCATACCTGTGTACAAGGTATGATTTTGTTTTTATATAAAAAATAATGTACTACAGATGTTAGGAGAACAAGCTAAATTAAAAAAAAAAAAAGCCAAAAAAACTCCCAAAACCTCAACAACAACAACAACAATAATAAAAAAGAGCAAAAAGAGCAATGCAAAGAGCAAGTAATGGCCCCCATCAAATAATTTGATATATGAATATTTGATATATGAAATATATATTTGATATATGAAATATATGATATATGAAAGATCCCTGCAGCTTCATCTGTGGGGCTGTCTCTCAGGTTCTGCTCTTGTGGACCACCACTGCTCTGTAAGCCATCAGAAGGACTACTATCAAACAGTGGTGAAGAGAAAAAAAGAACTCCTCTTAAAAAAAAACCCTAAACACATTCTCACTAATACAAGCAAGCAAATTGTGTATATGCATGTGAAATTAACAGTGAATGCGGCTTAATTGGTTGTAAATTAAACTATTGACAGAACATGACCTTGGAAGATGAGTTATTCCTTTAAAGACAAGATTTAGAAACAATGTTGAAGGAAATGCAGTTACACATTTGTTAATTTGCTGTCCTTCTCTGCTGCCCTACCTGTACCACAACCCTACCCCCCCCAAGACACTCAAACAGAAGTGTTGGGGGTGTTTCTGGGGAGCAAGCTGACAGCCTCCACTTCAGTGTTTACCTTAGTGGCTGCACTTAATCAGAGTCGTACCAGGCTTTCTCCTTTGTTGGTTTTATCCTTTTCCACTACTGTGGAGAAAGCAAGGTTTTTACAACCACTCTGCTGGAAAATGTCACGTAAATGTTACTGACCCGCGCGGCCAGCAGGAGCTTTGCAGGGTACGCTGAGGGATCAGCCTGTCCCCCTATTAAAAAAAAAATTAAAAAAAGAAAGAAAAAGGAAAAAAGGTACAATAAAATAAAACATTTTCTTGCTGTTATTTGGACACTTGGGTGAGAAACTCCGGCGCGGGGCGGGCACGGCGGCGGCCGGAGCAGCGCCGGGAAGGGACAGCAGGTGGCGCTGCTGCTGCAGGAACCGCCGCACCCGGCCCGCAGAGCGCTGCACCGGGACACAGCGGGAACGGGGAACGGGAAACGGGGATCCCCGGGCTGCCTATTGCACCGGGACACAGCGGGAACGGGAAACGGGGATCCCCGGGCTGCCTATTGCACCGGGACACAGCGGGAACGGGGATCCCCGGGCTGCCTATTGCACCGGGACACAGCGGGAACGGGGATCCCCGGGCTGCCTATTGCACCGGGACACAGCGGGAACGGGGATCCCCGGGCTGCCTATTGCACCGGGACACAGCGGGAACGGGGATCCCCGGGCTGCCTATTGCACCGGGACACAGCGGGAACGGGGAACGGGGATCCCCGGGCTGCCTATTGCACCGGGACACAGCGGGAACGGGAAACGGGGATCCCCGGGCTGCCTATTGCACGGGGACACAGCGGGAACGGGGATCCCCGGGCTGCCTATTGCACCGGGACACAACGGGAACGGGAAAGGGGGAACGGGGATCCCCGGGCTGCCTATTGCACCGGGACACAGCGGGAACGGGAAAGGGGGAACGGGGATCCCCGGGCTGCCTATTGCACCGGGACACAGCGGGAACGGGAAACGGGGATCCCCGGGCTGCCTATTGCACCCAGCCCCGGGACAGAGTGGGGAAAGGGGAAAGGAGGGATCCCCCAGTCAGGAGGAAAAGGGATCTCCTAGGAGAGAAAAGCGGGATCTTCCAGCCTGGGGATCCCCCAGCCAGGGAAAAAAAGGGGCATTTCTCAGGCTGCCTGTTAGCATTGGTTCATGCAAAACAGGTGGCAAAACCAAGAGTATTTCTAAGGACTCGTTTCTCTGGCTGTTAGTCTCGTTTAGGGAAAAAGAAAGTGTGCAATATTAAGAACCACTCAAAACTAGCAGACTGTGTGCCTAAGAGTTTGCCTAAGCCCACCCCCATAAGGCTGTGCTCTCTTTGTTTTCAAATAACTAAGCAGAAAATGACAAATAAAGAGCAAAAGGAAATAAACCCAAACAAATAAACAAACCCCTGCCGCGAATCCAACCAATCAAGAAAAGTTCTCCCACCCTCTCCCTCGCAAAAAAAGCCATGAAAAAAACACACAAACAAACAAACTCCCTTGTCTAAGACCTGCATGACAATCCTGAAAGACTTGGGAATGTCTCCATCCTCATCTGACTGCAGGAGTGCTGGAAAAGTGTGTATGTGTGTGTGTATATATATATATATATACATGATGATAGGCACAGCCAAAGACTAATACACATAAAATAGTTTCGGAAGAGAAGACAAGTTTGGAAAGAAAAAAGTATTGTGACGTATTTCAGTGCTCAGAATGTGACAGCAAACTAAAGGGAATTGTATAGATACTGTAGAAGAAAGTTTATTCAGATTCTTTCTCCTGTACCAAGAATAGAACATGATCCCATTGTACATGTCTATTATCTCATCCTGTCTATGGCTTTGCACAGCCAAATCCTTAGCTGTTATCTAGGTTGTTATGTCTCACCTGGCTTCAAGAAGTGATGGCAATATATACCAGCTGTGTCTCATTACATATTCCCCTCCATTCCTGCCAATTCTTTGACCTTTTTGGGAAACCCCCCTTTGTTTGACCAGTTCTTCTCTCTTGCAATGGTCTTATGAAGATTTGCCATCCTTTCCAGTCTCATGAACTTTGCTGTTCATAGTCCTGGTGGTTGGTTCCTACAGTCAACTTTCCATTAACCTTAAAATCTTTTACCAGTGTTTGTTGATTCTATTTAGGTACTTAAGCATCTTTCTCTAATTTAATTCTCTGTATTCTAATATCTAACTTAAAAGAAAGGTGACTGTTCATTAAATAAACATTGTATGGATCTCCTTTGCTGCCCACAGTGTGTTGCTGAAAAGGCTCATATAAAAATTAGAGAATATTCCACATGGTGATTTCATTGATTTTCCTTCTGACTAGAATAAACATATTTTTAGTAGCCTTAAACGTCTTTGAGTATATTATAGCTTACAAATTGAATATGATCTATTCACTAGTTTGCCATGTCAATTTCTGAATAAGAATGAAAGAAATCTGAACTACTTAAGCACTGAAGTGAGCCAGATTTTCAGCATAACTTTGCAACTATTTGCAGTGAGAAAACTACTGTGGGGGCCACCAAGTTCTTTGCTATTTAAGAATATCACAATGGTATTTACTATTTAAAAAATCTGGACCTAAGTAGATGTGTAGTGGGGGTTTTTTTAAGTAAAAGCTTATATCTGTTGCTGCTAAAAAATGGAAACACTGTAAACCAGTGTCTCTGGGGAATTGTAGAGGGTACATGTGCTGCCTGAGCTGCTATGTATTAGCATAAATCTATGGGTTAAATCATTATTTGTAATTTGAAATTTGCCTTCTTAAAGAAGAAAAACCTTCTTAAGTGAGACTAGGAAGAAGATGCACAATTATTTTTGTTTTGCATAATGAGCCTGGCTAAGTAGAAGGTCACCTCAAAGTAGAATTTTTCAAGGATACCAACATTTCCTCATCCTCTACTGTGTGTCTGATAAAATAGCTGGGTCTTGAGATGTCTGCTTCAGTAATTGAAGGTCATATTAGCATGAATGGGTCTAGCCTTGGCTGATAGCTACCACTGCAATTTAGCATTGGTTTTCTTATAGAGTAGAAATATGGTTTTTTCTATAAGAGTAACCCTTCCTAATGCAATCTCATCAAGTCTAATGTAGAATGGTACATTTACATATATCAATAATTTAATCCTTCCCATTTAAAATAATTAGCATAAATGAGTAGAAATAAAATCGAAGTGATAGCAAAGATGTAATGTCATGTGTGCATGTATACAAAATATCACACAACACGGTTCCTGCAGTGAATTAAGGCTTTGCTGATCTTAAGCAATAAAAAAATCAATTGGATTATAACACACAGCTTCAGTGAGGGTTTTCAGGATCTTAGAAATTAATGCAGTGTTCATGAATATGGAAAAGGTTTCCTTGTGGGAGTCAGAAATGAAGTGACAGTGCAGCAGCTGGCCAACAAATCCGTGTGACTATTGGTACAAGGGAATAAATATCACCCACTGCTGCAAGCACAAGTTAAAGATGTGGCATAGACAATCAGTTTTTAAGTTGTCTCCTGTGCAAAAGAACTGTTGACTCAATCAAGAAACACAAAAATAAAATCTATTGCTAAGGCTTTATTGTGGGGCCAGAGCATTCCTTTGAAGCTGCTGCTGCCAGGAGCAGGACATTTGCCTCAATGATTCATTGCCCCTAATCAGGTCAGGTGTTCCTTATAAACCTAAAACCAGCACTTTACCAGATACTTAGGTTTTATTTTAGCATTGAGAAGTGCTCTGAGAAAGGAGTATGACTCAGGTTCCTAGCAGCTGTAGTTTCTATTCCAGCAGTGAGAAGTTAGGTGCATCTTCAAAGTATTTAGAGCTAATGGAAAACAGAGTCTTTTGAAATTCATCTCAGCTGATAGAACCATGATCCTAAATCAAAGTTCTCTGTAACTGTGCAAATTCTGTCCAGCATAATTGGCTAGAATTGCTATCTAGGTGTTAAAAATATCAGTCACCTCAGATAAGCTGTTATCAGGTGTGCAAATTAGTTTGCAGATAAAATAGCTCTTGACAGGTCCCAAAATTAAAACTGCCTGGTTTCATGTGGGTTTATTTAGCCCTACTCCACCAGACACCCTCCACCTGAAAGTTTTTCTTTACTGATTTGGGACATAATGGAGAATTAGATTAATGACAGCTGGGATAGTAGCATTGATATAGCACGCTAGGAAGAGGAGACATTACAGCTCATGGGTATCACTACACGGTTCTGGGAGGGGCTTGTGTCACAAGCTAGATTTCTTGTGAAAACTTGTCAGTACAATTGGTATTCTCAATCAAGGGCTTGGGCTTGGGTTTTTTTCTTATATTTGAATGAGAATAAATGATGACAGTATATTTAGCATTTGTTTAGGGAGAAGGATTTGTGGTCCTACTGGAGAATGCTGAGCAAGGAGATGACTCTGAAGGTATGCCTCTCTATTTTTGAGTAATTGGGTAGCAGCCTCCTAAGGCAATTTGTTTCTTATAGAATCTTCCTTCTGAAACTCTTTACTGAAATATGTGGATACCTGAGATGTGTCACCCTGAGAAAAATCAACATAGGATTTCCTTCAATTTAATTTTGTGCACATCAACACATTTCTTGATTAGACTTCAAGCTTTCAAAAAAGATGTCAGTGTTTTCCTGCAGTAAAATTAGGACTTAAATCTTCAGTTGCTTTTTTTCACAGCACGGCTCTCTGTGGACAGAAGCAGACAACGTGCACGTGCTTTGTTCTCTATCCACATCCCTGGCATATGTTCAGTGACATTGGATAGGCCAAAACATTTGTGCAAGCTCTGGTTTCCTAAATGCTGTCAGGTCAGAAAAATGATTGACCAAGTTCAGGTGGCTTATTTTTCATATTGTTGGATTTGGGGTTATTGTTATTGTTTTGGTTTTTAAAAATAATTGGTTAAAACAAGAAAAGCTTCATTACAATCACAATAGTTGACAAGCATAAACCTTAATTTACAGCTGTGGGGAAACACTGTGTTCTGGATTACCTGTCAGTGGGAGCAAGCACCAATCACTTCAGAATTACAACAAAGGAGAAATGGAAGGCTGCCTTCTCTGCTCCCAGGTACTGTTCTATTCTGCAGTGTCATGGTGAAATATTAATTACCTTTATCAGAACAGGATTAAACGTGGAACGAATGATTAATTATTTGACACTGGGATAGATTAAAGTTTTGTTCAGGGTTTATGTATTCATTAATTACTTGTTAAATCAAAGGGAGGAGGAGCAGTCTTTTCAGCTGCGTTAGTGCAGTGATTTGTGGAATTTATTTGGTATTTGAAGGTGCTTTCTTTAACAAAGTAATTGTCATGATAATATATTCTACTTAGTGTGTAGTGCAGAGTTTACTTCCTTGCAGGTCTTAGCCTTTTACTTTCTTCTTGTATGATGTTTTGAAAGGTCATTGACATAAGGGTTAATGTAACACATCCTTGGTGAATTTTTGCTATCAGAGCAGAAGCAATTGGCTCATGCTCCTAGCAAAGGGACCTGCTATCAAGAGAGCAGGTGAGAGTGAGCCTGGATGGTTCCCTGCCCAGTGCCCCACTGGTGTGGTCATCCTGTGCCACAGTGTTGTCATACAGGTTGTGTGTATTCTCCACCAGGATGTGGCAGCAGGAGGCTCACATTCATAACTGTGTCTAGAATGTGTGTCTTAGAGTTTTTCTGAGCTGACAAGATTTTCCAAGAAAATCCTTAGGAAGGTTCCACTTTCATGTTGATGGTGCTCTCTGCCTGGACATGGTGCCTTGTGGTATTTTCACTTAATTTTTACTGGGCTGATGTCAAGATTCACTAGTTACTGCTGGGATTGCTTGCCTTTGATAGCACTTTATGCATACAGGTGCATTGACTGAAGATTTCCATAGAGGTTGAGCTTTGCCCTGTCCTGCCTCGCTTAACAGGAGGTGGCCACACTGTTCTTCCTCACTGCTGATATTAAATAGCTGTTGTGTTGTCCTGAATTGGGAGAGAAGGGGACTTTGTAGCCATATGTGCCATTCAAGCCTTAGCTGATACTTTGTGAGTGACAGAAGGCATCATGTGCTTGCATTTGTTTTCTTTGTACAAGGAATTCCTCCTTTCTTCCCAAAAGACCTGTTTTAATTATATTCAGTATTTAAAAAAGGGAATCGGGGCAAAGTTTCCCCTTTGTGACTGAAGATTTACTAATATAGCCAGGTAAATATTTATCCTTCAGTGTTCACACTGCACATTGAGAGCACAGAATCACAAGGTGTAAGATCTGAGTGTTTATAAGAGGTGCAGAGGTTGATTAAGACCAGATTCTGACTGGGTCTTATGGATGTTACCATGTGAAGAGAAGATAACATAACTGATCAGAAGCCCAGGTACTTCTAGAAATTTAAAATGGAGAAAAAGACTGAAAACATGTGAACATATTTGATAAGATCACACTCCCCCAAACACAGCCCCCAGCCCTGCCCCAGAGAGCTCAGCTGGTTTGGGCATTGCAAGGCTGCAACTGCAGTGACATGGTTATTGCTTTAGGCAAGCCCTAAAATTCCAGGCTTTGAGAGAAAATATAACCAATGTAGCACTGCTGAGAGATGCTAAAGAAGGTGTCACACTGAAGATGAGATACACCACACTGGATCAATAAATAGCCCTCTGACTAACTGGAAACAGTGGTGCTGATTCTCATTCCTGCCTCATTTAAATAAACCCTTCAGTATCAGGGATCAAGTTGTGTGTCCCAGTGGCACTGTAGTACAAAAGGATATTCACTAGCCTAAGTGTGGGGGACGTTTTGGGGCAACATGCCTTTTCTGCAAAGCATTTTCCAGGTTTTGGAGGCTGCTGGATTTGTGATTTGTCATATTTATTAGTCAATTCCCATTCCTCACCATCATTATTAAAAATGACACCACCAGTTTTTTTATCCTGGACTGTGTTATATTGGTCCTAGTAATAACATTCTTTATTTTTAAGTTGAGAGTGTTTTGTTTATGTTCTCTATCCACCAGGGAAAATATACTTCTGCTATTGCTGCAACGCACAAGGGACAGTTAAATCTAATAACTTAATCTAGACTTCTAGAAACAAAATTAAATTTTCAAATAAAGGCAAACTGACAGCTAAGGCATAAATCTTTTATTTAAAATAGAAAATAACTCTGTTCAAATGCAATCAGAGAAGACAGATGTAGGTAAAAAACAAGTAGAGATAGGATATATGGTGCATAAATTTGCTATGTCTGTGTGATAGATCAAACAAGGTGACCTTAAAAATGTTCTTAAAACATCAGCTAAAATAGGAAATTTGCATATATTTAAATACTGCTTGTTAATGAAAGATGGACTGGAAAGAATGTTAATAGTGAGAGAAAAATATAGCATGGGTGTAGTGGGCAACAGAAAGGTCACATTAGCTATCAGTGGCTGAAACGTAAATATTTACTAGTTTGAAGCTGGCAGGAAGTACTAGAAATAAGAAATATTATTTTCTAGTACTTAATTTATCTTCTTAGATAAAATATTTAGCTGGAAAAAAAAAGATCTTGAGTCAGCAAAGTTCCTAATTAACCAAATGCTAAAAGTCAGCCATCCTCTTAGATCCAAATTACCTTAATGGGACTACTCACAGATGCAGTTTTACTAGAGACAAGGGCAGGCCCCTGTGATGAAGCATGTTATCAAGATCACAGAGGTTGCTATGAAATTTTATCTACCTTTGCATTGGTAAAAAGAGATGTTTATACTCAGATTTCTCAAGTGAATTTCATTCTTTTCTTGGGTGGAAGATGCTTGGGTTTGTTTAAGTTGGAGATCAGATTGCTCCCTGGCATTATATGGCATTTATTTCCAACTCGGCAGAGAAAATGTAGCTCGTCAAGAGGCCCTGATATTAAATCACGAGGAGCTCTTTTCTGTAAATAGTCTCCTTGGACAAAAAGCTGCCTGGGGCATCTTCACTCCTGCTACATTCTTTCCTGGAAACCTTTTCCTCTGTCCCCCTGCCCTCAGAGCAGCAGGTGAGCCATGCTGCTGGCCTAGGATGTGTTTAGACTCCTTCTGCCCAGGTGTCTGCAGTGAGCCTCCAGCTTTTTCACCACATCCTCACAATGGGAATTTCTCCAGCTATGTAGGCAATGGCATTGGCACCTCTTGTTCAGCTCCACTGCCCTTAAAGAGTTTAAGACTGTCTTGTCCATCTGGTCATCCCTAGAAGTACATTGTAATTATCTCCAGGTTCTTAATAAATCTGTGTTTTCTAGAGATTTCCACTGTAATTGGATCAGTCATTAATGTAGCCCAGATTTCCCACTGTATTCTGCTGAGATTACATCTGTTCCCATACAGTGACCCAGTTAGAGGCAAGACACCTGTGTGACTGTGACAAAGGAAACCTATTTGTAAAATGTTATAAATATTTTTATGTACAATATCATAATAAAAGATATGTAGTTAGTGCAGGCAGCATCACCCAGGGCCTGGAAACAGCAGATGGATGTGCCAGTGGCTTCCCAGCACTCCAGACATGGAGACTGATAGGCACAGGGGATTTATCCTTTCAATTTCCTTGTTTGATGTTTTCTATCTGTTGTTTTGCTAGCTCATTAATGTTCTTTTGTGTAAGTTTTATGAATTATTTGCTTTTAAAGTCGAATAATTCTGAAAGGTCTTTTTTTTGTATTCATTGCTAGGAAGAGTGTAAGTCATTGATTAGTGACAAATGCCATCTTTTGAGAAGTTCTCTTAATCTTTGGGATGTCTGTTTTGAAGGTCACTTCCATTTATTAAAGAATTGCAACTGTACACCTGAATATTTCATGAATTGCCAGTATTGTTTCTGGCCTTTGCAATACTTCTGCATAGGAAAGGAGACAGATAACAGAAAGATTTTTAACATGTTACCCAGAAAGCTACATACTGACCTAATATTATGTTGTCATTGGCCAAGATGGATAGTTTCTGTCACATTTCTGTTAGATAAAGCAGGACAAATCAAAGTCTGAGGTGGTGCATATAATGGGAATCCTGTCCTCACACTGAATGTTGGCTGCGTGAGGCTGTTCCACTTGTAGCATAAACCTCTGCTAGCAGCTGAAGCATATGGGGTGAAAATACAAAACCAGACAGCGATAGAAAATAGCCAGAGGGGCTTGCAATAAAATTGTGTAGATTAATCACAGGATTCCCTTGAATGAGTGGCATGCCATAGATCTGGGGCCCTTTTCTTTGGCCTCAGTTGCTGAGGAATGTCGTTCTCTCAATAAGGCAGGATTTGGTGCATCATAAAACGCACAAATCACTGTTTCTTGATGAGGGCTCTTGCTGCCCATGGCAGGGGCCTGTCATTCAATAAAAAGGTCTTAGACTCAGTGTCCACTGGTGAATTGTGTTTAGGTGTGTTCCATTTGTACTGTCTCACCTTATGGGCAAGGGCTGTCGAAGACAAGGCCCTTCTCACTGTGGATCATTAAATCCAGGTCATCTAGAAAAGATTTGATCTGTGAAAGAAACTTTTCTATGTGCTGTTATAATAAAACATGCCTTGGTAGGAGACATTTTAGAAATGCTACTTTCAGGACTGCATTAGTGCAAAATTTTAAATTTGCTCTGTACTCTGAGCACTCTGGAAATTCAGCTTCCAGGATTACATAAACTTTATTCACATACCGTTTTCTTTAAACTTGAAAATTTTGGCCGCCTTGTAGACAAATTTAGGTTATAGAATCATTAGAGCTTTCTCATTTAGGAAAATTAGGTTTATTTGTTTGCAAGAGGCATGTTCAAAAAATGATACACTGTTCCATTGTGTTCTTTCCTATGGATTAGCCACAATGGGGTATGTGTATTGGGGCAGCCAAAATACAAGGAGACAATTAGCTTTTCTACCAGAGACTAGTTTTGTTAACATTCCCTTGATTTGACAGCTGGAATAGATGAATGTCATTACTGACCTTTTCAGTTTTACAGCTTCTTCACTTTCATAATTCCAACTCCTGCAGCTGCAGCATGGAAATGAACCTTAATAATGTTCCCCAAACTCTTGAAAATGCATTACTTACCAGTTACATTTTACAATACTCTAAACAGTCAGAACCTTTCATATCACTGCTTTTGAAACCATAGACTAAATGCAATTAGCATTAGCAATTATATGGTAGAAATTTCTTGACTGCTTTTGTGGAGCAGATCTGGATAATCAGGCATTAGGTATCCACATTTCAATGTGATGGAAAAATGAACATTTTCAATGATGATAGAAAAAGATTTTCCTGAGTTTTAATTATTGCTGGAAGATATTCTCTAGGTTCTGCTATTAATGCCTTTCATTTAATGTTACAGGGTCAAATACTGCTCACTTTAGCAAAGTGAGTAATTCTACTGAAGCTAATATAAGTAACTATAAAGAGCAAAACCAGTTATAGAATGTAAATTGCAAAGGTACAATTGTGTAAGCTAAGGTGTCCCACTGAAATCAAAGTAATGACAAGATGCTGTTCTAGATGAGACTGATGTTGTTCTTAGTGCAGTTAATTACAGTCTGCATTTATTTTAATTAAGTTCTAGTTAAAAAAGAGAAAGGGTTGGAAGGGATTTCATCGCTATGGAGAATGTGAGGTTAAGTAACTTAAAACTGTTTGTGGGAGGTGGTGGTGTTTGTTTTATATACAAAGTAAGACTAGTCCAGATTTGACTATCCAGATCAGGTAAAACTATAGGACTCATAATTAGAGTGGAATTGTACAGAATAGCAAACTTAACCTTAGAAACAGGAATCCAAATTGTTAGTGATGTTACTTGGTGGGCTCAGGGGGTGGCTGTGGGGCTTACAGAGGAGCTCACCAGCAATAACCTCTTGCTCTTCCTCCTGCCAGACAGCCTGGTTAAATCCACAGTGTATTAACCACCTTTTAACATGTTTTTACAGTCCTTTTGAAAGGCTTTTTTTCCAAGCTCTTATGTAGCTAATGGGTTGAGTCTCTTCTGGGAGTTCAAATATCCTAATGAGATTAACTCATTAAATAACTGCCCATCAATTTGTTCTGATACTCTCTTTTATTTGTGGCACTGGAAGGGAGAGCTGTCTGAAAATGTTAGCACTGCTTGGAGACGATTTCTCTTTGAATCTTTTTAGTTTATTACATTTCCCACCCTAGATAAGTCAGCATCCTTTCCCTGTCACACAAATGGATTGGTCAATGTGGTAACAGTCTTCATCCCTTCAGGCTGGTCAGGCAAAGGTGACAGGTTCTGCCCTGACATTGCGTCCTTCCTTAAGGAACAAGACTTAAATCTCCCTGTGACTAATTAGTTGTCGCTCAAAGGATAGATTTTGGTGCTCACACAAACAGAATAGCACTGTTGCCTTCCACAGATCCCAAGAAGGAAAAAACAAAGGGACTTCACTTCAAATTTTATAAATTAGCAACAGCCCCCCCCCCCCCCCCCGCAAAGAAAAAATACAACCAACTCCCAAATAAAATATACATATGAATATTTATGAAACAGCAAACACCACAGCAGAAAACACAGAATAGCACTGAACTGCATACTGGTGTCAGGTGGCATTGCCTCCTTTTAACAGAGGCAGTCCAAGTCTCATTTCTGCTGCCTTATTTATGCCCCAGTGGTCAGGAGAAGTTTATGAGTGAGTGGCTCCTTGGGGCAAGGCCAGAAAGGGGTTTTGTTTTGGAATGCCTCCTGCAGGGAGCAGATGAGCCTTGGCTTGGGAAGAGGTGGCAGAGGTGCCAGGAAGGAGCCCAGGCAGTGAGACCTGGTTTGGCTCTGGAGTTGTGCTGGTTGCTCCAGTTTCAAGAAACAAATGTTCTGTCCCTGGACAAAGAACTCGAGTAGTGCCAAGCCTGTGAGATTCCTTTGAGGAGCTGGCTGGCTGCTTGGGTTGCTGGCACACTTTAACGAGCCTGGGAGTTTCCCAGCACGGTTCTCAAGGAGGGCTCCAGAGAAACAAGGAGCTGCTGCAGTGACCTTGCACGTCCACATGTGCAGGAACATGTGTGCTTACCGGAGCAGCCTTTGGGAAAATAGCAGAGCAAAGCTCTAATTTGAGAAATCCCCACAGCACCATCAGCACACAGCCCCACTGTTTAAGGCATGGTCTGAAGAAGTTCGATCTTTCTGTCCAGTTAATGGGCCCACACTTGAAAATGAGATGTGCTGTCATGATGCCTGATTAAGACCATACTGCTATTGTGATGACACTAGTGTAAAACCAATAATTTCATTTATAGTTCTTAAGGATATAAAACACAATTACATGTAATGTTCAAAAGGCATAAGGTATTTTTTCTTATAGGCTATGCTGCTCAAGTGTTTTTCTACGCACAGTCTTTCTGCTTGTTTCTAAATAAAGCTCTGCTTTCTTCATAGTCATCTGTCCAGGAAACTTGAAGGGTGCTCTGTTTGCTCCAGTGATGAAATCTGTTGACTCAGAAGTTTGATTAATATTTAAAGTAAGACAGCACATTGATGCTGATTTAAAAGTGAATGTACACAGTTATCTCCTGTGCTTTTCACAGATATCAACGATGACAGATTTCAATATCACATTCAGAATTACTCTGGGAAAGGATGTGCTCAGCCCAGGATGCAGTCCATGGTGCAAGGTGTGCTCTGGAAATGCAAAGTAATAACAGCTTATGTTAGTAGCATAAAGCATTGATTATATGTGCTTTGATGTGAAGAGCCACACCACTGACTGAACTTGGAGCAGCTGTCAGGGACTGAGTCACCATGTGATTGTTTTTAGTCAAGCAGTTTCTGAATCATGGGCCTATAATTGCTTCAGATTCCTGTTATTGATCTCTTATGTCAAAATAATTGAACTTTATGGCTGACTTCTGATGCTTATTGAGAAATCATATAATTACTTCCAACTAGCTGAGAGTCAATAGCAGTTGAGTACATACCACTATTCAGAGTGCTTGATATATAAGTTTTCTTCCAAATAAAACCAAGACCTACAATATATTAATAAATCTAGCAGTCTGGATGTGTGGTCCTAAGTTACATAATTACATCACCTAATATTTGTAGCACCTGGAATATCTGTTATGTGTTTGCATATAAAATATACCAACTCCAGTCCCAGCCCTCCAAGCTCTGAGCCTCTGTGCCTGCAGAGCCTGGCAGGGTCTGCATGGATGCAGCAGCTGGACACACAGAGCACAGCTCGAGGTCTTGCTGGCCCAGCAAATGCTGGGAAATGCTGGGAGCCAGCACATTTTATTGTGCTGAGGCTGGTGGGAACATGTCCTATAAAACACAAAAAAAACCTCTTCTCTTTCCATTTGAAGTTGACACCAGTCTAGAAAATCCTGTCCTGTATATCACTTTCTCTTTTTAGCTTTGCCTTTGCTCCTTTGCTTATACCAATAAACTGTCTGGAGCCTTATTTACAAATCCTTGTATCCAGCACACAGACATCCTTGTCCTCCTTCAGAGTAGACATAAATGCACAGTCTCTTCTTCAAAAAGCTCATACTCCTACATTTCCACAAAAACCTATCATTTTTGTTGACTACAGGTGGTGACAAATAAACAGTTCCAATCCTTTTGAACAGGCAGTTTAAAAAAGCTCCCCAAAATGCTGAGACTCTGTTCTAGAATGATTTAAAGCTGAGAATTTTTGCACCCCACTGCTGGTGGGGAATAGACTCTATACACACACAGAGCAGGAAAGAGACTTAGGAGATAAAAGATGTTTTACTTGAAGGTAATGAAGACTTCATGTGGCCTCATTGAATAGCTTTATCCCTCAATTTTTAGATCAAATCTTACCTAAAAAGCCCATTAGCTTTACTGAGTCTTCTTTCCCATGTAATCACTCTGCTGCTAGTACAGGTTTTATTCACATCTGCATTTCTTTAAGTACTGTTTTACTAATTCTCTTTCCTTAAGAGGAATGAAGCAATAATCAGCCAGTACATTTAGTACCAACTCACATTAATATCTAGACAATGCAGTGATTTGGAATTCTTTACACCTTTTTGCAGGTTTTTCATTATATTTCTTAGTGTCTTGAGGATGCCTTTCCTCATGACATTTTACAATAAACCTTTGCAAAATGAATAGCTTTCATTATGAAATCAATGATATTCCCTCTAAACTTCAGGGGCAATGTCAAAGAAAAGCTACTATAATTGCTAATGCTGAGCAGTTTTTTATGACCAAACTCTACTTTCCAGATGTCACAGCAATACAGTCATCACCTTCCTCAGCACTTTTGCCCTCCCTTGTCACTATAGCTCTCTCAAGAAAGTGATTGTCAGCCATGTCTTTTTCTGTTGTTATGTCTTTACTCTGTTTTCTGCTTGAATTAAGCCTTAAAGCTACCCTTTTAAGCAGAAATGGTGATGATACCTGTGACTCTGCACAGCAGGAACCTCTGACCCCTGCCTCACCTGAAACATGATATAAGGATGAATTTTAATTCAGAAGAAAAAATGCAGTTATTAAGAACTTAGTGTATCAGTTTTAATCCCCGTTTCTTGTTTCCAAAGATCTGCTATCCAGACACTGAGTACTGCCTGTGACCAGTCCACTCTTCTGAGTACTATCTCAGGTGTTAGAGATTTTAATTTGAGGTAGAGTCCATAGTAGCACTATTAAGGAGCCAAATCCAGTGTGTTTATTAGCACACTGGGGTGCTTGCTGCATGCCCTGGCTGGCCCCAGGTGTGGCACTACCCAGGTCCCTCCCTGTCTGTGCAGAGGCCTTCCCAGGACTGCTGTGTCAGCTGTGGACACGTAAGTTCCTCAAAATTCTGATCAAAAATAAATGAGGCACATTTTTCTCTTAAAGTGGACCTTTGATCTTATGTGTTTATGTATTCCAGCAACAGAGGGAATGCAAACTAATAGGCTTGGGTAAAGCCTTAGGAACTCAGCAGCTGTTCATTAAATCAGATACTGCGGCTGTTCCCCTTCTCAACATCTTTCCAAGGTGCAAAACTGCATCAGCTTGTTCTCTCTCAGAGAGACATGGTTTCTCCCACTTCCATTTTATAAGGTTCACAAGAAAATGCAATTGAAATCCTAACAGTTTTTCAGCATCTTGGTACTCTCTTGATTAGTATTCCCTTGATTATAAACCGTTTAATGTGTCTTCCTATTTTTAGTGCAGAAATAGACATCTGAGTCATTAATTTGTTTTTCTTCTTTGAGGCCATTGAGATGTGGAAAAGATGAGTTAGCTGCCCCTGGCTACAGTGGGGGCTATAATGGACATGGTGACAGGCAGACTTACAGCAGGCCCATGCTGCCAGACATTACAGCTACAGTTCACTCAGGGAAGTTACTTTGACTTCTTTAAGCAGCAGCTGTAGTTAAACAATTCTTTAAAGCCTGTATTTAGTTGGTTGCATTTTTGTCATAACCAGGGCAGCATACCATTGGTTTTCTTAATGCTCTGTTTCACTTCAAAGGCTTACAATTGTCTTATCTCATTTCCTGCCTTAATTGCTTTAAATGCACTGACAAGCACAACTGACCAATTATTAGTACTTTTTCTCATCCTGTCTCATTTGTTATCCATGATGCTCTTCCATGTTGTAATTACTCTTCAATTTTTCATTACTCAAAATAGGAGGTGTACATAATGAATATAAATAGCAAATTGATTAAATGTAATATGCATTGTAGCACCAGTGAGATTGTCATTTGTTATTAATGAGAAAGATTTGTCAGGTGCTTGTGAATAGGCTTGTGATGCACAGCAGTCCAAACCTAACAGTGCAAGGCTGTGACCGACTTTCTGCAGTGTTATTGTGACCCAACACAAAAGGAAGCTGTGCATGCTTTTCAAGATGGATTTATATTCCTCTGGTTTGGTGCCATATTAACTTTTTGGGCTTTAATAGCAAAACATGCAGGTCAGGTTAACTGGGAATATTCCAGTGAATGGTGTGTCACTGTAAGGCACCAAATTTCAAAGCCTGAGTGCTTTTGTAGGAGTTAAAATACTGATTTTTACTGAAATGCTGAAATTAAATGAGGCCTTGGCCTGCACTGGGGTCCAGCAGAACAGTAGTCAGGCAGCTCATGCAAGAAATTCAGGAGCCTTCTGTTCAGATCTCTGTGCCAGATTAACCAGGCACACAAATACCTGAGTTTGCATCCTTACCAAGGCACCAGCCAGCAGCACTGCCCTGCTCCAGAGCTGTGTTCTGCTGCTCCTGCTCTACCTGCTTCATTTACAGAGATAAATAACCATTGAGAACTGCTCTTCTGTGAATGACAGGGAAGTTCTGCTGTTAGAGTTGGTGGCTTTGAGAGGTCTCTTCCATATCAATGTCTGACAAGAAGTTTATTTGATAGCTAAAATTTTCTTTTGTGGAATGAGGAAGGTTTTCTTCATTGTATTGCAGTGAAACAGATAGAAAGGCTTAAGAAAGAAAATGGCCATGCAGGAAATTACTTCCAAACCTTGAGCCTTAAGCCTTAAAAGCCAAACAGCTGAATCCTTGTCCCCTCCATGAAACTACCTAATTTCACTCTGCATTAACAAAGATTTGGTGTTTTTTAGAGTCAGAGCCTTGATAGTACTCTAGTTCTTTGTTGATGTTCATTGCTTTTCTGCATTAACTTCAAAAATATTTGCACCAGGTGAAGATGTGACTGATGGTCAGTTTGTCCCAGCCATGGACCGTACTCAGTTAAGAACAACAAAAAGTGGTTTTGCTTCCAAATTATATTTTACAGTGTGAACATCAGCATTTTTTTACCTGAATCTAACAAATTAACTGAAGATTAAACCTTTTTACTTAATTATTTCAGCTTCTGCTTTCATAAGCGAACGTAGGGACTTTATTAGCATTATTTAAAACAAAAATTTTGATCATACAGCCTTTGAAGAACTAAATTTTGATGCTATCCAGTTGTTATGCACCACAAGAAGAAAAGAATCTCTGAAATTTACTCTGAAATTAGAAATTTTAATCTGCATAATTTATACACTGGGTACTCATAAAAAGGACTACAATTGAAACTCACCTGTCATCAAAAGTAAAAGGATGGAAACAATAGCTAAGACTGAGGCAGGGAAATGGTATTATGGATGTTATTTCCTAAATATTTGCTAAGGAATGGTTTCTCCCAGTTACTGAGGAAATTAAGGGAAAGTGACAAAGCAACAATCATTTCCAAGTAATAGTTCTTTTTTCTTTTCATTATCTGAGCTGTCTGCCTCAGATCTGCTGCATTGTTCAGATTTAAAAACATTTCCTGCTGTAATAGACAAGGCAGGGACTGTCCAGCCAGGCAGGGAGGAGGGCTGGGCTCCTGCAGGGCAGCTCCCCCAGGCTGGGCTCTGCTGCCTCCACCCTGGCTGTGCCCAGCTGGGCAAGGCTCAGAGCTTGATTAAACCAGTCAAAACTGGGGTATAATTTTAAAAAATTAAGATGGACTTCCCTCATTCTGCTTACATTTTTTTCCCTGCCTCCTAACCCCCCAGAGGGACTAGATTGCTTTTTCTTGCCTTTGGAAACACTTTTGGCTCTTCAGGGTTTTTGCTCCTTGCCCTGCTCCTGGCAGAGGTTATCCTAGCAGTGCCTGTTTCATCTCCAGAAGGGATCTCATTGCTAAACAAGAGTCCTGGGCAGGATTTACACCCTTCTTCTGGAAACACCAGAAGCTTGTGTCAATTTCTGCTCTTTCATATTCCTGTCAGCTTGTCAGGGACTATCATTCATAAAAAATTTAACAGAGGAAACCTGACAGGATTGGTCTCTTGGTGCTACAACAAAATAAATATTTAATAATGACATGATGATACATTTCCACTAAACAGCTGACATTCTGTGCTTCAGCACAATGGGCTAATAGTTCTCTTTATGACTGTGCTCCCAGTAAAGTACTTCTGCAACAGGTTGATGGACCAAAGCCCAGTGAACAATGCAGAGGCAACATCTTAGAACTGAAGGGGCAGAAATCCCCAGTGATTTTGTCACAAAATATGACTTGAATTTCAGTGCTCTTGGCTCAGAATTTTTAGGTATGTTTGCCCATATCCACTGTTGATCCAAGGGTGTGCCATCCACTTGCTGGAACTACTACATCACGTCTCCAGACCTTGCAGTGATTCCAGGTGCTTGTTCCAGATGTGTTATTAACAATTTAGTGACAGCTGTAGCCATCCTCTTCAATAAATTGTTTTATTAATTCTGAATTCTAAATTTTGAAATATTGTGCTGTTACTACTGAAGTCCATGAATTGTTCTTCTGGCAGCTTGGGGCACTGTGTGGAGCAGCAAATTAGCAAGCTTTATCACCCTTTCTCTTCCATTTATTCACTTTTTCTCGTGTATAAAGCCATGTGGGATAGTTTTACTTGAGAGAGGAACAAGGTATTTTTGCCTCTAAAAATGTGCATTTTGATGAACCTATCTAATTAGTTTTCTCTAGCCTTCCAAAGTATTTCTTGAACATTACCATTTGAAATTGGACTTGGTTCATAACTGGAAAATTATTTTAAAATATTTTTCTTCTCCTGGCCCTTTCCCCTGTGTTTGAAATGATGTAAATAACAAAAGCCAGCCAACAATATTTAACAGTCTGATCAAACTTACTGCTTCTTCACTACTTGTACTTTTACTTTGTTCAATAACTCATGACAACTGACCAGTTTGAGGTAAGTTAGAACACAGTGGTTATTTGTCCAATTAAATACAGCTCTTCTCTGCACCCATGACTGAAAAATCTGTGTCCCTCAGTCAAGTGGGGGTGAAGGCCAGGCAGTGTGAGCAGCACAGTGCTCTCCATCCCACCTGTGGTGATGCTGGACTGGTTCAGCCTGAAAAAAGCAGATTGTACTGAGTATGGGTAGGTTGATAGACCTGACACAAGACCTGCTAAATTCTCCCTCTGAGCTACTTTCAAATGTGGGGCCTCCAGGCTGAGCTTCAGCTAGCACCTGATATATGTGCAAACATAGGAATCTTTCCCTGCCTTTCTTTTCAACTCACAGAAATATTCTAATTAGTTATCTCAGGTGGGAGAAGGGAAAGGAATTTGAAGTGGGGCAAATGTGCAACTGTTGATTTTGCAGTAGTTCTGTCAAAAAAATATATTCTACTTTTAATACACGCCATTTGGAAAGCAAAGCCCCTTTTAAAATGCTTCAGAACTCATGTCCTTTTTAATTGCCTGGAATTCATGGTGGCTGTGTGAGAAAGCCATAAACATATACAATCATAAAAACACATTTAGACAACCCAAACAGAATCAGTGCCATATTATTTTAGTTTATTATTCCTAGTGGAGTACAGATTGGTCTTCCTACTTTGATATTTATTTATACCAAGGAACTACAAGAACATAAATGCCACTCTTGGGATAATCCTAATGCTGGGGCCGAACAGAATACACATTGCATCTGTCTCATTTGCAGTAAAATGAAGGAGTGTTTAGGTGTAATCCTGCTAATGAAGGACAAAGTTGAAGGTCAGATGTAGCCTTCAGAATTAATGTGTCACTGTGAAGCTGAGAGAACTGTAATTCTGCATTAAAAAGTTTTCTTAAAATATCAAATAACTAAGATGCAAAAAAAAAAGAAAATGTAGCTCTTTGGTTTTATTATTCTCTCTTCTTTGAGGATTGTGTTCAAAATTTAAGTGCTCATATGAAAAATTAATGATGGGTTTTTGCTAGACAGAAAGCCTTTTTATTTTGCACATGATTAACAAAGAAAACTCAATGCAAAAGTGAGATGCTCAGCAGGGGGTGGTTCTTTCAGAGTCCAGCTCACAGCTTCACACCATAACATTTATTGACATGGGAAAATACCCACTTTTATCCAAAGACAGTTAAACACATAGGATATGTGCAGGGCTGTATGTCCTGAATAACAAGGAACAGATTCTCCACAAAGGAAAATGTCAAGCAAAATAAACAAACAGCCTAGCAGCAGGCTGGCCCTGCTGCCTCTGGGCTGCTTCGAGTCTACTGCAGAGCCCAGTGCAGCGTTAGTCTTTTGCTGGTTATTGTCAGGAAGTAGATTATGGGCTGCAAGGCTGCAGGGTGACTTCAGGCAGCCTGCCTGCAGCAGAAGAGAAGCCAAGGACGTGTAGGCAGGCTAGAATATAAAGCAGAGCTGCACTCTGCTCACAGGCTGGTTTGAATTCACGTTCCTCACCTACAAAGTTCTCATTTGGGGGGGTCTGGGTACTTTTCCCACAGGTCTTTTCTAACAGTGTAAAATCACAGAGTAAGCTGGTATGAGCTTGTGCAGCTGAAAACTTTAACCCTGTCATTTCTCTGCCCACCCTTCAGTTTTTGTAACGTCTTGTTTTGATCTAGTCAGCCAACTCTGTGCATTTTCTGGAATTCAGAAGGGCCATCTGCTACCCTCACATTCAAGAAGAAAGCCACACAAAAAAGGTATGACTTTTACAAATTATAATGGAATTATGAGTCTTACTTATTTCAAGCTTAAGAAAGGACTAACATCTGTTACTAGTGTGTATTTATGATTTGTCCCTAAATAGAGGAGACTTATTTATAAATAACTGTTAAATGTAACAATACACTGCAAAGAGCTGAGTGGGCTTATAAATCTCAGGCCAGACTTGGTGTTTTGGTGTCAAACAAGAATGAAGCAAGTCACTCTGGACAAACTGGACCAGAAAACTTTCTTTTCTTCTTATACTAAAAAATGGAGAATGGCATTCACTCCTCTCTCCCACCCACCAAATACCATTATGAACTACAAGCTCTATTTGCATGTAGGTTCCAAGAGGATTTTTGAAAACACTAGGATAAGTACTCATTAAAGATACAAGTATCAAACAACAGAAGTCTTTCATGTAGAACCTTGTTTTCCTTAAAACTGCATTCCCAGCAAGGGTGATGGTTTCCCATCCAAGCTGAAGTGACTCTCAGTTTTGAGTTAAGGAAACCTGAAGAACATTTAAATTGGTAAGAACTGACCTGCAGGAGGACACAAGGCAGATTGTCTAAGTTACATTTCAAAGTGATAAGGAATCAGTTGCACTGCATAGAAAAAGCCAAAACCACAAGTACACCACCTAATAGCAGTTATGAGCCTTTCCAAAAGATTTCATTCTTTGTCTGATTTAGTTATAATTTGTTTGCTTGAAGACCTCTTTTGAAGTTATCTATGGTGGTGGCACTGAGGTGCAGTGACTGCTATACAATTATAGAACCAGGTTGGCAGCATGATTGAACTGGCTAGCTGCCATTTTCACAGCAAGTGGTTTTTTTCTTGTGGATTTTTAGATCAGTTCCCTGCAGGAACAGATTGAGTGGAGTTTTTATATTGTTATTATGGCTGTTTTGATATTGCAGTAATGATTTTTTGATATTTGATAATAAAGCCTTGAGATAATAGCAGTGGAAGCCTCAGCATAGCTTTCATAATCTATTGATTTTGTGGCTTTTTTCAGGGTGAATTTTTTTCTTTGTTATCATTGGTGGTTTGGTTTTTTAATTATTTTTGTGGGGATTTCTCTCAGTGCTTTTTCATACCACACAGTGCTGCTTCATATGAAGTATATACAAAGAATGTGCTTATTTCATCCTGTCTAGTGCTACCAAATACAAATACAGCCCAAGTTTGGTCCTGCATCACTAAACTCAGTGATTGCTTTACTTCAGGTACATAAAAAGCTGGATTGAACACTATCTGAGAATTTCTGGATGATTTTGATACCATGTGATTATATTCTAGTCTCTTAACTCAAAATTTAGGCAGGCAGTAGGTTTTAGGAATGACCATAATTTATATCCCTAAATTATAATCTCTCTAGAACATGAATGGTATCACTGTGTGTAATCTGCAAAACACTCTGACTATTTTGGCAGGGAAGGCAGAATTTGATGACAGATTTGTAATTACCTCTGTGAAGCACAGAATTAGAGATGTGCCTGTGAGGGAGAGGTGCCCTGTGCTCCTGGAGCCTTCCACTCCTGGGAGCAGCTGGACCCACCATCACAGCCTCTCCAGCCAAGAAGCTGTTCCTGCCCTGCCTTGCCCAAATTTAGCCTCGTGCTGGTGAGTGGCCAGCCCTGGTTTGTCCATTGCTGCTGCCAAGCAGATGGCACTGGCTGAGTTCTCCTCACCTTTGCTCAGCAAGAGCTCTAATTTGTGTGTCCTTCTGCTCCCCAGCCAAAACTGGGCATGAAGTCTTACAGGCATGGATTTATTCTTGAGACTTACAAAGCTTTTTTTACTCTGACTAGGGTTGACTGACAGGCTCAAGAGTTCCTGTAAGGCAATATGACAGAAAAATAAGAACAGACAGACAGACAATAATGGCATGACCCTCATTTCCTTAGGAAACCAGGCTAAAAATGAAAATGTGACCTCATACCCTTTGCTGAGGGCTGCCCCTTTGAAAGCCAGGATGAGAAAGATATATCCTGGATCAGAAAGACATGTGGAGATTACTGGAGTCTTGTGACTATATTAAAGGAGTCAAGAAAAAAACTAATTCTGAATAAATTTTAAGTCCCTCTAAATCACCATTATTATTAAAATTATTAATAATAATATTATTGTATTTACTTTTCAAAGGAAAAAAAATGGTGTCATGGTACAGTTAGAACCAGAGAGGGATGCTCTGGGGACAGAATGCAGAGGATTCCCCTGTCCCAGGGACAGACTGAGGTGAGGGCTGCTGTCCCACACTGGGCTGAAACCATGCAGCAGGTAAAAACAACTGAGAAAACTGGCTGGAGTCACTGTCCCTTCCCTAGGCAAGGAATGCAGAGAGAGTCCCATTTTTGCCTCAAGTAACAGAAGGGGTGTGGAGTGAGCTCAGGAGAGAAAAGCTCCATGTCCTACCCAGACTCCCCTCACCTACACATTGGAGTAACTCACAGGCAGTTTGTAACCACTTAGGTGGGTGTTCTGTATCTGCATGACTTTAAAGCTTTATTGAAGCTCTTCAGTCCATCCAGTAGTGACCTTGAGAGATCCTCTCAGATGTGCTGGCAGCTGTGAAGTTGATGCATTTCCATACAAGGCACTAAACCCTTACACATTGGAAAAGTCATTCAAGTCAGAACTTGCATGGAAAAATACAAATATTTCATAAGGACAAGTGGGCAGATTATTCTCAGGGTATTGATTCCACATTTTGGACCTGCTGCTAAATAGACCTTCCTACTGGAGAGGCTGAGCAAGGTGGCCATTTCAGAGAGAGGCTCTGGGCATTTATTGATTGCACATGAAAACACTAATCATGAAATAGCAAAGATTGAGCATGCTGTTGCCACTACCACTTGCATAAAAAGTAACACTTTAGAGTTGGGAAGCCAGGACATTGCAGAACATTAAGAGTAGCTGTTCCTCACCACATCCAGCAGGGCAGCAAGTCCCTCAGGCTTCTCATTTTCCTTCATCTAGGAACTGGGACAACACACACATAATATTGTCTATATTCTTGTCTATAACAAGTAAGTTAGCAAATTTATTTGCCATAATAGATAGACTGAAAATGAAATTCCTATCTCCAGCAAACCTACTGAGTAATGTTTTCTTTCTCTACTGCCCACTGACAGGAAAACAGCATCACTTTGGGAATTTGAAATGGCTAATTGCTTTTCTATTTGATTCTTGTCATCAATTGAACTTAATTCAATTAATTTCAATCAATTTTTAAAATCAAATTCTTGTAAACTCTCCTTCCTCCTGACATACTACTTTTGTCAGCTGCAGTTCTCAGTTCCTGGCAGATGGGATTCAACAAGGGATCTCAAGCAGCAGTGGCTCCATGAAGTACTTTACCCAACAGGGTCCTGAAACACAACAGACCCTTAAATGCCAGTTTGGCCTGCTGAGAGAGCAGTGAATTCACTCCACATCTGATGAGAGGATTCAAATGATCTGTTCAGTGGGAGAATCTTTCTGTTGTGGGGATGAAAAGCTCAGGGGACCTCACTCATGCTCAGTGGTCTTGTAATTAAATGTTACACACTTGATGAGCATTGCATTGCAAGCCTCAAGGCTAATTTACATGCTACCACCAAAATGTCTTATTTGATTTTGCTTGTAAAAATACTATACAGGCATCATTGCATGTCATTGCAAATGGTTTGTATCAATGATGCTTGGGTGACTCTCAAAATTACTAAAAGCTGTACATAATTACTGCTAAAAAGCCCTGTACAGAACCAGTAATGCTTCCTCTACAATAGCTATTTTATGACTAAGATGGCTTTCCTGATGTGACTGACAATGTTAGGAAGCATTATGTAGGATAAACAAGCAGCCTGCCAGCAAATAAAGAATAGCTTTTTGGGGAAACAAAGTACTTTGATTCAATTATAGTATTACATGTATCATTAAAGGGTGTCGCTTTTCTGAGAGGTACCCATAATTCACAACAGGAAGGCAGAGTTGGAGAAAAGAGAGAAAAATTAAAGTGAATAGGAGCTCATTGTAAGCATGGTGAGAGATATGATGCCAATATGAGGTATTTACTGGCACATTTAAATGCTTTATGTTGTAAAAGTTGTTTTTTGGTTTGGGACACATGACTCATGGCACTCTTTACTCAAGACAAGTAAAAAGAGAAGAAGCTTGTCAGGGCTCTGGGATCCATGTAGCACATATGCCTTTATCAGTTTCATGTTCTGAGGAGGTTATCCCACAAAAAGCATTTCCATGCAAGCGTATCAGATGGACTTAACTACCTTTTCTTCCAATTCTTTCTTTCTTTAATACTCTTTAATACTGACTTCAAAGCAATGCTAGAGCACTGCAACACCACTTTATTGGAATATAGTAATAATAATAAATTACAGTTTCATTCACTGAATTCCAGTTCTTAGAAGAATAAACAACCTTCTGCAGATGCAGAAGAAAGGCAGAGAAATATTAGATGACTTACCCACAGTCTGCAGCAGGTGAGTGAAAGAATTAGCTACAGAACCTCTGGCCTTTCTTCCAAATAATCTTGCCTGTGTTTGTGCCACAGTAAAATGATTTTGCATATGTCCTGTCTCAGAAATATGAAAAATATATGCAATATGCAAAGCAGCCAATTGGACTGCCTTTTGGAATATATCATCATTTATGAACAGTGCATCTTGAAACCTAAACAGATTGTGTGCAATTAATTGCAAACTGTCAAAGAGGCTACAGCACTTTACTGCCAATTTGTAAATAAGCCCTAGGATGCAAAAGGACTGAGGCAAGTGAGGTGAGTTCCTGTGGATGGAGGGGAGGCAATGCGCAAATGCAGTGCAACACAATTTTTACACTTCAGCCTTTAAGAATTTTGCTGACCCTGGAAGAAAATGGTATGGTGCAGAGTCATTCAGTGCAGCTAGGTTTCTCTGTAAGTAGATATTTTACATAACCTAAATGAAGAACTCCCAGTTTACTTGAGATGCAAAAATAATAAAGAAGTTATGCACAGAAAGAAAAATGTACTTTTAATTAAAACCTTAGAAAATACATGTGCATTTTGTACTTTAAAAATGTGCTGAACAATGGTGATGGTGATGTGCAAACAAAGCAGATTCCCTTTATGTCCTGATTATGACCCTCAAATGATCTTTGTTACAAATATGCTCATGCTGGTGGCTGGCCAATACCTGACTGGATTCCTTGTCCCTTTGTATCACTGCTGTTCCCATCCTACCTCTCATTGTTTCCCTCATAGATTCAATAAATACAATATGTTTGGTGCCACTGCTGATCTGCTGAGCCAGTCAGTGGCCAGCCCACTGACTCGGACTTGGTCTCAGCTTCAAAAGAAAAATGATGATGTCTGTCTTTCTAGGTTTGAACCCCTCTGGTGAGCAGCATCACAAATGTGGTACAGACCTTCAGTAATTACTGAAGCAGCAGTTTGTCACAAGCTGCCTGCAGCACTGATGGACAATCTGCTGGTGGCTATAGTTAGAGGAAGGAATATATAAGATATGATATTTGTGACAGGCTTAACTTGGATTTTTTGTTTCAGGGGATGAAATGTACCTGTGGAGGCAGTGTTGATGAAGAACTAGGTACCCATATTCATTAACTATTCTTTCCACCACTGCTGTATTTAATATAGATGCAAAAATTACTCCACTGTAAATAAGAATTTGGCCCAAGTAGCAGTGACAATTAGATGAAGTGCAACTTTTATCTCCTCAAAAGTTCATCTATATGAGCAGTTTCCAAAACAAGTAGATTTAGCCCTTGAGGTAGAGGAGTTCTCCCTACATATCCCAGTCACCCATCACACTGGTCATGGAGGGGGCAGTTGCAATGCTCAGCAAATAAAAAAATCTCTTCCCCATTCCCCTGAGCCTTGTACCAGGTCTGGAGCTTACTGCAACCTACAGACACTTTCCTGTGCTCTGTGAACCTGAAAAAAACCTGCAATATAAAAGTCCTCCTCATCCGAAACAATTCCCTTTATTCTTTTTCTGCCCTAATCTTGTAGCACAATTGCAGTTCCAGAAATGACACAAAACACTCAAGTCCGTGGATGGTAAGGTAAGTTCAAGGTTGAGAGAAGATGAAAGAAAAAAATGGACTGTCAGCCTGATAGGCTTTGGATGGAACTTTACAGGGAATCAGCACACCAAAGGATGCTGTTGTGGGGGGTACCACTAGCCCAGCTGTCTGCAAAATTAGAAATCTAGAATTGAGAGGTAAGAATTCACTGCTTAACCCCAGGGAAATTAATAGCGACTTTTTTTTTCACTGCTTAATATTTAAATAATGTTGCTCCAATTAGTCAATGGAAGACATTTTGTTTTCTGTGAGATACCTTCTTTCCTCATCAAGTCAAAGTGGTTTGCTTCCAGGATTTTTTTTTCTTTTTTAAACTAGATTGCTCTTGCCTCTAGGGATAGGGGGTTTCCTTCAGAAATGGCACGAACAGTTACGCTCCTCCAGCCTTTACTAACTCCATCTTTTAAAATCCGCGTGCCCACATCCCCAGTTTGTTATTTTGTTGGTTGCACTAAAAGGCTCTCCAGGCTGCAGCTCTCGGATTTCCCCTGGAGCGGCCGTGCCGAGGTGGCAGCAGAGGCGCAGTGGCCCGGCCGCAGCGCCCGGAGCCCGCAGCTGCGGGGCACGCACGGGCTGGGCTCACACACGGGCTGGGCTCACACACGGGCTGGGCTGAGCTCACACACGGGCTGAGCTGTGCTCACACACGGGCTGAGCTGTGCTCACACACGGGCTGAGCTGTGCTCACACACGGGCTGAGCTGTGCTCACACACGGGCTGAGCTCACACACGGGCTGGGCTCACACACGGGCTGGGCTCACACACGGGCTGGGCTGAGCTCACACACGGGCTGGGCTGAGCTCACACACGGGCTGGGCTGGGCTCACACACGGGCTGGGCTCACACACGGGCTGAGCTCACACACGGGCTGAGCTCACACACGGGCTGAGCTCACACACGGGCTGGGCTGAGCTCACACACGGGCTGGGCTCACACACGGGCTGGGCTCACACACGGGCTGAGCTCACACACGGGCTGAGCTCACACACGGGCTGGGCTGAGCTCACACACGGGCTGAGCTCACACACGGGCTGGGCTCACACACGGGCTGGGCTGAGCTCACACACGGGCTGGGCTCACACACGGGCTGGGCTGAGCTCACACACGGGCTGGGCTCACACACGGGCTGGGCTGAGCTCACACACGGGCTGAGCTCACACACGGGCTGGGCTCACACACGGGCTGCGATCCCCGCACGGGCTGGGCTCACACACGGGCTGAGCTCACACACGGGCTGGGCTCACACACGGGCTGAGCTCCTGCATGGGCTGCTCTCTCTGCAGCCCCTCTGCACTGTGCTGCGGTGGCTGCCGGGCTGGGCTGTCTTTCAAAGCCACTGACAACTCTAAAATACGCCAAGTGCTCAGATGATGGAAATGTGCTGTGTTATGGTTTGAGCAAGCAGCGGATGAGCCCCCCCTTTCTGAACAAACCCATCCTGAACAATCCAACCTTAGCCCCTGACCATGCTCATTAGAGTTATTGTGATGCCCCGTGATGAGTGCAGAAATCACTGTCCGTGAAAAGCAGAGTTCAGTAAGCAGCATGGCACAGTGTCCATGTGCTGGCTAACACGTTTAACCCACAATTACCAGGCTAGGGGTTTTCAGATGAAAATCAGGAGAAATTACTTGGTATTCAAGGTTTTGCCCCCCCCCCCCCCTTTCCCCTCTTTGCCACTGAAGTAATAATTTTCAGTTGAATATTTTTATTTTTATCTTGTCTTTAAGAGTTCAACCCATTCCTCTTGCCTCTGCCCCTGCAGGTGCTCATGGAAATTGAGGAGACCCGCACCAGCCGTGTCTGTTGCCAGCAGGACGCTGCAGTGTCCCCAGCTCTGCTGAGGTACCAGTGTGTGGTGAGGCACAGAGATTGTATCCTGGGATGCTAATGTGTATGTCGTGTAGTGCTTGTATGCCACAAATATTTTGGAGGGTAGAATCGGGAGAATTTATTATTTTCTTTAGAAACAACTTTTCTCTTCCATCGTCCCTTGAGATCTGCTCCTCACAACAAGCTTGGGGTGCAGCATGCACTTCTCTCCCTTACACACAAAGGCTCTGCTCCTTTTCAGAAAGGCTTCCAGAAGGATACTGACAGTACTGAATCCCACTCAGTCTGCTTGCTTTTAGCAGCCCTACTCGCCTGCCCTGCAAGAACAGAGAGGAAATTTTCCCTGCTCTCTGGAGTAAGGTCCTCCATCACCATGTCACAAAAGAAAACAGGCTGCTTGGTAGCTAAGGAAAACTGCTGACTTTAAACCTGAAATAAGGCCCTATCATTTACACTAATGAGCTCACTGGTGGGGACTTTGTAAAATTTTATGATAAAAAAGTAGCTGTAGTCAGAGTTTGATAGAATTTACTATTTTACTTTTTTTGCTGAAGATAGACATAACTACTAATCATTTTCCCATTCAAACCTAAAGAGAAATAAGCGCAGGAAGAACTGCCCCAGTAGAAATTCAAAGATCTTGTAAGTAATCCATTATTATTAATTTTTTTCAACCATAGGTTGGTCTAAATTCTTCTGGGAAAGGCTATAGACATTTTTAACTGGTTGAATAGCAAATAAGTTACTCAGAAGAACTCCTTAATGAAATACTAATATTTCAAGATTTTAATTGTTTGTGACTTATGGTTACAAGTTAACCTCCTAGATCTGATATTTCTGTCAGGTTTGATTTCTGATGGAAGGGATGCACCCTGGGGTAGCCCTGTGATAGTTTCTGAGCCAGGATTCCACGTATGCCCAATATATGCAGTGAATAAGGGGAGGTATCTAACAGGCTTTGTTATTGTAGGCTGTCAGAGTAGTAAATGACAAGGGCTAAGGAAATCTCTCAGCTCCTGTAGGTTGCAAAGACCTAAACCACTCAGTTCTGAGCCAGAATAATTGAGTCTGGCTGGAGAGAGCAATTCTGCTATAAAACTTGCAAAAATGGAAGAAAACAAAGGGGTGAAAGCAAGCAAAGAGGAATAAAGATGTGTCCAGCTAAAGGACTGGAAAACTAACCAAGGTTGGCATCCATGTGAGTGATGAATGAAGTTACAGCAGGTTTTTTTCTCCCTCTCTGTCTTTAGTTTTATTTTTTTTCTCCCTGCCTACTCCATTTGAGGTGTTTAGCCTCCACACAGTCACTGGTTCAACACTTGGAAAAGGTGAGCAGAGATGTATACAGTGCATGGGCTTCACTGCCTGCGAGCACTCACTGCTGCATGCAGACCAGAAATAAGTCCTAATGAAATATTGCACGTGGTGGTTGTCTCCCTGCAGCCTTGTTTTCTACCTGGGCCAGCTGTGTTTCTGCAGTGATGTCTCAGCCACCTCAGCCTCTGAACAGTTGTGGATTTATGGCTTCAACTCATTCCTTTAACCACAGTTTGGGAAGGGGAGCTGGGGTGTGTGATAGGCACTAACCCCAGAGCAGGAACAGCCCAAAGGACCCGGTGAACATGGACACTTGGCTGTAGGTTTAATGCTGCCAAAAAGAAAAGGACGGACAAAAGGAGGAAAATATTTAGCAAACAGGAGAAAAGGGTGTGGAATGGATACATGGGGGACAGCTGGTCTATGGGCTGTCACTGAGGTATTTTCCAACTCCATGAGTCCTGCAAGCACTGGGAATATGACTGACTGACAAAAAGGATCAATGTGAGAGACTATGAAGTGGCTGAGAAGCCGACCTTGCATGCAACTGATCAAAATTATTATAACACTTCAAGAACACTTTACATTTTCCATGAAAAGGTAGTCAAATCCATGGTTGTTTTATCTTTGTCTTCTATGGCTCATCATTCGACTTTAATATCCTGGTATCTAAAAGTTTGTCTGTCTCCTTTCCTCCATCCTGCCATCCCTTTGTCCCCAATACAGAAGTGCAGAAGTGTTGCTCTTGCTACTTTTCCCTGAGAAGAGCAGCCACTAGAGGGAAAGATGCACGCGAAAAATTCCCCTCAGCACCTCTGGGGCTTCCTTCGTAAGTAAAAACAAAAAAAAAATCAGAATATTACCCAGCATTTGTAAGGTGGTCTGATTTATCCTTTCAGATAAAGTATATTGAATGAGATTATTTTTAGTATTGCAGTTGCAATGTACATCATGAAACACAGCCAAAATTAAGGGCCAGGAAAAAAAAAATCATTGGCTAAATTACACAGAGGAGATTGAATTACCTGTTCAAACAGAGCTCTTAATTCTGTGTATAGATAGAATCCACAAATACAAGTGCATTGCAGTAGAAAATAAAGCCAGCCAACAGCCCCTAATAACCCTTAATTATTAGGAGTTTCAGTTAACATTTGGACAGCTTTGGTCTTAATTCTTCTAAGTGTGAAGAGGCAGCATGACCGAGGTGGTCCCATTTACAATTACAGTGAGCACACACGCTGCTCCAGCCCGTGCTGGCTTCAGCTGAGCCTTCTCTGGCAGCTTGGGCTGGGATTTTGCCCTGTTAAAATACAATTACCTATCTGAATGGCAGCTAATTTCCAGTTTGAGATATTCATTTGTAACAATGCACTTGTTTTGACAGAAGTCCATGACAAGAAAAACAAATTGAGCTCCTGACCTTGGCATCATTGCTCACTTTGGAAATTTTTGTACCTGAAAGAAAATCTGCTGATATTCCACGTGAGTAATAAATTATCTCACATCATCAGTCAATACAGCAACAGAGATCTGTTGCTGTGAATGCCATAAGGAAATGCAGCTGTAAAACAGACATCTCAAGGTAAGACTGAAATCCAATGTTACTTAAAAAAAAAAAAAGCTTGATAGTGCTATTCTACACATGGACATTTACAACTGTATAAACCAGAATATTTAATATTTGTCTCAGGGATGGGGTTTTCAAATGCCCTTAGCAGTGAGTTAATACTCTTTCCCATTTCTAAAGTTGTCCTATGTAACCTATGTAATACATATGTGAAATCAGAAGTCAAACACTGTATTGCAGGCAGGCAGTAAAATTCAGCAGATGAAATTTATTATTAAATTATTTTAATGAGCTGTGTTGTTCTTCAAAATATACAAGCCCAGTATAGGGCCTGTGTAGCCCAAGGATCCTTCAAGGTAGATAATTTGACATTAATTTGCTGCTGCAATCCTCACTTGGTTAAGACTGTGTAACTCTTTCCCCTTTGACCTTCTGTTTGTAACTACTTCTGTTTGTAACTACCTGAGACTCAGGTTTGCCAAAAATGTGAACTGCAAGAGTTGAATTCTTATTTCAACATTTTATCAATTTTCTTAACATTACAAAACACGTGAAGGCACAGAGAAAACACTAAGCTTATATTGTTTGATATTCTCTATCCAGAAGCAATATCTAAAAGTGAAAATCAGAACTATTTTTCTATAGAAAAAAAGTGAATGATTTATGTTGGGAAACAACCTGGTTTCATTTGATCAAATAAAATTACAGAAGGTTGAGACAGGAATATACACAAATGATCACCTGGCTGTTGTCAGGCACACACCTCAGAAAGCACAGGCACTCTCTGGTGTCCATCCCTGGCCTGGTGCTGCCTGGCCCCAAACCTGTCTGTGCCATTTTATGGATTTCCTCTGCTGAGTACAGCCTGCACAGGCAGGCAAGAGGCACAGCAAATCCTGGGCCTTTTTTATTCTACAGTGGAGCATTGCAGATAATTCTGCTGGACGGCACCCTAGCAGTGCATCTGCTCCTGCTGTGCACTCTCAGTGAACTCAGCCTGCTCCTGAGACACCTCACTTGCTTGCTGTGGAAGCTGAAGGTGACACCGTAAGCAAATCACCATAAATACATGCAAACCTCTCTTACAACAGCAAATCAGACTGTTCTAGATAGAGCACAGTATGGATCAGCAAGAGCTGGTTCACTCTAAATCTCATTTTCACACATCTTCAGACTTTGTACAGAATCCCAGCAGATGCTTGGGAAGACAAGTATCTTAAGTTTATGTGGGCATATATAAACTCTTGAATTGCTTTTTGCTGCTTATAGTTCATAAACTAATATAGCAGTGAACAAACTGCATTTTCAGAATTGTGAACAAATTGCATTTCATATAAGTTATCCAGTTATGGACCAGACCTTGCATTTCTTATTCAAGAAGGATTAAATCAAAAGGGAAGTAGTCTGTGAAAAGGTGAATTTATACAGAGCAAGCTAAACTCTTGCTAAATTATTCTCTTGAAGGAAATAGAAAGGTTTCCAGTAGATTTCTCTGTACATGTTTTCAGAGAAGCTTATGCTTGTTCCCCTTAGAGACTTTCTTCATGAGTGAAGCTGAAATTAGATGTGTATTGAGACTGAGTTTTAACGATGATTTTCCTAAAATAGGATTAAGGCTCACTGACACTGTAATGGAGGGCAGGAAATGCTGCTGCTGCTTATTGGCTAAACTATATTTTGGTTTCTACGTATAAAAGTTCAGTTCCTAGGAGCTTTAAGCTTGCTTCTTAAGAGGTAAAAAAAATGGTTATTTTGGTATCTCCATAGTTTTTTTCTGGTACAAAATAAGCAACCCTCTCATGATCTGAGCAGGATAGTAACCAGTCCTGAAGTGGTGCTTCAGGGACTTAACTAGGATCATTCAATTATTTTTTTTCCATCCAGATTATTTCCAAGTTGTTTGTTTGGGGGTTTTGGTGTTTTTGTTTTGTTTGTTTGTTTTTGTTTCTTTAACCTTGGGTGAAACATTAGGGGAGTTTTATAAACTCATAGTCTGCAGTCAATTTGTCAATATTGAGGTCAGGGTGAGTTACCACACAATGGACAGTTCACACATTTTTACCACATCCACAACAGTTTTTTCTTAAAAGCAAACACCAAAGAGCTCCGCTTGACCAATATATCCATTTCAGACTAACATCTACAACATCTATTACAGTTTGTTAATACCTTGACACCATTTCCAGTGTATCTCAATGCCCATTGCCCTCTTGGATCTCAATGACATTAACTAACAAAGCAGTTTGTAATTAGATGGGGTAACTTAATTCCTGGCCCTCTGTAAGGATCTGGATTTCAAATTTCCACTCCTAGATGGGGAGCTCTTTGCCACACATCACCAATTACGCCATGTGCTTATGTATCAGTCCCTACACCCTCCTGCCGAGCCCCTCTTCTTTGTGCTCAGTACGAGTCAGAGACTGTTGTCAACACAGAGACATCAACACAACTGCCTAGTCAGCTGCATGTGACATTTAATGAAAATGAAGTCAGGGCTTATTTGCATGACAGGTGTTACTTTATTACAGCAGAGCTGCAGAAGCTGGGTGCTACAGTGCTAGTCAGGTGTGCAGGAATGAAAGTCACTGACAACAAGGGTGTCTGGCACAGGAATGCTGGCACCCCCTTGTCTGCCTGCCCACCTCCTGTGTGAGGTAAAGTGACACATTTGTTCATTTTTCCAGGTGCCCCTGTTCTGGCTCTTTCTGCTAACTCCATCCACAGAGTCATTGGAGTACTCAAAGAGTTTGGGGGTAGGAGGCCCACCCAGCCTCCTGCCACGGGGTCCCCACACCAAACAACTTCCAGCTCTGGCAGACCCTCCTGGACTCAAATGCACAAGCTGCACCTAAAGAGCTCTATAGCACAAGATAATTGATTTCTGTCATGCACAAGAAGTGTCTTACAAGAAAAATACATGAATATTTTTTATGAGTCATGTGTGTTGAAAGAACATGTATGTTTCTTTGAGTCAAGTGCTCAAAAAAATTAAAAAGGCAGCATCATCCTCCTTCCGTTTCCATTTCTCCAAGTCATTTCACCAAAATGACAAGAATGAAAAATGCTCATTTTTACTAATTTTTATTTGGTTTAGCCTTATTAGTACGCCTTAGAAATATAAATTTCATTTTACAGTTTCTGATTCTGATTTCAGATTCAGTTAAGACTGTCAGCAGCAATAATACATTGTAAATCTTAACCTCACGTCTTGAAGTAAAACATAACACACCTTCTAACAGGCTGTGGCTCCACCCACTCACTTTCTGCTCCTCAGGAGAATTTTTATTTCTATTTTATTATCTCCCCAACTCCTTTCTGACTACTGTTCTTCCCCTAGAATCATCTTGCCACTACATTGGTTTCCAGACTGCTTCGCTGCTGAACATCTAAAGCGCGGGTTATTCTGACCCTCCCTGGGAGGCTCCCGATGCCATTGGTTCCCGCTACATCCCGTCCCCTCAGAGCCAGCCAGTACCAACCCACGGGCAGACTGATACTTCACAGACTGTCTGACCAACTTTACAGACACTCATTTAACTTTGCAGGGCAACTATATGAATAAAGTTTTATTTATGGCAGTTTTCAGAGAGAGATCCCACGTAAAAAATCTTACGAATCACACAATTGGAATAGCACAATAAAATAAAGTAAAGCATTTACCAAAATTTATAATGATTTGCACTGGAGCCCAGTTTTGGATGACATTCAGTTTCCCAGAGAAGATGCTAAAACTCCATAAAAGTTTTTATCTCTGACGTTTAACTTTGTAAACACAGATCTGCCAGTTAGAAAATAACTCTGATCCAGTCGTTTGTTTCTAATCTCTTCATTTACAATCCCGGATGATGATTTTTTGACAGCACATCCAGAACGAACACAGGTCAGACGTCCACCGAGACAAAGCAATCTTTGCACTTTAGGAAACAACGCCGACCCTAAAGCCGCGCTCCGGGCGGGTCCCGTGGCGGGGCAGGGCGCGGAGTCCCGGCCGGCGGGACTGGAACTGTCCCTGTGAGCAGGGCGCTCTGCCGGCCACGAAAGGCTCAGACGATGTCGGAGTTTCTTGCTCGGGAAGCCGTGCGGTTTGTTCCTCCCCGGGATGCGAACGAGGCGGCTGAAGAAGACAGCGGAGCCTGACACTTCTGAGAGGGGTACCCGCGGCATCCCGTCCCTCGGTGCGATCTCCGGCGGGAGGGGCGCGGGGTCACAGCCGGTGCTGCTCCGCCTGCTCGGAGGCGGCGGCGGCGGCGGCGGCGGCCCTTTGCCCGGCCAGCAGCCCGCTCCCTTCCAGCCTGCCTCGCCCAGCTGCACCGCGGAAAGCTGCGGCCCCGCTCCGCCCCACGGGCCCTCAGCCCGGCTTTGCCCGACGCCCCGGTCGGAGCTGCTCCACGGGAGCTCTCGAGCCCCGCCCTGCCTCAGCCCCGCGCGGCGCCTCCGCGCCCCGGCGCTCCTACCTACGCGGTGCGGTGCGGTGCGGTGCGGGCGGCTGCCGGGCACCTGCTCCCGCGCCCGGGCCCGCGCCGCCCCACAAAAGCGGCGGCGGCGGGCGGCGGCAGGCGGACTGCGCGGCCATTGGCGGCGGCGGCGCGCGGCGGGCGCCGGTTGGGCCGGGCGCGGCGGAGGCGGGCGCGGGGCGCTGACGCCAGCGCGGGGCCGGTGGGGAGGCGGGGCCGCGCCCCGCGCCGTCTTTGTGCTCGCCGGCAGCCCCGGCAGCGCCGCCGCCTCCCGCCGCCTCCCTCAGCCCCGCTCGGCGCGGCGGGCGGCTCCGCTCCGCTCCGAAGCGCTCGGCCCCCGCTCCGCGCCGCAGCGCTCCGCGCTATGTGTGCCGGCGCTCCGGTGCCTCCTCGCGGCCGCTTCCCACCCGGCGGGGCGCGCTCGGCCCCGCTCTGAGCGCGGCGGGGCAGGGCAGCGAGCGGAGCGGAGCCCGGACGGTGCCGCCCGGCGCGGAGCGAAGGGAGCGCGGCGCCATGCGGGGCTCGAGGCTGGGGCTGGGGCTGGGGCTGCTGCTGGGCGCGGCGTGGGTGGCGTGCGGGCAGAACGAGACGGAGCCCATCGTGCTGGAGGGCAAGTGCCTCGTGGTGTGCGACTCCAACCCCACCTCCGACCCCACCGGCACGGCGCTCGGCATCTCCGTGCGCTCCGGCAGCGCCAAGGTCGCCTTCTCCGCCATCCGTAGCACCAACCACGAGCCCTCCGAGATGAGCAACCGCACCATGATCATCTACTTCGACCAGGTCGGGCGGGCGCGGCGGGGCTCGGGCGCTCCGGGGCGGCGGGGCTCGGGGCGCGCCGCCGCGGGAGAAGTTGCCGGGGCCGGTGGCGGGGCCGGGCCGGGGACGCGCCGCCCCGCGGGGCCCTGCCCGCGGGAAGGGGGGGCGCTGGAGCCGGGGGGCAGCGGGGCTGGGCGGCGGTGGCCCCGCGTTGGTGCTGACGGTGCCCTTCCCTTACAGGTACTAGTGAATATCGGCAGCAACTTCGACTCGGAGCGGAGCACTTTCATCGCGCCCAGGAAAGGGATTTACAGTTTCAATTTTCACGTGGTGAAAGTGTACAACAGGCAAACCATCCAGGTCAGCCCCGAGCGCCGTCCCCGGGCTCCGCGGGCACCGCGGGAGGGAGCGGACGGGTCGGCGGCCCGGCGGGGACGGGGCCGTGCGGGCGGCGGGGCGGGACGTGCCCCCGAGCCGCCGCGGGAGCGCAGACCTGCGGCGATTCTCCGCTCCGGGGGACGGTGCCCAAGGGGCCACGGAGCCCCACCAGGCCTCCGCTCGGCCCCTCTCCGCATGAGCCGTCCCGGGATGGGAGGTGGTCGGCCGCCTGCCGCCCCGTCCCAGCTTGTCCGGGCCCTCGGACTGCCCAGTGCCGCGGAACGCTGGCGGGAGCATCCCTGCACAGAGCCCCTAGGAACGGCGGTCCCTGGCAGGCTTCTCACCCACTCTCCTATGGCAGAAGGTTTCATAGGGATTTGGGGTTCAGGGAGGTGCCTATGACATGGAAACGATAATGAATCTGTGCATGTCTGTGCAGCTACCCTGTATGTACCTGCCTTTTCTATGGGGTTTGATGCATATGCTGCTCTAGGTAGGGTTAATAAATTATCGGCCTGAAGCCAGGTGGTATAACCAAGACAGGAAATCTGACTGTATAATGATGTACTTTGCAAAGGTGTATGGACAGCTGTATAGCACCGTTCTGGTGCAAGTGGCTTAACACCTTTAGCTTGGGCAGGCAGTGCATTATTAATGTGGGGTGTGCAGTCCCGGGATCATTACCGCGAGCTTAGCAGACCTTATTGACTGTGTTGTGGCATATTGTCTTTGCTGCCTAACAAAGGAAAACTACCCCTTGAATACACTTCAAAGGCCCTGACTCCGCGGCTGTGGCTCTGCTCCTCGCTGCCTCTGAGGTTTCGCATAAAGCCATCTTTCAATAAGTACAAGCAGACCTCTTTTCATAGCCTGAAAACACAGGCACCCTATTGAAATTCTCCAAAATAGGATCAATGTCCTGCTTTATATGCACCAGGTGTTTTGATGTGGTTGTCGGTCTAAAACAGTGGTGAAAGACTTCTTCCTTTGGAGTACATACCTTAGCTGGGTTTAGACTGCTATTTCTTTTTTATGGGGCTGGAGTTTCAGCTGTCAGAAGAGGCCTTTCTTTAACTAAGCATTTTGCCTGTTAGGCGAGCCCCAGCGGTGTCATTGTCTGACTTTAATTGACAGAGGGCTTTGTTTTATCTTGCTCTTTAGGTGAGTTTGATGCTAAACGGGTGGCCAGTGATTTCTGCCTTTGCAGGGGACCAAGATGTGACCCGAGAAGCTGCTAGCAATGGAGTACTGATTCAGATGGAGAAAGGAGACAGAGCTTATCTAAAACTGGAGAGAGGAAACTTGATGGGAGGCTGGAAGTATTCAACATTCTCTGGATTTCTAGTGTTCCCACTTTAAATCACTTCTCATCCAAGAAAAGGGAGAAATCTCTTACAAGTTCCCAAGTCAAAGCTGGGTTTGAAGAGTCATGGACAGCAGACTTTTTACATTCAAGTATTAAAGAAGCTTAATCCTGCTTAGGTTTGTGTACATCTGCTTTGAAGAATTACTACTTATTTTTGTTGTGTTGCAGCCAACAGGCGGGAGACACTATAATTGATCAAACCCCCATTTATATTCTTCTCTCTCCTCCCACAAAATTAGTTCCCATCTCTGTGTCATTGGTGTAATCTGCCATTGTTCCCCCATGGCTTCTGCCTCACACAAGTAGACTTTAGATATTTTCATTGTTCTTTACAGCATATTTTGTAGTTTTGTTTTTAAAACATGTTAATCTTGACTCTTTCTCTGAGTTTAACTTTTAAAAAAAGAAAAAAGCAAAGTATTTTTTGAATACATGGATGCCATGATAGAAGGGAAAATGCAATTCTTGCTGTGTACTGGCTGGCAAAAGGAAAAATTTCTACATGAAGAACTATCCACAGCCAAGGCTGACTAGAGTATTTCAATATTTCTATGTAATTCTGAGTGATTGTGAAATTTAAGGCTGCTAAATGTTTTGATGCTTGTTTTGCTCTTGTACAACGTGGCCCAACTAAACGCCAGGAAGTATATTGAACTTTTACTATTACTCTGTAATATATGTGTGAATATTGAAAATTAATTTTTGCTTTAATTCAATAAAGTTTAAATGGGACTTTTATTTTTCTTAACCAGAAATAAGGTTTCTCAATGCAGGTAGGCCGGGGGAGGAGGCTCGGCGGGGTCCCGGGGCTGCTGCAGCGGGAGCGGCTCGGGGGGCGCGGCCCCCTGGCCCCGCTGCCCGCAGCTGCCCCAAGGCCTGCGGGCGGTGCCGCAGCCCGAGCAGACCCGTCCATAGGAGGGAGTTTCACGCCGTCTCTGATATCCACTTATTTATAGCATTTATCTGTATTATATTCTCTAAACCAGATCGCATTTTATACGGCTGCCTAAAACCACCTGACCATGTGCACTCGAGGCTGGTACTATTGATTCGCTGGTATTATTTGTTTACCGTCTTTTGAAGATATAAATGCTATAATTTTGCAGTACTCAAAGAGATTACTACTTTTATTAAAAGGTGCGTACCGAGGATTTCGATTGTATCTAAACTTTAATGTGAAATAAATCGGTGGAACGACCCCCGGGCTGTGTGCGTGGCGCGGCGGCGGCTGGAGCGAGGCTGCCCCGGCTGTGGCACCAGCGGAGCCGCGCGAATCCCCGGCTCCCGGGAAGGAATTTAATTAGCTCCAAGAAGGGGGGATTAATACGAGCACAATAAGGAACGCTTCTCGCTTTATTCACAGGTTCTGCCCTGGAAACAGACCGGCGGGGCGGGCGGGGACGCGCTCCGCGAGGGGCGGCGGTGGGGATGGGGTCGGCCGGCGCCGGGAATGGCCGCGGCCCTCGGACTCGAAGTGGAATTCACCAGCCTGCTGCCAGCTCCTGCTCCTCTGTCACCCTGCGGCGCAGGGGCCAAAACGCCCTCTGGGCCCGCGGTTGCCGCCTGGCCCAGGTCGTGCTTCGCGCCCCGCAGGAGCAGGGGAGGCGCGGGCCGGCCCTCCCCAACCTCGCCGGGAGCTGGCCAGGGGCCGTGCGAGGGGACAACTGAGACCAGGAGAAGGAATAATGACGGAAAGCAGCCGGACTGCGTTCACCTGGAGTTACAACCGGCTCAAGACAACCAACACGTCGCCTTCTCCGGCCGCAAGCTCCTCTCTCAACGCGAGACTCCTTATCACTCCCTCCTGAAGCCTCTCACACCGCGCCGCCTCCCTCCGGCCCGGCTGTCAGCCCCGTGCCCCCTTCGCGCCCTCCTCTCCCGAACAGGTCAGGGCGAGAGGAGCCGCCCTTGCCTCCCGTGACCGCGGAGAGTGGGCAGTGGAGGAAAACAAACAAGGCGGGGGGAAGTAACAAAAATTACTCGGTTACAAGAGAGGAAGCGGCCCTGTGACCTCCCCGCCTCATCGCGCCGGAGCCAGGCAGCAGCTCCCGGCTGGGCCCGCCGCGGGGGATCCCAGCGATCGCCGCAGGTGCGGGGGCTGATGATGCTGATGCTTGTCTTTTGTTTTTTCCTTTTCCCTCCTCTCCCTTAACTCGAAACAAATAAACCCGCCACCTTCCGCTGAAAGTTTTCCCCTGGTTCTGAGCGTCTCATTAATATTGTGCAGCTGGATATTACATTACTCCGATCGCAGCAAATCGCTGCTCTGCGGCTGTTATAAAACGCCGCCGTGGCTGCTTGAAACAGCCTCGTCTGCTCCGCGCCCGCGCAGCGAGCCCCCTGCCCCGCTCAGCGATGCTGCCCTCAGCGAGCCCCGCACCTCGGGCCGCCCGGAGGCCCCGGGCTGGGGCGGGAGTAGCGGCGTCCTGGCTGAGGAGGTAAAGCCGCTGCCGCCGCCCCGAAACCCCTGTGGCGCCCGGCCGCTCGCCAGCCCGGGGAGCCCTTGCCCGTGTCCTGGGCGGGGGGGCCTGGCCCGGGACATGCCCCGGCTCCCTGGAGGGGCGGGCGGGCCCCGCTGCCTCCCCGCCCCGGCTCGGCCCGGAGCTGCCCCGGCCGCGGTGCTCGGAAGCACGTCCGGGTGGTGGCCAGGCTGCTGCCCGGTGATTTACTTCAGCAGACGCGTTGTGTTTAAAATCATCCCCTTCCTGCCATCCCTGCGCCCCCGGCGGACAGGGAGAGGAAGGCCGCCAAGGTGCCCCCGATCAGGCTGGGGCGCGCGGGGGGCGGCCGAGGGAAGCCGGCCTTGCCGAGCCCCCCGGGGCAAACGGGGCGCTGGGCTTCCCCAGGCCAGCCGGTCGCACCCATGCTCGCAGCCACCGTCACCTCTCCGCGTGGCCGGTGCTTTGGCTCCGTGTTTGGCAGGAAAATGTGAAATGAGCACCTGGTTGCACCTGCTCGGAGCCCGTTCTCATCCTGGAAACCGCCCGCACCCGGGCGGCCGAGGCAAGGCCGCTTTCCTGCCCGGGTCCCCCGGGCCCTGCGAGCCAGTGCTGGGAGGACAACGGGCTCCGAGGGGGTCGACCGGGCCGAAGGAACTGGACGTAGGTGCCATTTTAAGAGGCAGAGCCGGCCAGGCTGGGGGGTCTGGCTACGGGCACCGCTGTGCGGGCTGCGCGGAGACAGAAAAGGGCCTGGCTTTGTCCGGCAGCCCGGCCACGGCGGTAAGCAGCGGGCGGGAGTCACGAAGGCCCCAGCACCGAGGGGTCCCTCGCAGGGAGGTCAGATCCCCTCAGGGCTCCGGCGGCCTCGTCCCCGGCCCCCGCGGCCGCGGCACTGCTGGGCTGCTCCGGGCTCGGGGCCGCGCTGCCCCCAGAAATGAGCAGCCGCTGCTCTGTACCGTGGTTTAATGTGTTTTCAGTTGATGTATGTAATGTCTGATTGAATTTATTGCTGATTAGCGTTGAGCATGAGTTTACACAACAAGAAATTATGTTTCATTCAGTTCATTAGCATGTCTAGTGTTTGCTTTATGAGCATATCGCTAATGGTAATGACCAATGTTGATTGATTTCTAATGTGAATGTAATTACACAATGTAGGGGAATTAAAGGGAGAATCCACATTTTTAATTGTTGGGTTTTTAGGGACGGCGTGTGGGGGCGAAGGGGGTGCACAGGGAGAAACAAACCAACTGTCTTCTGCGCAAACGATGAGAAGGTGCAGATTAATGACTCCAGCAGGAGATGGGGAGTTTGGTCTAACAGGAGAACAAGTCAAATGCAGTTAACTCAGGGAATAGTTAATGCACACTCGACATAATTTCCCCTCGTCTGCCCCCCCAGGTACATCTGGAAGCCCAATAAGTTCGTTTGGCAGCGGCCGTTCCCGAGGAGCCGGCAGAGGCAGGGCTTCCTTCGTGCATGGCCGGGCAGGCGCTCCCGCAGCCCCGCCGGCGGCTGCGCGGCTCCGAGGCAGCGCCGCTGGAGCGGGAGCGCCGAGCCCTGCCCGGGGCCAGCGGGGCGGCTCGCCCGGCTCGGCAGCGGCAGTGCCGCCCCCGGCAGCCACAGCCCTGCCCGCATCCGTCCTGCCAGCTGGACACGGAGACCGGCGAGTGCTGGAGAGCCCCGGCTGGAGCCGTGCGAGGGCTGCAACAGGTACGGGGAGCGGAGCGGGCTGGCCACGGGGGTCTAGAGCCAGGGAGGGACTGTGAGGGGACTGTGAGGGCTGGGCGTGAGGGAGTTGGAAGCAGCTTGTGTACTCCATCTGGTGTCTGTGCTTCTCAGGGCGACCTCCGAGAGTGTCCTTTCCACTAAAAAGGAAAGATGGCCCGGGAGGGGAGAGATCAGGGCTTTGCTGGAGGCATCTCCAGTGGGGCGTGCAGAGGGACAGCAGGGAGGCTCAGATTCTAAGGAAACCCCGTACTGCAGAAATCCTGGGTGGGACACACGCACTTGTGGAACTGTTTTAGTTTCACCCTCAGACAGGATCAGTGGGTGAAGTGTGGTGTATATTCTGCCAGCTAAGAGTTGCCAAAAGGCCTCTGTTGGTTGCCCCAAAAGAAAAGAGGCCTTGTGTTTTTTTGGAGAGTGAAACAAGCTGTGTGCCTTGCATGAGTGGAGAGGGCTCAGGCAAGGCTGGCAGCAATCGGTCCCTGAGCCTCGGGGCACTGGCTGAAAATCCAGTGTGGGTTGGAGGCAGTGATGCCTGCAGTGGGTGCACTCCTTCCTTCCTTCCTTCCTTCCTTCCTTCCTTCCTTCCTTCCTTCCTTCCTTCCTTCCTTCCTCCCTTCCTTCCTCCCTTCCTTCCTCCCTTCCTTCCTCCCTTCCTTCCTCCCTTCCTTCCTCCCTTCCTTCCTCCCTTCCTTCCTCCCTTCCTTCCTTCTGTATTCCTTCCTTCCTTCTGTATTCCTTCCTTCCTTCTGTATTCCTTCCTTCCTGCTATATTCCTAGGGTACAGGGCACTGGGCTTCCTCTGCTCAGGTGGTCCAGAGTCAAAAGCAGTGTTGGTTCCATTGTGAGCAGCTGTGCACATCTGGGTGCAGACATTCTTTCTCTCCCTCATGACAACTTTGAGCCTTTTGTTGGACAAGAGAGGAAGATAGTGCCATTGCCTTTCTGCAGCTTTTTACAGCTGGGGAGATGTGGTGTCCCATTTCACCCTGTCCCATTTCACCAGTAGCACTTAGGTTCTTACAGTATGGGGTTCCTAAAGTGAAACAGTTGTTCTGAACTCAGGATGAACCTGGGATTTTAAAAAACCCAGTTTGTAAAATTTTTCCTGGGGAGGGAATTGTGGAGCTACTGGAGAATGGGTCTAACATTGCATCAGCATGTAGATTTGAAGAATGTACCCAAGGGTCTCCTGCCTCTTGTGCTACATCATTAACAAAGACGGGTTCAGACTTAGTCATGAGTCCTCAGGCAGCATGCTGCTCGTGGCACTCTTGGTGGTGGTGACCTTCTAATTGACTGAAATTCTGTTAAGCTATCACAGAAAAAGAAGACTCAAGAAAGAGATTTTGGAAGAGTTTGAGCAAAATGAAGACAAAAGATGTGAATAATTGTCATTCACATTAGTAATTCACGTTGCAAACAGTATGTTCAAAGAAGTATCAGGGCTTCTGCTGCAGTTATATTTCCAGGGTTTGGTTTGTTGGTTTTTTTTGTCTACACAACACTCATTCAAGGACTAAAGGTTCACGGGAGGACTCCTGCTTTGTTTGAAGTTAATAGTCATCCAGCTCGTAGTGGAAATTCTCACTGCATTGTTGGGCTTCATGCTAATACATTTTAATGTGCTTTCAATGTTTTAGGCTTCAGGGTCATCCAAGTCAGGGCCATCCTCCTTGAGCTGCTTCTATACTGACAGTTTTTCCAGTAGTAACTGAAAAACAAGTAATTTTCCAATTTTTCCAGTAGTAACAGCCACTTTAAAAACAAATATTTTAGTGGAAATTAACATAGTCCTGAACGTTTTCTGTTGATAAAATCCCTATGCCATTAATTGCATGGCAGCTGGTTTTGGTGTTGCTGTCACCAAAGCAGGTCAATATTTCTTTCTGTTACAAAATAAAAATGCTGAAGCTTAAAAAAATAGTTATGAACATGTCATATTGCTCACTTTACAATTCTTTCCATCAAAATTTTTCATATAACTCTTCAGGATCTTGGTCACACTGCCTGGTATATTGACCTGATAAATACATTTCCATTGAAAGAATGGAGAAGTATTTTGTTCTTTGCCATGCATGTGGTACTGTTCCTGATTTTGTAATGGTTAAAATCTGGTCCATAGGACTTGAGATTTCATGGGTCAGTTATCCTTCCTACTTTGATTCTCCCCAAATTTTTCAGCATGCATTGAATCATATTTTAAAATTATTGATTGGCATGGATTCATAATTCCCCTGTGAATGTTTTAATCATTTCTTTACTTGGTTTTGTGTTTTCTGGCTGACAATAGAGCTGAATTTCCCTACAATTCTGTTAGTTGAGGTGGAGGGAAAAAGAAGCTTCTGATCTCTCTCTTTTTAATCTGGCTTTATTGTTCCTTTGCTGTCTTCTGAGTGATTAATTTCACTATTTTAGTCTTCGAAGAGCCTTTCCAAAGGCTCAATTGTTCACACAACCCAGAGGATTGCAGCCTCTAGTTTTGAAACACCTCCTTTGAAATGGCAGGACCAGCTCTATGCAGAAGAGTGAGATGAGGCTCAGCAGTTGTTATACCCACAGCAGAGACTCTAATTCCTGTAGCTGTGCACTTTGTCATGTGGCCAGCCTCTTGCAGTGCTGCATTGAGCAGAGACCTTCACTGAGTTTCCTGCAATATTCCCAGGCCCCTGTTGTGGCTTGATTAAGCTAATTGAGAGCTCTGCTGGGAATTAACCACCATTAATAAATGTAAACCTACCAGCCTTGCATTTAGCCTATCGTGTACATGAACAATTGCGCAGCTCTGACCAAACTTGGAATTAATTTTTTTCCCTCTATGGAACTAAGACATCACTGTCTTGAAGCACGGGTTTAACATAGCATTTTGACCTGTGAAAGTCATATTTATTTTCCTAATATACATAATGGAAGGACTTTATTGACAAGAAAGGACTTTGAAAGAAACACATTGAGAGAAAAATCAGCTTTCCTCTATTAGCTGGAAGAGGAGGATCTTTCTTTTTTAAACTAGAGATGCCAGGGCTCAGTTTTGAAGATATGGTTTTAATTCCAGTGGGTCATTAAATGAGTTTTTTCTGCTGACATAAATTTGCATAGCTGTGTTGCAGTGCAGATTCTTGCAACTCATTTTGACTGTGGGATATTATGGCAGAACTCGGGAAGCTGCTGTCACAGAAATACATTCCTGTCCCATTTCCTGAATTGTTATGAGCAGTAGATAAACTTGCATGAGACAGGGATTATTTGGATCACCAGAACTTCTGAAGAAATACATTCATGTTTCTTCTTCTCACATTTCATTATAATTTTTTCATGGAGCCTTATATAACACAACTGAATTCTTTTGGCCATGTTTTCAAAATCATGTAAGAAATCTGGATAACTGTTGAGATAGTCAATGGTTTCAGTGGTAAACACATAGTGGAATGATGCTGTTGTCCAAAAAAAATGTTGTCCAGAGATGCCTAGGGTAGGTTGGTTGGTTGGTTTGGTTGTTTGGTTTTTTTTAAATAACTGGAATGTCAGAGTGGTCCAGTGTTAACTGGTGATTGTCATGTAAATTTCTATCAGTGTAGGGTTTTAGGTGCATAACCTGTTTTAGTCCCATGACAAATTTTCCTCTTTAAAATATTGATACATTTTGAGGACAAAAAAAAATCCATTAAAAAGCATTGGAACTTAATATATCAAGTAAAGTATTTGTTTAAATAGTAGTAGTTCTCTTGAAACTGTCAATGGTTTTAGGAAGAAATCGCTTCTCTGTTTACCAGCAGTCTTTCAGATGGTACTGAAGATTTGAATACTTGTCCTGTGTGGGAAAGGAAATAGCTGTACTGTTCTGGAGTTTTAAGACAAAATGAGTGTATTGGAGAACACAATATCAAGGACAAACACAATTTTTGTTTCTGACTAATTTTGTCTTTGTGGCTGAGATGGTCATAGTGTAAGGTGGTGTTGGCTCCTGACACCAGGCAAACTGAAGCTGCAGCTCTGCCCACAGGTTTGGTCGTGGCTGCTTTATGCCCAGAACATGGAAATGCAGTCAAATCCCTTTGGTTATGCTTCAGCAGCTGGGAAGCTGAGTCCTGTATAATCAGAAATCAACTGCAGAATGGTAATTTTAGTTTAATGCTTTTAATGTTCGCTTGCTGTCTTGTGATTTCAGCAAAGCTGAAGATGTTGCAAATACAACACTGGGGTATGGCTTATAAATTGATATAATTAGGAGCTGGTCTGATCAGTGCTATCAATGTCAGCACATTCCAAAGAAGGCAGGGCTGTTCATTCAGGTTGGCTTCATGTGTATTCTCTCAATTTGAAGCTGTGTGAATATATTTTATATTTTCCAAATGTGTCTGTCACATCCTACCTTAATGGTGACAGCATATCACATCACACCGTGTCTCTGTCTCACTGTATCTACACTGGTGTCTAATGAATGCTTCTGCACAAAGGCTGCTGTTCTCTGAGCAGCTGAGTGAGCTCCTGCCTGACTCAGAGGCTTTTTGCTCAGCCCTTTAGCTCTGCAGTTTATGGCAGTTTCCCTCCTGTTACCCTGTGGCCAGGCTGTACTAATCCTGTGTCTGTTCTCAGGGCAGAGGAGGATGGTGAGAGGCTCCTTTCCACAGCTGAGCAGCACAGAAACATTTCTGCAAGCTTGAGGCAAAGGGATGTTACCTGGTAGGAAGCACTGAGCACTTCTGGGCAGGCAAGGTAAGCCCTGGCCACACCTGACCAGGTGTAGCAGAGTTTTAAACCCTTTGCCACAGCAGTTATGTCCACAACATCAGTAATGTGCAACAGTCCTTGATATCTTGAGATATTTTTTGTATATTCCTTCTATTGCAGTTGCTCATTTGCTGAGTTTCCTCCATGAGTTGTGCAGCTTTTCAGTTTTAACTGCTTTGGTAATCTTTCTTCTCAAAAGGCCCAATGCTTCAGCCTTGCCAATCAGGAGGAGAGCCCTTGGCTGTGCTAACTGAGTTTGTGCCTGCCTCTGTGTATTGACTTCCTGTCATCTCTGAGATTAACTTAAAATAATTCTTGCCTTTAGTAGCCCTTTCCAGTTTTCCCCACTACCTTTGTAGGTTGTTTGTGCTGTGCTTTTCCTTTTCTAACTTAATTTTTTTTCTTGTTTAGAAGAACCCTGTTGATATTCAGTATTAGGGTCTCTGCTGGAAACCAGTAATATGTTCATTCTGGCTGAAGTATTGGCTCCCCACATCTCTGACTGGCTCCTCAGGAAAGGATGGAGATAGATACTGATATCTCTGGTTACTCTGTTGAGGACCCTACCATTTTGCAAAACACTGGAGTTGAAAGTTTGTCCATGGAGTTGAAAGCAACAAGGTGCTTCCTGATTTTTAAGTTAAAGCACTTAAACTTGCCAGCTCTGTATGCCTTCAGCTAGATAATGGAAGTACAAGAGTTGTTTTATATTTAAGCCAGCAGATAAAAGTGGCCTTTTGAAAAGTGGAACATTCCTTTAGCAGGAATCACAAGCAACAGTCAGGTGTTTTTAGGGTGGATGGCAAAAGTACATTCATGAAGGCAGATGTGGAGGCTTGAGGCTTGTTCTGTGTTTACATATAAGCCCAAGTGAGTGAGTTTGTTTCTTTGGCTAATAAGTTGCTTTAGTAAATATTGTTGAACCTGGCTGGCATACTGCTATGTTGTGAAGTGCAATAGCAAAACTCATGGAAAGATTTTCTCTAGATTGTAAAGTTATACAATAGGTGAGGTTTGGTTCTGTGTCTGTTTTGCCAAGGAGGTAAATTGTACCAGTGTCTTTGGCTGCTGTGGTTCGCTTTGTTATCCATACTGGATGGGACAAGGGCACTTCCCTCTCCCGGCTATGCATGGCAAAAGAGCCCAGGAGAATTATCCAACTGGTAGCTCATTAAATAAGTATCCATCCAGGCTCATGACTGAGCATGAAGTTTCTCATGTTTCAGAGTTAAAAGTTACAAGGGAATAAAATTCTTCTCACTAAATGATAGAGAAAACACAGTAGGAGGTATTTTGTTCAGGGAATACAAGCTATTGTCCTACCCTTGTCCAGAAGGCTACATACATCAAGCAGAAGATGTCTTCCTTACATTCCAGCTAAATCAATGTTATTTCTTCCAGAACACTGCTGCTTCCGTTTCTAGAGATAAAAAAACATAGCTCACTGTCAGGAGATAATTCCTTCTCTTGGGCTTTCTGTCCTTGACCAGTAGAAGTTTTTATTTTTCTTAGACAAGGAAGCCTTTCTTTATCCCTGGAAGATTAAATTGTCTTGCTGGTAGATCTGCCTTGCTGAAGAAATGGAGGAGGAAAAGCAGATAGGAAAGAAATAGAAAAGAAAATAATTTCAAGGTGTCTTTATAGTCTCCTATTGTTAGGATGTCAATTACTACCATATATCACCTACACAGCAAACTTGTCATAGCTTGGGGTATTTTTTTTTTCTCTCCACCTAATAGAAAATGTATCAGTTATCCATATGAAATCTTTTTTTGTTGTGGGATTCATCTTTTAAGTATAGCAGTGATGCTCAGAGGGATTTACTTTTTTAACTTCCTATTCAGAAGGATGAATGTTTAAAGATCATAGTTTTTTAAACTCCAGTTGTGCATTCCATGGGAATAATTGAAGAAAATTATGCCCTTTTCAGTTTTTTGAGTTGGCACAGCTCTTGTTTGAGGTGCTGATGGCTCACATTACAGAGTGGTCACTGCTGGCAGATCCAGCAGTGCATCTGTAGCTGGGGGCTCTGATTTAACTGTAACCCTCCTTTTGATGAGTGCAGAGTGCTTTAGTAAACATGGACTCTCCAAAACAGTGGTTAGGAGTAGCAAGAAGCTTTAGGGCCTGAGGAAAGCCCAGGCTGGCTCTGTAAGGGGCCAAAGGGAGGCACCCAGGTGCAGCTGGCAGGTGCAGGGTGCTGTCAGTGCCCCGAGCAGTGCTGTGGTGTCGGGGGCTGTTTCAGCTCTCCTGGCTGACAGACTCTGCTGGGTGGGCAGCTCTTAGCAGTGAGCTCTTAGCTCTTATCAGGCATCCAGAGCAGCGGGAAAGGCAACTACTTATTCACAAAATGCATTGACTTGCAGACCTTAGATACAGCTTTTCCCTTCTGTTGCTGCTGTGGGAACAAGAACTGACTTGTGTTCCTTGGAGCCCAGATTTTCATCCCACCCTTGGAAGGAGGGGCAGGTGCATCCCTACACCCTGGCAGTGCTTGTGTGACCCTCTGAGAGCAGCTCCTGTCCCGACTGCTTTACTTTGGAGCTTCAGCACTGGCTGTGGGCAGGAAAGGTTTGCCAGGAGGGCTCCCAGCCCTCCCTGGGGCAGAGGGAGGATAATGAAGGGACCTAAAAGGTGAGAGGTGTCTGCTGGTTCAGCTCTCCCTTGGTCAAGTTCTCCCTCCTTGGTCTACCTGGTCCTTATGTAGAGTCAGTTCTCTATTCCTTTCAATTAGAGCTCCATCCTACTTTTCTGTCCCTTCTAGTTTGTGGATTTTAATCCTCTCTCAAGTCTGTTTCACTTGTATTTCTTCTTTGCTTTCATGACTCAGGACTTTTTTTCCTCATTTCCTTCATGCTATGTCATTTCTTGTGTCTGGAACAGTGTCCTCCTTTTCTGAAAGGAAACATCAGTCCAGCAGGAGGATTAAAGGAGATTTTAAAATAAACTCATAGGGAGTCTCAGAAACTGGAAGAAAATGGCAGAAGTTTCAATTTGAACAAGCTTTATTTCTGTATTGTATAATATAATTCATAAAGTTATCAATATCTATAAAAGCATAAATAAAAGGCAGCAGTAGAGGTTAAAAAAATCAAAAGCTCTGTAAAAGATGTAAAATTAAATTTCAAAATACTGTAGAAGAGGAGGAAGGGCCAGAACCCCAAGTAGCAAGCTATTTGAAAAACAACAGCTTTGAAAAGGTGTGAAAGAAAGCCAAAAGGTGGAAGAAGCTCCCCCAGACCAGCAAAAGAAAGCCCATCTAGGCCAGTCTAAGTGAATAGGTTAGGAGCTGAGCAGGAAGGGAAGGTTTAGCAGTTTTTGTTTACATTGTACACAGAAAGAAAAAATAACCACAAACTTTCCTCTGGGTAAAGGGAACCAGAGAAGCACTGACAATACAGTTTGATTATATTGCTCAGACAATGTTTAAAAATACACAAAGAATCTCTCAGCTTTCTCCTCAAATTTCCTCTCTGTCTTTAAATAACCAAAAACCCACAAACCACCACAAAATATAAATCTCAAAAATGGGCCATCAAAATGACAGATTCTTCTTTAAACTTACTCTTAGAGGTTAGATCACAAATTCTCTTCTGTTGTAATGAACATGATTAAAACCATAATATTTCCTTCTATGCCACCTTGAAAAGTAAACAATTCAGTGGAGAATTATAATTATAAAATGTTCCGTGCTCTACTCTCATTTAACACTGCATTTCATACCAGCTACAGCTGCTATTACCAGAAAAAGATTTGTATAACGTCTGTCAAATTTCCTACAAATGAAATTTTTTCTGCAGCCAGTGTGGACCTACAACTTGTGGCATGATCCCAGTGCCTTGAATACTTATGACCTTTGCTTGAAAGAAAAGCAGAACTGAATGGGATTTGATGGGAGTACATCAATAAATAATGATAAGTTGCACCAAAAGACACACCACATTTAGTTTCTTTTTCATAAGCATGGTTATCATCATCTTACCCTAAAGGCTATTTTCAGCCTATAGGAATCTGCCTAACTTCCAGCTTACATAGCAACTTAACTAATTTATTTATTTTTTGAGGCAAATGATGGTTTGCATCTGGTCTGGTGTGCAGCAATCTCTGCTTCCCTGCATATTGCAACTGTTACCTTAAATGTTCTGCCTCGGGTGTGCAGCATTAGGCACTGCTGTGTTGGAAACAAGCAATGCTGCTTCCAGTTGCACAGCAAGTAAGGAAATGGGTGAATCTTTCCTTTTCCTGTAAGAGAAGGGTTGCTGTTTCCCAGTTAGCTAAATTGTTTTAAATCCAGGACAGATTTGATTTGGGATGTAATGATGATATCTCAGACAAAACAAGGATTTTTAATTTATGATGTGTCAGGTCAGTCCCACTTCAGAGTTGTTCCTTCTGCTTGGGCCCACTTTTGTCTTTTGCTGGTAGAATGTTAGGCATGTAAGGCTAGTGCATGTTACTAATATTGGGGTATTCAAGCCTTCTTTCCTTATCAAATAAACAAATTCTAGGTTTGCCTTTTAAAACCTCACGTTTCATTTTTCCTGTTGTGTTTCCACAATGTCATCTTAGTAAGCTGATTGGTTTCATTTGATTTAATTCTAAATGTTGTTCTGCAGAAACAGGGAAATGGAAGCTCTCTGTCCCAGGCTAGAGTAAAGACCAAGCTGTGTGACCATTCCCTGGTAGGCCCTCGGTGTGTCACATCTGTGTTCAAGTCCAGAGACCCCTGATGGGATGCTCAGCTCTTACATGATGCCACTTGCTAATAGGAACTGCCTTTGCAGAAGTCTGTTAAGCATAATAAGGTACATATTGGATGAGAATAAAACCAGCTCAGCTTTATTGTGTGACTTGCATGCCTGGTAATGAATAGAAGGAAGGCACACACCTTCATGAACAGAGAAATTTAATATAGTCTCTTCCTGGAGTCGCACCAGTGGGACTGAAAGTTTATTTCAGCATTGCAAGGGCAATAAAAATCTAAATTTAAACTCAAAATGTACTCAAAAGAGTACCCAGAGGCTATGTGCTGTTCAAACTTTGTTTAGGTCATAACTGCTTATGTAAAGTTAGTTTACACCAGCAAGTGAGGCTTTGTTTTTGAGAACCTCTGTTCCTAGGAAAGGCAGAGCAAGTGGAGGGGATGCATCTCAAAGTTCAGCTCTGCTTTACTATTGCATTTAGTTCAGCTCTTTACTGCTTAGTGCAGAGCTGTGTGGGGAGATTTGTGGCTCTTAACCTTCCTTGTGCAGACACTTCTAAATCTATTCTGATCCATTTCCCTTGTTAGACATCTCAGATGTTTGGGTTTTCTGAAAGGAGAGGTGAAGAAGATGCCGGGTGAGGGTGGGTTTGCTGTAGCAGGGAAATGCCTGTGAGTTATAAACACAGACTGGAAGGGTTGAGGATGGGCAGTACCCAGGTCTCAGCCAGTGGGAACTCACCTCAGAGTTTCACTGCTCCATTGTGTCCTGTGAAATCTGTCAGCCTGACTTTGCAGAACTGAGCACTCCAACTTTCCTTGGAGCAGATATTGATGGGACTGGCTATGAGATGTGAAAAGTGCTGTGCCTCTGGCTTCTGCGAGAGAAAACTGCAAATTTTCAAGCTTTTAAAATACAGTTTTGGGGAAATAATTAAAGTTACAAGCCATGTTTATTTATTCTTAGGTTTTTTTCATTCTTTGAAATAGTTCTGCTATGGGAAGCATGCCCAATATTTAAGATATTTGATATTGCAACAAAGATTTGAAGACTAATTTACATAAAAATACCACTTATTATTTGTGAAAGGCCAAAAAAAGTTCCAATATATTGGGAGACTAATATGCATAAGATGTAATCTCCAAAACTGACAGTCTCTAAAACTGCAAATAAATACACAAAAAACCTAGCTGAAGAGAAACACTTGCATTTTATAAACAATAAGATATATTAAAAAATCCTCTAATATGTGTCTCTTGATAAAGGTTTCGACTTCTTTTTGTTTCTTCTGCACCTTGCCAATCCCTTGTTCCCATCAGCCCTTGTGTTAGGTACCCTCTGTCCATTTTAGCTGCTTTCCCTGATGTACTTAGACCTCTTTTTTTCTTTTGATACCTGTTTCACAATGACTGCTGCATGGATAACACTACTGTTATATGGTAAACAACTTCACTCATTTGCATGCTATACTGATAATTTGAGGTTCTTGGTATCATAATAAAATACTCATTTATTTTTAGCTGCATGGCTTGCAAGTAGTTGCAAGAAATCCAGTTTTTTTGGTTTCTTCATAATTATTGTGTAGTATTTATATTGTGTGTTCTTCTCCGTAATCTTTTTACTCACAGACCAACAGTGGCAGCTCCCTATCTTTTTAGATTCATTACTCAAGAGTGAACACCAACAAGAGAATTGTACAAATGCAGCCATGTGCCCAAGAATGGCACAGATTGGCAAAGGCCTGGGTAAATGTCCTACCAGCCATGTGCACATTTTACCAAGACTTCATAGCACATTTTGGTTTTATGTGAACATGGTGTGGTGTGTGTACCTACACAGTCCCCAGGAAATGTATAGAGAAGATGGTAGTTACTACTTGCCATTAAAAATTGCAGAGCTTCTATAAAAAGAAACAAATTCAGCTTTAGTATCTTTCCCCTTCTCTTAAATAATATTATAGTAATTAAATTTTAATATGTAAGTTCTTTGTAGGTCATTAGTGGTATAACGCTGCATATATGTGCCTCTTCAGAAAACAATTCAGTCCATAATCTCATAATGTTGATTCTACCTGGCAGTTTTATTTGAACTTAATTTCTTTTTCACCTAATGCTGTTACCCCAAGAGTTATGAGACAGGCATCAGCTGACAGCACCAGGGGAAGGATAGGTATTGACGACAGCATAAAAGCAAAAGGGGAGGAAAAAGAATAGCTATTGTAGCATTTATCAGTATTCTATTAATAGTCTGCTCAGACACAACTGTGGAATAAAACAGACATTCATACTGCAATTTCTTGCAAAGGTTGAAGCTATTCATCTGCATGGTTACAAGGCAGAAGTCTAAAGCTTTCAGGTATTATAGCTGTTTCATTGTACTGTTATAATCAGAAGCAACACCTTAAAAAGCCATTGCCTTGGGTGTAAATACTTTTTGGAAGGAATGTAGATACAGCCAGCCATCCTTCCTAGAGTGCTTTTAAAAATAGTGTCGTTACAGTTTAAAACAAAACTATAGCCAAATACTCCAAGCAGGGAACAGGGCCAGGAGTCTTTTAGTTTAGGGCTCAACTGACCAGCCACAGAAGGGGACAAAAAGCCTATTATTGTTTCCCATGGTTTTTTATTGTTTCAGTGAAGGAGAATGTTTTCACTGTGTGTACCCAGGTAGAGATAAGTACCACAAGAGCTAATGCTCTTTTTTACTCTAGAAGAGACTGGAGCAACAGGGTGGGAGACATGCTCAGAGTCAGCTGCCAGGTCTGGAAACCCACGGGACCTGGGAATGTCTGTAATGCCCATGGAGAGCTTTGTAATCTGATCCTGGGCAGCAGCTGTGCCCTTACCTGTGCTCTCTTTCATGCCCTCATGGAATGTAGATGTTTTGGGCTGAAGCAGAGCTCCCTATTTGGGTCACAGGCTGGTTTCAGACGGTGTAACTCTGCTGTCCTGAGACACCTGTGCTAGGAGCTTGGGAGCTCTGGAGCAGAGATACCTGACTCGGCCTCTGCAGGTGTCTCATTCTCTCTCCTTGATATTACAGAGCTCTTGGGGCAGCTGCTTTCTTAATTAGGCACCTCATCAAGTGTGGTCTGTTAGGGGAATGACATTGGGCTTTGTCACATTGAGAGTTATGAGGGCAAACTTGTGAAAACAAAGTAAGAGGGAATGAAACGAAAGGAAACCAAACAAACAAACCACACTAAAAAGCAAAAGCTACACACAAAAAATGGGTCAGGCACTTGTTGGTTTTAGCCAACCCATGACCTATTGCCACTTTTCATTACACTTACAAACTGAAACACAGTTAACATTTTCTTTCAAGTTGATACCCTCGGTTTTCGTAAGAGGTCTTATTATAAAGAGCTCACTTCCTCCTTTGTTACAATGTGGTTTTTAAGCAAGGAGAAAGAATTGCTGTGAACAATGCAGATTGTCAACGATGGAATTTCAAAAGGTCCAAAATATTCCTCAAATTGGTTGCAGTTACCCAACAGTTTCCTCAAGAAAAATGGAGAATAATTAAAGAAAAATGTTTTTCACATACTCAAATATTTCATTTTTGTTTTAGTGGACTCAGTCTGGTTTGTTTCAAGATGTGTAGAGAGGATTAAAAATTACTTGCCCCTGAACATTTTGAATTTCAAAAATGAGCTATTATGTTAGAATTCTTATTTTAAAACCTGGTTGAGAAAATGCATAGTATATTTTACTTATTTAGAAAAGCTGTGTTTTCTTACAGCTCTTTAAAGTAATGAATTTGTTCTTTTGCGAAATCCTGGATTCTGAAATTAACACTGCCATTTGATTTTCAATTGGAATATTTTATTGTTGCAATTGTACAACAGAGGCACAATTGCAACTGGGATCCTTTATAAAACCTATTTAGTCAAAATATTAGGACACTGAAGTGGGTTCAGATTGCATTAGAGAGCACTTGCTATGTTCAGGATTCTTGGCAGAGAAAGGAAGAAAAAAATAAGCTATTCTATGTCAATGTTCCTAGTTTTAAGATTTATATATAATTATTCTATTCATTTTACATCATGTGCTCTTCTCTAGTCAGTTGTGTGACTTTAGATTTTGCAAGCTGGGTGAGAAAATTTAAAGAAAGTCCTGCTTTCAGGTGGAATGGTTTTCCATGCTTAAAAGCTGAGTGATAATTGGATTTTATTTCTAGGGACAAGGAGTATTTGGTAACTCTGTAATAATCACACTAAGGTCTCCTTGATTTTGCTGTTTGCACTAGCCAGCCCTTGAAAGGAAATATTTTGTGTGCACGTTTCTGTTGTCTGCCTTGTGTCAGAAAATGCATATAAAATGCTACCCTGTCTGACACCTACTTTGTCTCCTGTGTTTTCCTTGTGTAAATCACTTCCCAGCTGTATGGAAATAGGAAAAATGTCTCCTGTTTCAAACAGAACTTTCAGCATTCTGGAGGTTATTCTTGAAATCAATGGGAGGGAATCTAATTGCACTTGTTTTTTGTGAGATGAACCAGCTTGGAAAGTCTGAGAGATGAACTTAGCTCTCCTTTATTTTGGTGAAAGTTTCTGGCAAGCAAAATGCATTGATGGAATGAAATTAATGTCTCCACTCATTCTAGGAGAGATTTTGCAATGCACTTGTTTTCATCCAGTTTTATGAACGTTGAGATTTCCACTGTCTCAAAGTTCTAAGAGGAAGCTTTAGTCTCTTTGGTAGCTGAAGTAAAAGGAGACACTTGAAATTATGAATGAAGAATTTAAAATTTAACATTAAAAAGGTGAAAAAAATCCCCAGTTACAGGAAAGTAAGCTCTGCTGAATGCACTTTTGTATTGCAATATTTTAGCAAAACTACTCACTAAAGATTTTTTTAGCCCAGAAGCATATGAAGATAATTCTCTTTTTTGACATGCTTTACCTTTGCAAAGTTCGTGGGCTGTTGACAGGTACAACAAGACATGTGCTACCCTTACATGCTATTAGTGCAGCAGGCTTTGAAAAATGTCTAATGCATTGGCATATCTGACAATTTAGGGTATTAGTTAACAGTAAGACTTTGTAAATAGAGTGAATTTTAGCTCTAACTGCTGACTTGAGCATTCAGTCAACATCTGCAGTACAGGGCTGAACAACAAATAATGTCATTTTCTGCTCTAGAGATAGAAGTTGGCATTATACAGTGTGTATGGCTCAGCCTTAGAGCAATGGTAATTGCAATGTATTGAAGTTTTGCATTGTAATAAAAATAGAGACCATTAGTGGATACCATTTATGTCATTAGTATTTAGTGGCTGTGTGTTGCAGCTTTTTTAGTGCTCATAAAACTGTCTCTGCTTGCAGATATGTGACAGCACTGATATAAATTTAAATGTTTAGAAATCCATAAGACATAAAATATGGATAGTAAATAGGGGCATAACATTATAGACAGAACCTTAATAATTTGGCACACAAATGTTTATATATTTGCATGTCTAGTGCAGAAATTAGCATAATGGTGCTTACATTTATACTACAGATGAACTTGATTAAGCAAAGAATAACAAGGGAATTAAAACTGAGGCACATCATGCTGAAGCAGTAGAGACTATTTCAGGTCCCCAGAAGGAAATTTGTGATGTTGAAAAGTACATCCTCTGCACACATCTGATGGGATATTGATTTTTCTCTTTATAGACTTTTTACTAGTTTACAGCACCTGTTCCACTAACTAGTATTACAGTTGTTCTTAAGAAGTGATTATGTTAATTAAACAATAAAAAAGATACTAGAGTTGCTAGGAACCCTAAGATAGAGATTGTCTGGCACTAATTTAACAGTTCTGGGGCCAGCCAGCACAGGGAAGGTCATATTTGGGTCTACCCTAAAAGAGCAATATCTTGTCAGAAAACTAGAGGCTGGTGTGAGGGCAGGGAAGGAGCTGGCTGAGGAAAGACTTCTTTGGAGGCTGGGGTGGGAAGGAGGCCAGGAATATAGCACAGGAGGATTTCCCTACATTCCAAGTGTTACACATGAGACAGGTGTGCAAGTGTGCAGTTTGGGCTTCCCACTGCATGAGTTTTGTTCAAGAAATTTGGAAGCCTGTTTGATTTCCATGCAGCAGACCTCTGGGAAAGCTGTCTTTTTATTTTTTTAAAGGAATATCACTTGGACTCTGCTGGCAATTACAATAACATCTTTAAGAGGTTCCCACCAAAGTTGATTTTTCCTTAGGAAGTTGCCACCATGGTTGATTTTCCTTTAAGAGACTTCTCTTTGTGCTTTACTGACCCTAGCTTGTGTGTCAGTGACAGATTTGAAGTAAGAAATTCTGAGATTTGTCTTCTGCACACTCCATGCCCATTGTCCTCAGCTCTGACCTTTACATCCTGGAAACACCCTGCAGGTTTGTCACAGAGCTCTCAGGGGATTTGGAAATCAAATTATAAAGCACTAAGGAAGAACACAGAAAACTGTAAAAACACTTCAGTCATTAAGAGCAAAGTGACAGCAAGCAGTGTTAGAGTATGAATCCTTCCAATTAATTTTCTTTTCAGAGCACTTTTTGTAACATTTTTAATTCTAAGTTTGTATGAATTCTTTGGCAACATTAGTTGTGTCTTTCAAAAGAAAAAAAAACCTTTGATAAACGTTCTGAGTCTCTTGAATAAACAATGATAGTGCCCTGATTTCTTTGAATCCTCATAGTTGGGAAAGGTGATAGTTGGAATGTACATTTGCAAAAAGCTTGTGGCTTACATTAATAGTTGTTAAGGTTATAAAATGAGATCCTTTTCTGAAGCTCAAGTAATAAGCAGAAGCAAAACATAAGCTTTCTGTACAGTGAATATAAATAATTCTTTCTGTGGCTTCAAGTATTTCTTCCAATCTTATTATGGAAAGTGTTAAACTGAAAATCATATTGCTCCTTTTAAAAGCATATTTTCATCTGTTTATCCGTACAAAACAGACCAAAATGTAAATCTGTAAAATGCTTTCCATCTTCAAAGCAGCTATTTATATGCATCTAAATTCTGAAATCTTTTTGAAACTTTAATTTTTATTTCTGATTGTGGGATTCAGTGTCACTTCTTAGCACATTGGATGCTGATGGCTTTGAACATACAGTATGGTACAAAGCGATAACTTGTGCCCACTACCCTGCTGACAGGCAATTCTAAAGGAAAAGTCATTTTTATGCTGCAGTTTTGGCTGATTTTAGAATTAGGGGAAATATTAAAGAGCATAAAAAACTTTAATTCCTCTATACACCACTATACACTTGTTACCTTATTTATCCAGTTAACAGCAGAGGTTGCATTCTGAAACTATTCTTCACTAGAATTACTAAACCCACTAAATTTTAATGCAGGTGACAGGTAAGTTTTGCAGTAAAGAGTGGTATTCTTGACTGGGTCTGTGCACACTTATCAAAAGCATATGTAAAGGGGGAAGAATATTGGAATGATAGAAGAGAAATGGGCTCTCTAGAATCTGTTGTGTCATAAGGTAGAAGGCAAAAGACTGTTTGGATTTTTGGCAAAACCTGGTTGAACCTGAAAAAATGCTGTACTTCAAGGTATTTCTACTGGAACAATTGGATTAACTGTAGTTACCATAAAACCTGATGCTAAATCTGAGTGTAGCATATTCTTAAGCAGGACAAGTAGATGCAATGCTTTGAATTGTATTGGTGGTACTTGAAAGTACCAGTAGGACTGATCAAAGCATATTTGCTTGATAATGTGTTTTCCTGTATTTTCTAACACCTATTTTTTAAGTTCACTCTTGTTCTGACTGCTGGGGGATACCTGGTTTTTCTCTGCTCTCTTGCACTTCTGTCTTGCTGGTAGGCAGTGTGTCACCCCAGAGTCTTACAGGGCATCCAGCCTTATCAGATTACCCAAATTACTGCAGGTCACAGCTGAGATCCATTAGAGGAATTTAATAGGAAAGCTCACCCAATATGGGCTCTGCTGTTCTTAGGGCTTCTTATTGCTTTCATAAGAAGTGAGGGAGATTATTGAAAGACATATTTATGAACTCTCCAGTGCAGTGCAGCTACACTCCAGGATTATGCCAAATCAGGTGTTGAACCTGAATGGATTCGGGCATCTGCTGCAGTGCAGATTACAGGTCACCCTGTGCCCTCACACATGTAGGTTGGCCTCCTCCTGCTTTGTTTAATCCATCTACAAAATTGATAACAACAAGGACCTCCATGAAGAAACAGGTATGCATCTGGGCACAACTGCCCTGGGTAAATAAATTATAAATAAAGGCTGAGGCTCAGCTGAAGGAATAATAAAGGAAATAGAAAGGAAGGAAACATAAATCTCTTTTCTCCTACACACATTTGTCATTAACTTAGTGGTGTGCTGTGTCTACATTTATTGGGTGTGTTAAGTCTCACTGGACTTGCAGCAGAACAGATCTGGGGTCATTGTCTTTCCCTGCAATTCAGTGCATGAGAAGCACTATGTGGTTAGGTTTATTGGAGGGAACATAGGCACAGGCTTTAGTGACTTGTGAATGAATCAATAAAGCATGTTCCTGTAGGTTTCTGAATTGTCTCTTTCATTAAGAATGGAATTGGACAGCAGAAGATTGATTTCTGTGGCAAATCAGAGGGGTTTTTTAGACCTTGGTTTAAACTGTGGGTTTTTGAAGTAAAAAAGCTCCATCAAAAATATTATACAGGATTGAAACTGCAAAAAGGATTATAAACAGTTTAAATTTCCTTTTTCAGAAGATTTTTGTAAACTCAGAATTACATGAGACCTGATCTTTAGCAATGTCCAGAGCTGACTAAATAAGTGGCAACCTGCTAAGCTCCCACAGCTGAGGATCACGGCTTACAGAGTACTGGATATGATGTTGGTTAAAAGATATTTGGAAGGGCAAACATTCACAAAGAAATGTTACTGCTAAGGCTATAACTGAGATTTGTGTTGCTTACAGCAGCTCTTGACAATGAAGTGTGCTATGTGATGATTATACAGGTATGGAACAGACTTAAGTTTTGGCAGAGAGCTGTTTGATTCTGCTTATTTTTGCAGCATCACCATATAGCTGTGAAATTCTGAGGAAACTTACCTTTACAGATGTGGTTTGTCTAAAAAATCTTTTCCTGCATGGCACATCCAGGCTTACTTAAGTGTGGCAGTGCACCTTGACAGTGTTGTTTTAGGACAGTATAATTTGCTTGTAGATAACACAGTGCCCATCTTAGGGGCAGGGCTTTTAGTACACATATGTGCCTTTATATCATCCTGAATCAGTTTTACTTTCATGGACAGACAAGGGTAGTGCTGCATATGCATTTCTTAATTTTTTAATAGGCTCATCAAGTCAAAATTTGTATTTCCAAATCCTCAGGGAAATGGAGAAACATGGATGAGCCACAGTGCTGAGTCTAGACAAAAATGAGCTGAATCTAAATCAAGAGCAGCATCAACACTAATTCTTAGAAGCACAGAGCTCTATTAAGAATTGATAATTTGCCAGGCATTGCTTTCCACATAGCTAATATTGTAAGATGTGGACTATCAATAAGCTACATATTCCAAAACAATTTTAAACCAAGTATTTTATCACAAGATGTGTCATCACCTGTTGTATCAACTTATCTCTAGCTTGCATGTGCATTCCTGCAGAGGATAATGGTGTTTTCTAGTAATTCTCTTGAGAGGCAGTTACATTAATTTTCTAGTAATTGTTATGTAAGAATTACAAGCTACGTACATGTAAAGGGTTTATGAATTATTCATTGTTTGGTGCAAACCTGAATCTCAATTCTTCCCTGTTGTCCACTCATTGGGGTCTTGTGTAGACATCCTCCCCAGCTGACTGTAGAAGCATGTTTGTACCTGAAGGGTGTCCATAAATGCTACTCATACAGAATTAAAAGGTTCCTGTTGTGGTGCAGTGAGAGATGAGTGTGATACAGGGCCCCAGTGGGGATTTCTTGTTAAATTTTCTGTTCCACAATCACAATTTGTGATACTATTTTTGCATTGTTGTGTCACAAACACTGTCAGTCAGGGACTTACTAAAGATGGGCAAACTCTGCAGGATCTAGAGGCCTGGGTGAGACACCCAAAGTCTCTAGCAGTTTTTCAGAGCTTAATGAGAGGTGGAGTTTTCTTTTCTCTCAGTGTTTTCAGGCATAAATCTTTCCCTTTTCAATGGTGTATCAATATTTGCAGACTGCCTTATCACCCAGGAGTAGAAGTGAGCTGGAGGTATGTGCTTTCTGTCTAGATTGGGATGAACATCAGCAGAAGTTACTGAGGAGTTTTCCCAGGCAGGGTTTTAATATTGTCTTTGATGTCCAGAGGAGAATGCAGCCTCAGCCATGTGGGTTTCTCTGCAGTCATTATTAAGGTAATAGCCATAATTAAGGGTCTGTCCCACTAGAGAGTAAGAAAGGAGTAAGAGACTGATCTTTGCTCATTGTTGTGTTTACAGAAGGGGTTTTACAGCACTCACTGGCTACAACCTGATAGCTCTCATTCTGGGGGACTATTTTTGTGCTCACTAAAGATGAATTAGTGTACATTATTTATCTTGATTTTCACAGGATCCATTGCAAAGCACATCCAGAAAAGGAACACCTTTATTCTTTCTTACTCATGAGAAAGATCTGTCAAGTCACTGAGTGGTTTGATTGAATGAGAGCAGTGAAACTGCTTTCCATGGTGGAAGATTTTTAAAAAGAGAGGTGAGTGGCATTTTTTTTCAAAATTTGACTGTGGTTACATGGCAGAAAATGTGAAATCCAGTAAGTGAGTTGCCCAGAAATTAGAACCATCCCTCAGAGGTGTGGGAAGGTGCTCTCTGTGTTAAACTAGTCATCATTTCCCCATAAGTGTGTCCCAAAAAGGGGTGTATTTGGGTCTGTTCAGGAAGAAGAGAGATGTCCTTGATTCTGAACTTTGAGGAATCCTTCATGGTAAAGAGGATGGAACATAAGCATGAAATGCTTTCACATTTCTGAGTGATGGACTGCCCATAGCTTTGATGAGTCCAGCTCATTCAGGCTGTGGTGTACCAGCATCCCTGGGACCAGAACAGGGGCTGCCAAAACCCTGCATGGAGGGAAGGACAGGTCAGAGAGTGGGAGTGACAGCCTGACAAGTTCAGTTGAGAAGTGGGGTAATAAATGTGTGGAGTAAAAAATGCTGGTGTAAGCCACCGAGACAATGGATTTTCCATTTACAGATTAACACTGGAAGCATTTCAATAGGATGTGTTTTACTCAGACAGGAGTTGTGGGGATCGATGCAGAAATAACTGAGTGAAAATCTCATATGAAATTAGACCAGAATGCCTGATGGCCACTTTAGATCTTAATAAAATTTTAAATGTTAAACTGGAATCTCTTTATGTTAGATTTGAATGGCACCTCTTGGTGGACTTCTCAATATCCCAAGGGGCATTGAGGCTTCCATGGGATTGTAATTTCGCACGAGCCCATGCTGCATGCCTGAGGACACTTGGCCTTATAACCCTTGCTTGGGTAATACAGACAGCCAGAGTGGACCCAAGCAGCTAAAAGAGACAAATGTGTTATGGATGAAAAGGAAAGGAGAGTCAGTGAATATTAAAAAATAAAAAAAAATATAAAAAGCAGACTGTCATAGAAGGATAATATTGTCTTTTGCCTCAAGTTCCACAGATGGTATTTAAAGCCCTCATGTAAATGTGATGAAGTGAGGGGCTGAGGCTGTTCCCCTGACTTCAGTGGGATCGTTTTGAAGAACAGGGTTAAGTGATTCTTAGTGGACTGGGACAGAGAAGAATACTGACAACATGGTTATCTTTTGCATGTAGGGCTCTTTTTCAATCTCTGATAAAATTTGAACCATAAAAGAGAGTACATAGTAGGAAATTGAAGAAGAAATAGAAAGATCCAGAATGAAAATTCTGACTCTTGAGGCTTAGCAGAGGAAGGGAAAACATATAAGCCTAGGAAGTGCACATGGAAGTAGTCCCCAATTAGTGATATTCATCACTATTTAGGGATGACAATCACTGTGGAGTCATAGGGGGAAACGGGAGTAGGGTCTTTACTGAAATTCCCCAGGCTGAAATAAGGCTACTTCTGTCTGTAAAGAAGTATTTTCCAAAGCTTGTTTATTGGGTAGATATTTTGTTAAAACAGAACACCCGACCAGCAGTGTTGAACTATGCTATTTTAATGTTCATAGGTAGATGTATTAATTTTTTAAAAAGATTTCTTTTGATTTTTCTGTGTAGAAAAATAAATAATTTCAGTTTAAGAGGTCATGCTAAAGTGAAAAATTAAGCATTTACCCAAGCAAAAATTCTTTTGTAATTTTCATGTTTTGGGAACACAGAGTCCCTTAGGCATTTACAGTGTTTGGAAATTACTGTCTTACATGGAACTCTGGGTCACTTCTCAGCTCAGGTTCACAGGTTGGTATGGGTCATAATTATCACAAGAATTAGCTGAAGACCATAGCAATTAACTATTTTTATGGCTTATTATCATACTCTAAATACTAAGTTGTTCTGTCAAATAGTCTCAAAGAGATTTGATAGCTGACCCACAGACAGTGCACTGCCTTTGCTTACATACTTAATCTACAAGTATTTCTAGGAAGATATAGCTTATTAATTCATTATTATTTTATTGATGTTCAATTGATGTCTGATTAAATATAAATTAGACACTTGGTAAAAATAATGTAATGGGATGAGGCAGGTGAGATTCCCCCAGGATAGTTTGTAATGAAGCTTCAAATTTTTAATAATCTTAAACTCATAAATAAATTATGATGGGTGAAACAAATGCAAAAATACTGAAATAAGCTATAAAAATGTTAAGTGCTGGTGAAGAGACACATAATCTGTTGGGAGATCTGTGTGAGAACGTGCATTTGGCGCTAAGTCACGTTGCTCAGAATCAGCACTCCCTCTCCTTCCAATCATTCCATATTTAGGTGTGTAGCTACCCCTCCTATCCCATTATTATGCTGCACCATACTGTTGCCAGACATTTTGCTTTGCCTGGGAACAGTGTTAATTTAAGGCACTCAGGTGACCCCAGAGGCACTGGAATGACACGGCAGCAGCAGCCCAGAGTGCTGCAGTGATTCCTGCTGCTCACAGAGCTGCCGGCAGCCCGGGCCTCTTCTGGACAGTTGTCTGTGAACTCTTCAGGGAAAAGTCAGGGGGAGCTGTCTCTTTGACCACACTGTCAGTGCTGAGAAGGACACATCCTCTCATTTAGCTACATCTTTCATCTTTTCCTTGGAAGGCAGATTTCCCAGGTGCTCCTCTGTTTTTCTTGAAGAGTTAGCAAGGAGACCATGCCTCCCTTAGATAAGAAAAGAAAGAAAGAACTTACCCGTATGTAAGGAAAGAAGGAAGTAGAAAAGGAGAGGATTCTGATCGTGGTATTTGCTGGTTTTTGGGGGGTTTTTGGGTCCCCAATATTCTGCAAAGATTTCAAGAGATCTGAAGCCCCCATTTCTTCACTAAAAACAGCACCATTATCCCAGCCTTGAAAGACAGAGTGAGATCCCAAGTGCTGACTCAGTGTCAGCATAGTAGGATTTGCAGAAACTCAGCACTTTGTAAAAGCTGCTGGTAATTTGAAGAGTTAAGTCATGCAGCAGGTTAGTAAATGTAAAGAAGCTTGGTTCCTAAGATAAATTTTACAATATTTCTATCAGCGAAAGTAAGGGATAGACAAAAGCCTGAAAATCTGGCCCTGTGACCATAGTCACTGGTTTAGACTTTCACCTAAAATTTATTCCAAGAATCTAATAGTTATTGAATGGCCAAAGGGCTGTATACTAGAAATTTGGCTCAATACAAGGCAGAGAAAAAGACAAGTATGCTGCTTTTCTGATGTGAGAGACCTTGGTTGCTAGGAGGAAAGCATTCAAGTGTTTGCTTATGTTTTGCTGGGGTGTTAACAGTGTGGGATAAACAGATAACACCACGCCTCTTAAATAACATTTTCTTAAATAGTGAAACTATTCCCTAATGAAGAAATTGCAGTAATCACATTTTTGTAAAAATAGGGAGTTATTACAGCACTATGTAATTAAAGTGCTGTGTTTTTCCAACAAAAAATCTGCTGGCAAATACATTTTTGTATATTTTTTGTAATTGGAGATTTTGAAATCAACTTGTTGTTGAAACACAGAAAATTGTTGCCTCTCCATGATGGGGTAAGGAGAGAGGAGTCACATGTGTGATTTGCAGCATCCATAGCAGAATTTTGTTCTTTTTGGTAGATGTGGATATTCCTGTGCATCTGCCAGGAGGCCCATGGGTACAGAAAACACATCCAGCTTGAATCATTCTTCACTTTTTCCATGACGTGCCAGGCCAGCATGGTCTGGTGGAACTGTTTGCCAGTTCCTGTCCATACACTTGCTGACACTTCTCTGGGGAACCACATTAAGCAATTGCTTGGGTCACCAGATGTCTGTGCCTCCTCCTTCATGTGGCAGCGAAGGCTGGGCTTGGGCGAAGGTCCTGCCCTGCTCTTGATGTTGTTTGCACACTGTCCGGATTTCTTGTGACTTGTGTCAGTGTGACAAAAAGCCCTTCCCAGGCTCTGCTTGCTGCCTTGGATGTAGGAGTGCTGTTAGAGATGAATAAATGCTTTGCAAGATCCCTGCCACTTTCTCATGCAGGAATTAGAAAAGTCTCAAGGCCAGTTTCACACTTTGGGCACCTCTTTTTTGCCATTTTTTTGTCCTACAAGAAAATAAGATACAAGTTACTTCAAGCCCAGCACCTTCTTCTTTCAACTTTGATACAAAGGTCTTATAATTGAGAGAATTTATATGTGTAAGAACTGAAAGATTAAATAGGCATTAAACAGGCATTTAAGCTGTTTGGAGTCCTATGTGCCCCTGCTGTGTGTACATAAAGCTCAGCTCAGGGAATGTAACAAACATTCTGCAGCCTCCAGAGATACCTACAAATTTCTAGTTCTGTATTTGCCCTCGTCTCCCTTTAAACGGCTCCTGTTGCTGCACATCTTTATTCAAAGTTACCTCTGGTGAGGCAGAGTAGAGTATAATATTTATAGTAATTGGTAATCAAAAGGAAAGAGGAAACAAAGGAAAAGGCCAATAATGCAAGACAATTATGAAGTGACAAATATAATTTGTCAAAGGAGTTCCTTCCAAATTGGATGAAAGCAGCATTTTTTCAGATCAATACTGCCTCAGTACCAGCACAGTTCTGGTAGCTTTTGGCTAACAAATAAGAAGAATTGATATATCCTAGGTGTAAACATTAAGACCAAAGAACTTAGTGGATTAATAGACCTTGACTGTGGTCATGTATTTTGTAGATCTTGCCAATAGATCTTGACTGTGGTCAGGTGTGCTGTAAAACTGGGATTGGCACTATGCAAGGGCTGAAGCTGGCATAAATCACATCCATGGCCTGATTAGCTATGAGCCAGCCTCGTAGATCAGCACATGCAGAAGTTCAAAGCTCCACAGCAAACTGAGCTCAGTAGTAAATATTAGCAAGGGGTACATGCCCTAGTTCTTGGTGATCTTAGTAGGAAAACATGTATTGAATTCAGAGTTTGAGCTGCCTAGCAGAGGAAGTGCATTAAGTATTTAAGCCAGCTGTTGCTCCTCTTTATCCACACATCTTACCCAGCCTGATACATTTAATTACCAATATAAGGTGTTCTTGCTGTGATACAGTACCATATTATATTCTTGCCCTATGTTACTGTGGGTCAAATACTGTGTTTTATTTCAAAATACATGGTGGGAATAGAGAAGCAGGTGTCATACAACAGAGGGGCAACCTCATAACAGGAAATGGCATTTCAACTAAAGCTTCAGAGCGGGAATGAGATTCTGAGTATTTCACAGACCAGAACACCCTGGTAGCCTGCTGACAGAAGCAAGCACCTCATTGTTCCTTAGCTGATGTTCATTAGCCTTCACTGTGCCATAGGAGCTCCTGGCTCTGGCAGCAGAATTCTACATCTGTGGAAACAAAGCCCTCACATTATAAGCAAACCATTAAAACTTGTGCTGAGTCCCAAGAAACAGTGTTTGCACTGGAACTCAGGCACCCTAATTCACAGCCAGCACAGCTTATTTGAGAACAGACCCAGTGGGGCACTCTGGTATCCCCTGGGAGGAAGGAGTGATCCATATGTGTGCACACCTACAAATCCCTGCATCTGGCAGCCTCACACCTTCCTGAAGACAGCTCTGCAGCAGGAAGGAGCATCACAGCTGCATTTTTCATCAGGAGAATATGCTAATTTTTGCTGCAACAACTGTATATTACCTGGCAATTATTCTCTCCAGTCTCTTGGGTTCACTTTATCTGTGGTTGTGTTTAGAATTCCTAAATGATTATATAATAGGTAGAAGATACCTGATAATATAACAGGCCCTTTCTATTTCTTCTAAAGCTGTATTGATATAATTTCTTACATGTCATTGTGTATTTCTCAACATCAATCCATTGTGAATCATGCAGACACATCAGTGAAAGAACAGAACCTGCTGCACCCTGTGAGCAACAAGAAATTTCAGCTGCATGACTGCAGAAGGGCTTTGCAAGACCACCAGTAATTTTTTATATTCAGAGTTAAATAGAGCAATAAGATGGAATTTCAGCTTTAGTGCAATGGATTGCAGCTCTTCAGTCAATCAAATTATAGTTCAATCAGTTCATTTTAATCACTTCTCTGGAGAGAAGTAAACCCCTATGTTGAAGAATATGCAGCAATTTTATTGATGGAAAGTTTAATTGTTTCATTTTTCCTTACCGTCTGTGACATACTAGACTTTTAATCAGTGGGAACTGAAGTTATAATGAAGTAAAGTCCACTTTCCACAGTTCACAACTAGCTGAAAATAATTGGGTTGAGACTCCCATCCAGACAGTGTAATGCCTCTGGCATTTTCCTGAAAACTACACTTAATTGCTTTGCTGATGTTGTTAAGTGGTCCTAAGGGGGATGAAGTAGTAAAGCTGCTCACATATGCAGGGAAACAATACACAAAAAATGTCTTACAAGGTCCTTAAAGGAGGACCAACTGGTGACTAGAAGACAATATATTGCACTTCCCCCCCTTTTGGGAAAAGTGCAATATATTATACCAGAGAGAATACACAGGAGAGGCTGATAAAATAAACTGGAAATTCTATAAACACTATTTTTATTTAAGGGCAGTAAGCTTGGGAGCCAAAACAGAAAACATCAAGGCAGAGCTCTTGCAATCAAACCTGCATCTTTAGGCTAGCCCAAGTTGCTTGGTATTTTTGTGCTGAACACTGGTGAGCTGCTGCCTGTCTTCAGCACCTTGGCCTGAGGAACAGATGTACTCTTGTCCCCAGGGAGGGAGGACAGCTTGCTCTCTGTTCTCTAAAGTGACAGGATGTGAGCCAGCCATGAGCTGAAAGCCTTGTCCAGGCATCAGTGGGACCAGCACATGTACTGTGTTAGGCTCTAAATGTAGCCAGAGAAGAAATAAACACTTTGGCATTTCTCCTTATTTACTGCATTCTTAGGAGACCCTCCATGATTGTATGGCAATTGTTTAAAATGATGAATTAACTGACAGTCTCAAGGATATTCTGATGAAGAAATGCAATAGCTGTTTAATGGAGAAAAATATTTATTTAAGCTACTGCCCACTGAAATCAGTGTTAGAGCGGGAGCTGTTTTGTGGAGAACTATAGAGCTAATTTAGATTTTTTAAGTGAGGGGCTTTTGTTGTTTTTTTTTTTTTTTTTGTCCCTGTTTATTTAGATATGTGGGCACAGTAAAGTCTCTCTCAACAACCCGACCTTCCTCACCTGCTATTTGTGTAAACTTCAGTATGACCTTTGCTTATTCTGTTCTTGCTTTTACAGGCTCTGAACTGAACAACTACCCCTTGACGACTCTCTAGAAAGGAGCATAGGCAAAATTGAGCCATGGGGTTCTAAAGCTAAAATCTTAAAAGTTCCCTTAACCCTACATCTGCTCCCAGGTGCCTTTGAGAGTCTCTGAGTTGGCACCTCAAATTTTGGCCAGCATAACTCTTCCAGCACCTGAAATTATGCTTTTTCCACTGAAACAGGCTGAAGTCTAGACAGGACTCAAGTCCCTTGACATGTAGCCCCATGTTAGCCTGACCATTCCCCCTAATATTAATAAACTTTAGCACAAATTTCTCCTATGGTGAAATAAACACCTCCCATGTGCCAGAACTGCCAACCATCTGCCAAGGAGATCAGCCCTCGGTGAGAAAGTGCCCTGTGTCCAACTCACTCTGCTTGCCTGTCTCTGGGAGGACAGCTCAGCAGCAGCAGTGCTTGGGCTCTGCTCTTCCTGGGCTCCTGTTTTATCATGAGCAATGTGAATGGTTTGGAATGGTTTTAGCAAATGCACCAAATGAGGACTGCGTTGTGACAACTGATGGGAGACGGTGCTTGGGTTTTGTATTCTCAGAGATGCTGAGGGACTGGAAGAGTCAGGGCAAATCTACAGTGCAGAGGGCAAATAACCAACCTGTTGTGTCTGGCTGAAATTTGCCTCTGTGTTGTCTGGCTAGTTTAGAGGGTTCCCTGCCCTGACCCTTCTTTTGGGGACAAGGTTGCTGTCCCAGAAGGAGGAGTTCCTCCTGGAGCTCTAATGCAGTCCCGTGCAGCAGCACAGCTGCCAGCTGGCCCTTATTGCCAAGCAGAGCTGCTTGCTGGGGCTCACATGCTTTAAAGTCTTAGCCTGGGTCTCAGTGGAAACAAGGAGGAAAATGATTTGACACACATACCCCTGATTTGACATACTGTGTGCTTACAACATGGTGTGTCCTCCACAAGAAATCCAAAATACATGTTGCTGTGCAGGCACAAATCTGACTGTTCCTGATAAACTGTTCATGTGGAAAGATACAATTTTCATGGTTGTCATCAAAGCCAGTGTATGTATTCATTTGTGGAAGCATGTCAGACACCATATGTCACTAATATGCCTTTGATATGATGGTGTCTGAATAATTTTTTTAACTACTGAATGGCATATGTTTAAATGTAAGCATCTGTTCTATGTCTGTACTGTCTGTATTACTTATTCTTTATTTTTTATTTTCTTTTGACTAAAAGTTTGATTTAAACCTAGAAAAAGTGTGGGATTCATCTTATTTTTAAAGAAGTAGAGTTTTGGTAGTATTTCAGCATGTGGCCAATGGGTATCTTCTCAAGGACAAGAAGGACATTTAAAAGAGAATTTTTCCCTTTTCGGTAATCAGAAAAGAAATCAGTTCCCAGGCAAAACAAAGATTAGATTTGACTACAAGTTTGTTAAATGAAAAAAATATTGTTTTAGTGTTGAGCAGGTTCTGCAATGTATGGATTTGCTGAAAATAAGTCCTTGTAAGAGCCATATGTTACACCATGATGACAGTAAATTGGTTCTATCCAGAAACTTCTGATTCAGTTAAAGAACTTGCTGTATAATAAATGACTTAATAAAGGAATGAAATAATACACTATGTTTGTTGGGCTATTCATTATACATGGGTGAAACTCAAAATCAGTATCACAACAAGGGGACTCAAAAGTAGTTATTGCAACTCATCAATCAACTGAGAGCCACTGCAGCACCCTTCAGGAGGCTACAGCCAGTCTAAAAGGCACCATTTGGGCAAAAGCAGGCAATGATACTTTACTATGATAGGAAAACAAGAAGAGACTTTACGAGCCAACTGGGGATACCTGGAGAGTGCAGACAAGAGTGTCCAGTGCTCCAGTACAGGAAGAGGCCTGTAAAGAAAAAGAGATGGTGGCAGGAAGAGGCACATAAAGAAGCAGCCACATTGGCACATGGTGACAGGAAGAGGCCCGTAAAGAAGTGGCCATGGTGGCACACTGTGAATTACAGAGCTACTCAGTGACCCCTCCAGCCAGGCTCTGTGAGTGTCCCACGGCCATGGCGTTCTGCCTTTCAGTAAGAATAACAAATGTCAGCTCTTGGTGGACTTAGGCAGCCTGGGCTTCATATTCTGTTTGTAAAGTTTGGCTCAGGCCTTTAACAGACCAACAGCCATTGCATATAACATTGGAAAATCAAATCTGCCTAAATCCAAAAGCTTTATATCACTGTCACGGAGTTGTAGCATTTCATAGCCACAGCTTAAAACGAACCACATCAAAACAAACAAGGAGGAGCCGAGTGCAGCTGGTTTGTAAAACAGGCCCTGAGCAGCCCAGAGCGCACCTGCGGCCATGGCAGAGCCCTGCCCGGGCGGCCGGGACCAGGGGCCTCGGAATCAGTCAGTGCCATCTTGTGGCATTTCAGGATATTGAAACGCCCCTGAGCTACAGTAACTGCAAATGTCCTTGGAATCCACCACAATTCCAAAAATTGCAATGGTACCGCATACAAAGCCCGTACAGAAACATTTGTTCGGCCATAGCTGCTGCGGCTGTGCATGGAGAGGCTCAGGCTCAGCACCTGAATGATTAATGAGGCAAACGCCTACCAATTATGGCTCATTGGAGGGGCACAGATTAATGCCTGTAATTAGAAATCCCGGGAACAGATGGAGAATTTTGCAATATCAAAAGCCTGCTCCTTATTGCCATGCCCTGCGCTGGGCAAGCAGAGCTGCAGGCCGTGGTCTGTCCTGCACAGCCCTGACCTGGGACAGAGCGGGCACCTGGGGCAGGGGCTGCTCCCGCGGGACCCCACCTGGGGCTGGGCTGGGTACCTGCACCCACCAGGGCTGGGGTGGTACCTGCACCCACCGGGGCTGGGGTGGTACCTGCACCCCTGGGCCTGGGCTGGGTACCTGCACCCCGGGACTGGGCTGGGTACCTGCACCCACCAGGGCTGGGGTGGTACCTGCACCCACCGGGGCTGGGGTGGGGATAACTGCATCCACCAGGGCTGGGGATACCTGTACCCACCGGGGCTGGGGTGGTACCTGCACCCACCGGGGCTGGGCTGGGTACCTGCACCCCCGGGACTGGGCTGGGTACCTGCACCCACCAGGGCTGGGGTGGTACCTGCACCCACCGGGGCTGGGGTGGGGATAACTGCATCCACCAGGGCTGGGGATACCTGTACCCACCGGGGCTGGGGTGGTACCTGCACCCACCGGGGCTGGGCTGGGTACCTGCACCCCCGGGACTGGGCTGGGGATAACTGCATCCACCAGGGCTGGGGATACCTGCACCCCCGGGCCTGGGCTGGGGATAACTGCACCCACTGGGGCTGGGGATACCTGTACCCACCGGGGCTGGGGTGGTACCTGCACCCCCCGGGACTGGGCTGGGTACCGGCATCCCCCAGGACTCGGGTGCTACCTGCACCCACCGGGGCAAGGCTGAGCTGTGCTAAAAGCCTCTGGGCAGCCCCCATCACCCTCCCACTGGGGACCCACAAGTTTGATGCTCAGAGGCGGCGGCTGCTGCTGCTGCATCCCTTGCATGTAAGGGGATAGAATATAAGAAAATAAAGATAGTGTAGCAAGTAATCTTACCCCTAAGGAGTTGCAGCTGGGCCAATTAGCAAAGATTAGGAACAGGCCTGACTTTAACAGGCCACAGCTGTACCCAATGAGAAGAGTGCTATAAAAGAGTGGGGTGGCTGGTTGAGAAGGAACTGGAGTCAGTTGGCTGCTTTGTGAAGAAGAAAGAGTCAGTGCTCTGAGGAGCTGCCCACAAGAAGCACAAAGAAGTTGTGAAACTTATGGGATAAGGAGACAACAGTATGGAAGCCCTGTGATAAGATGACGACACTTGTAGCCTCAAACACTTCCCCCTAGATCCCCAACACTCATTCCTGGGATGCCAGCCTGAGCCTGGGACACAGCAGCAGCTGCTATTACTGACTCAATAAAAAAATTTTAGAAAAGTATTCCGAATACCTACTCTGCCCACCCACTTAAATAGGTGGAAAGGGCCTATAAAGCCTTCATGTTATCATTTTGGATATATACTAACCATATAAAATGAGAAAATGCATAATATAATTTGATACACACATAATATTGTCCTACTCTATAAAGCAATTATTATACTATAAACATAGAACACATCCAGTAGATAACATATTAATGTAAGAATATATAGAAAGGTATATATAAATATATATAAAGGTGTATTTATAAAATAGATATACCTGTATATATAGACTATATATAGGTATATCTATAAAATAGATATAGACTATATATAAAGGTATATCTATAAAATATGCATATAAATACATAGTTTATAGAAATAAAATATATAAATATAAGCAATAAAAGTATAATAAATTTATAAGTAATAATATATAATTTTCTATATATTGTATGTATATGTATAACTTGAAAATATGCTGTTTCCCAATAATCACTGCTGCAGTACCAGAAGAGGACACATACTGTTCCTAGCAGTGTAACATTTATTGCATAAAAAGGAAGGAAATCATAGGAAATGGAACAAGACTAGAACCAGCTCTGAGGCCCATTCAGGCAGCTGGGGGCCAGGGGAACAGAACATCCTTTCTTTACTGCATCACAGGGTGCTGAGGGAAGGTGGGCAGACCCCTGTGTCCCTGTAGGTGACACCATGGCTCACTAAACCTTTAATTCTTCCTTGTCTCATTGCCCACTTTGACATTGGTCAAGCATCCCAGACACTCACCCAAAAGGCTTTTTGGGAGTGGTTATGTTGTAGTTACAAACTTAGAGTAATTTCTGCTTTCTACCTTCTCCACTTCTATCAATCATTCAGAGATTTTTCTTTCTCTTTCCATGACCCCAGATTTAACTATTTTTAAGGAAAACACAATGTCAATTTTATCAAATCTTCTGAAAAGAAAATCGCTTTCACACTATACAAGTTTCATTCAAGGACTTGAGCCCTGATGCTCAATCAATATGATTTTAGTAAATAGCTTTTCTTGGAGCTTTGCTGGGCAGTAGTTTGTTGTACAGTTGCCAAATACAATTGTGGTGGGTTTGCTTTAGGGTTTATTGCAGGGCACTGAATCCTGTTATAATCTCTCTTTTTGAGGACAGTAGAAATGCTCTGATTGCTGACAGACAAAAATTTTAGAACTTACAAGGAGTCAATTAAAGTAAATTGAAAACTGGGTTTTTTTCCTATTAATTTGATCACAAAGACAAAAAAATCATTATATGATAATTTCATTGTTCTGAACTGCCACTATGGTTAGTTACACATGTGACTAATGGGTTCACTCTGACCTGAACAAGGCCTGAACACTTCTTATTTTCCAAACTAGGCAAACTGAGTTTTTATCTTCTGTTAGCATAAGCTGCTTTATTAACACAACGTAATCTTCCAAAAAGTTTGAAGCCAATATGATAATTACAACATAATTGATTGCAATTGTTTCCTTTCCTAAGATGAAAGCAAATTATATTTCTGGCAAGTGTCTCTAATTTTTTGTCTCTAATCTTTATATAGACTTCTGTTGGCTGGACTCTCACTGTAAATCTGTAACTTAACAACTATTTCCTCCCTGTCATGCTGGAAATGAAATATACCTTTTGACCATGATTTATTTTTCTCACTTATCCCCTGTTCTGGCAGCAAGGACTGAGTTTTATTTTCTGATGGGCCAGATTTTTTTCTAGTTTTGCATATAAAAATTCCCAATAAGCCATCTTGGAGAGGATGATATCAGCCTGAGTTCCCACTACTTTCCTCTGGTCAAGGTATGTCAAAGCATTATTTTGTTGTTCATCAGAGGGTCTGATGTAGCTGCAGTGTGACTGGAAGAGCCTTTCTTCTGATGTAGCCATAAAATACCCCCAGCCTCTTTCACCATGTAACTGGGGAATTATGCACCCTGCAACAATCTCAAAAGGAATGGAAGCAGAAAATGCTGCAGCTGCCACTGAGAGGTAAAATTTGAATTCAGTTAAAGATTTGAATATCAGAGATACCTGAACACTAGTGTTCTCAGCACTGACTTTTCATTTTGAAAAATGTAACACAGAGCTCACATTTTGAGAGTTTAAGGGTTTCTCGTTTCAGAGTTTAGGCTCTACCTTTTGGAGAGACCTCGGTTTGTAACATCCCAAATTATAAGGTGGCCAAACATAGCACTCTGACCTAACTCAATCCAACACTTCCTCCCATTTCTTCACCTTACAAAACCATTCACAAAAAGTCCTAGTTTGCCTATAGGATTCATTACTGCATTATAGCACTGTATATTAGACTGGGCTTCCAAGTTAGCCCTTGGAGAGATTGAATTTCTACTTTGTAATGATTTTACCATTGGAAAAGTTCATCTAGAAAGATGCCTCGATAACAATGAAGCCACCAGGGGAATTCTTCACTTGAAATATCCATCACTCCTCAGCAGAGGAATTGGAGGGATATGTTAAGGTTGCTACATACTCTGTCAGTCTTTTGTTTATTACATTATCAAGTTCCTTGCACTGTGAAAGATTAAAACAGTTGGGTAAGAGCAAAGCATGGAGTTTGTGAGCACTTTGATTATAAATCAGACATCAAACTGGTATTTGAAGTGCAGAACTACTGAGCTTTCTCTTTGTCACACGAGCAGATGTTGCTGGAGGCAAGGAGGAACAGAGCCCTCCATTTTTTTTTTCTTGGCTGCTGAACTTTGCACTACCTGAAGAACCAGGCACTGTGTGCAGCCCGTGGTTAGATGCCTTTCAAACCTGTCTTCTGCCTAAGGGCTACCAGATGTGCAGCTGAGGCAAACAGATTTTCCCATTGTGCATCTCCTCAACCTGAGAACGTGCTGCTTATTGCTCTAAGTAAATGCTTGGGCTGCTTTATTCATTTAGGAGTCTGACAATAGTATTTTTCCCTTTTGCTCTACTTTAAAGAGAGTTCTTTCCAGTATGAGAATGAACTATTAATGAGCAAAGACAGTAATATATCCAGGGAGGAAGACTTCATCCTGGATATTTATTTAGAATTTCATCTTGAAAGATCCAGCCAGAACCATTTGCCATACATATTACTGCCTGATAACTGTGGTGTGCTACACATGCATTCTGACAACCTTTAAGGATTGGTGGGGATTTGTCCACAGGGGAATCCTTAAGTCTGGTGACTTACCCATCCCACTACTTAGATGTCCATTGACTCTGAAGGATCCAAGAGACATCCAGTAAATGACTTTCCATGCACAATGAACTTACTCAGGACCTGGGTTTTTGGGTAAGTACATTTGTGTCTCTTAGTGTTCAGGTAAAAAAGTGTTTCCCTCTCTTTTCAACAGGCCTTAAGTAAACCTACAAGGGAATATTATAACACATTTAACAGGTGTGAATTCATCTACAGGCTTGTGATGGAGAATACCAGGGGTCTCATTGACCATCAGTAGAACTGCACCCACCTCCCTCAAACATCACAAGCTGTTACAACATTTCCTACAGATTTTCTTCCTTTACATGCATCATATACACATCACTTGTGTATTTGCAAATACCTCCACTGCTGCTGCCTGTCACTCCTTATAACAGTGTCCAAAACACCATGGTGGAAAACTGTGCATCTGTGTCCCTTACAGAGAGATGAAGGTTTGAGCTGGTGAGGTATTCTCCCACGTGGCTGCCACAAGCCCATGTCACCATAGATGCTCTGTGTCACTGAGGGAGCAGACAGAGGCTGGCACTGGAAAGGGAAAGTGGCTTTTGGAAGGTGAACTAAGGCAAATGCCACAGTTACAGAAGTGAGAGAGTTCATTTAGTTCATTTCATCCATTTGAGAAGAGAACCTACAGAAGACCAACAGTACAATGAGGTGCACCTCAGAGCAGAAACCCTCCTCTGAACAAATGTGGGCCACAATAACATTTTCTAATTCAAAGCTATCTATAGTCTCTTTTAAAGTGTATTAGTCTATGCCTACTTCCAAAAGAAACTGCTATCTTGATAATTTTTTTTGTTTATAAAGAAATAAATATTAGACATTGGAATTCTATATAGAATTACTTTTTCCCTAGATAGGTTCCTGGTGTCTTTTTGCATTATGTGTAATCATGAGTGACCCCATGGTCAATTATTAACAAAACCTCACAGAAATCCCTGCTAGATAGGGAAGAACATGAAAATCTCAAGGAACAAAGTATTTGACTTCTAAACAGAATGCCTGCCTAAGACCAAACCTCATTAGGGAGGTCCTCTAGGCAAACATCCTCTCATTATTTATTGTCATGGTTTGCTGAAGATTCCTCAGTGTAACTCACAATTGGGTTTTAAATAAATCTCTCTGTATAGTAAATGTGATATTCTTGCATCTAAGCAACAGGGTTAGCTGAAAACTAAATAAGACCAAAATTTCACATTTCGGGGACTCTAAACAGCTTAGAGTCTGACAGCAATGCAACAAGAGGCAAAAATATGACTGACAACATATGGCTGAAAAGCAGGGTCACAGTGGCTGTACAAACATAACAACAGAACAGTGAGACTGCAAAGCAAAAGCAATTAGCTACAAGTCTTGCTAATGTGGAATTATTTATGGTGAGTAACTTCCTTATAGCACAAGGATGGTGCTGTGTTTATGATTAACATTTAAGGCATGACGGCCTTGGATTTAAGGTTTTGCTTCCCATCTTTCATTCTGGCCTCTAGAGGGTCAGTCAGGGCTGGGCTCTCAAATGTTTTGAGGCACTCTGATATCCTGGAGGAATTGGTCTAAGGGTCCTGAAGTTCAGCTGCTCATCTCGAAATTAGGGATGCTAAAGCTTTTTCTCATAATAGGTACTGTGAATGGGAGGGTGCTAAAGACTGGGAGTGTTTTATCAAATAGTTTTGCTACGGATCTTTTCAAAGTGGTGAAGGTCTGATAAGATTTTACAAATCTTACCACATCCAAGGGTTAACTGATGTTTATGCCTAAGGTGACCACAACTTCCATTTTTAATTCCACTAAACTGCTGAGACCTCTTAAAGAAGTCCAGAATGCCTCAGAAATTTCCATCTCTAATCAGAACAGCGTGGACTTCTCTTCAAGGAGAAAATCCTCTGGTGTGGTCCATTTTTCTGCTGTACTGAAATATTCTTGGGCTGATTCAGCACCTGGGCTGATGAGCTGGCCCCTGGAAGCTCCTGCTTTGGTTGCTCTGGAGGAGGCAGGAGGGGCAGCAAAGTGGAAAGTTCCTCTCCTCACCAGAGGACATGCACAGGCCACCCTTGCCAGGGCACAGTCTCCTGACTCCCTAGCTTGGCTCAGTGCACTGCCTCTGCTCCTGCCCATAAAAGATTCATTCTCTTAAATTTCATATTTATCACTTTCCATAACAAGGTTTCTCTACTAAGGTAATATGATAGTCAAACAAATGTAAAGGTGGTGAGGATAGGGAGCAAAATAACTGAAAAGGTCTTTTTTACTCAGTGTGGTGAAAGGGGATATTATACAAACAGATGGCTTTTTTTAGTGCACCTATTATAGAGTCATGCCCACTCTTTGCTGAATGCATACCTATGAGACTGTGTGTGTGCAATAAAACCCTTAGTTTATTAAGCATTTTTTTCTATTCTGCTATGTCAGTCTAAATTCACTTTGAAGGCAGGAATGATGGAATTGTTCAATATATTGTGTGCACAAGGTTGTGACCTCTGCAGTCGGGCCCTGAAACACCACTGTGCTTACCACTGGGGCAGCTGAAATGAATTATGAGGTAGCCTCATAAAACATTGTACTAAATCTGAGACCTCTGAATATGCAGTACTTGAGCATTTCTGTGTTCTTTCTAACTTCCAAAATATTTACAACCTCTAAAGGACTTAAAAAATGAAAATCGAAAGTACTGTTTTTACTGGACATCTTGTTTCTAAACAAGGTCTTAATCCTGCCAGAGCTCAGATGGGTGAATGGCCTTGTCCTTGTAAAAAAATGTGCCACTGATTTCTGCATGCATTTGTGTTTGTGTTTTGCAGGAGACATCCTGGAATTGTTACTGTGTCATCCAGCAGGAAGGCACAGGTACATGTGCCTGGGTGCTGGCCTGTGCTGTGCAGGACACGCCTCCACACTGAGGCACATCCGAACCAGGGGAGTGGGGGGGAAACGCTTTTGTTTTAAAACGGGACAGAAGGAACACCCTCAACAATAAATCTGACTCCCCAAATACCCTGCTCTTCACACAAGATCCTCTGTTTGAAGACTGACCCAGCCAAGCTGGAACACCCAGTGTAAAGCTGTCATCACCCTGTATTTCCACACTTACTGAATTTACTTTCTTTGTTCTCTGTAACATGTGCAACTAGAATTATATCAGCCACAACAACGATCTTTTCCTTTCATCAGCTCTGTGGCAGCAGCTCTGCCTCCCTTCTGTGCTGTTACTAGCAGGGTAGCTCCAAATAATTGTTTCTTTTCCACACACAACAAAAGGCCTATGCAGCTTCAGCAGGGCCCATGAAATGGGAACCAACAAACAGAAATACCAGTTGCTGAAGTTTATCATTGGTGCCTCTTATTCTGTAAAATGTTTAAGCACCACACTTTTACTAAAGCTGCTGTGAATATTCATTCAGTGCTCATGGGTGAGCCCAGTTCACCCATGTGTGTATTAACACCACAGCTTTAACTCGCTTACAGAACTTAAAAACAACCCCAGCAGGACCCTTTGAACAGATGTGATTTATATAATACTTTTTTAAATGAAGCTTTATTTATTCCTACCTTGAAGGTACAGGGCCTTGAGGAAAATGTGTTAACATGGTGAAAGGCCAAGCTTAACCACTCCATGCTCCAGGAAGGGAAAGCTGTCACAGAGCTGTGAAAAGCCAGGCTGTCCCACTCACAAAATGTTGTCTTTGTTCTCTACATGAATCAATTTGTATTTGCTGATAACCCACTTCTTTCCAAGGATTTCAGGTTTAGGATTCCCTTTGATGCCAGACTCACTGCTGGAAACAGTAAACCACTCTAACTTTGATGGAGCTACAATTATTCCCTCTAGTCAGCTATTTGATTGTTTCTGCTAAAAATATTATGTCACCATTTCATGTTAGATAGGCATCCCCTCCATCCTTTCTGATTTAAACCATGCCAGTCAAAAGTTACAAACCAGATAGCCAAAGAGGCATGTAATGTTTTCATATGAAATATGCACAAATTCATCCTTCCCTATAACATGTATGACTAAGATGATACCAGTGACCACAGCAACCATTCCTCCTTTCATCACCCCCTGGTCCAGCAGCTCTGCTTCCCACCTGTGCTGTCACCAGCAGTGCAGCCGTGGTGCCTCTGGCAGAGCCACGGGAGCACAGAAACCACCACGCCCAGGGCTAGAGGTGCCTTGATCTGAACACGTGTTGGTGCCAACACTTGAGAGGGTTTCAGCCTGTCTGGAGCACAGGAGTGTTACATCAGGCAGCTCAGGCTGGTAATGGTAACCTAAGCTACAGCAGCAGGGAGGCATCTGTGCTGTGCTTTGCTTGGAGCGGCGCTCAGAGCTGTGACACTGTCTGACACTGACTGATTAAGATCCAGGTACTGTGGTGCTGTCAGGAAAGAAGAAAGAGGACTTGCCGTGCTGTTGTTGCTCATGGATCTCCAGCAGGGCAGCAGCCAGACAGCAATGCACAGCAGCATCGTGCTCTTCCACCTCTTCAGAGAATTACTTTCCAGGCAGCCTGAGGAGATGAAGAACACACCTCGTTTTTAACACAGCCTGGCCCTCCACACAGACTCCAAAGTCTGTGTATCACAGGTGATCCAATCCTCATGACTGGGGAGGGGACTTTGAGAGGAGATGAGGGAGATGTGAGAAGAACAAAAATATGAACTCAATAATGAGCCTTACCAGGAAACCATTAGGAAGGCTGCTCCTGACTGCAGCAAACAAGACCAGGTCCTAACAAGGAAAGAAACAGAGCTACTTCGTTATGCTGCAGGTATAATCTTCCTTTTCTCCACGGCTTGTACTTGGCATCTGTAAAAAACAGACACTCAAATTTCACCCTGATCCCAATTTTCTGGGTATCTCCAAAGCCCAGGCTACACTACCTAGTGGGAATGAAGAAAAGGATTACTTTGCTAGGCAGTCTAAGATGTGGGACTAGAATTTTAGTTTTATTTAGTTTAATTCTCAGGGCTTTCTCCAATACAAAAATGCAGGGTTTCCCAATGTGCCTTTTCATCCCATCTCATAGATGATGAAATAATTTCCCTTCTCTCTGAGGGTGATGTGAAACCCTCAAAAAGACTGACATATGTGGTGTCCAGACTTGGGGACACTCTTGGGCTCAGGCTTACATTTTTTGCCTTCTGGAGTCACTTCTCCATACAGCCCATGCAGGTAGGAAGGCAAGCAGGAATACAGAAAGTCTCAGAGAAATCTCTGCAGACCTGACATTCTCTTACTCATTTGTGTGCCAAACCAGGCGTGTTTCTGTCACCTTTGTGGTGATAGAATTGTCCTTGTCCTCCACAAAGCAGAGGAAACTGGAAAAATTCTGATCTCCTTCCACCACAGAGAAGGCAACTTGGCTTCCAGGAACCTCTCTTCTCTACAACAACCAGGCTCTTTTCATCTTGGCTTTCTCAATAAATACTTAGAGGGCAGTTCACATTTTCTCTTCTGCTCTATGTAACAGAGCTGATTATTGCTAAGGTCAGGTGGCTTCATGAGCTAATTAATATTCACAGGTAGCAGTAAGAAATAAGTGCAAACCTCATCTCTCTCCTCAGCTTTAATTACAATATCAGTGCTATCAAATTCCATGTGGATACACCTCCTGCATCAGCTCCAAACAATTTCAGATGTGTATACAGGAATTCACAGCATCTTTAACTCATGATCTTCTGTCATTACCATATAATTACTCTAATGTATCTTTACTGTGCAACACCCACCAGATCTAACAACCGTGGAGTGCCTTGAGTAATGACAGAATAGAGACATCAAAGTGGAATTTTGGCTCACAGGGACCTGCAGCATTCCTTCCAGTCCCATTGTTCAACATTTCTGAGCAACCTGACTCCTACCTGCCTCCCTTCCTTCTCTAAATTTACTTTATGAAACATTCATGTCATTCTAGCACTGAGAAGCCCCAGGTGGCACTGAAATCCCAGTGGGAATGTAGCACAAGTCAATGAAGTGGCAATAAACTGTCTCACCTTGATCAGCTCTGTGGATACAGGAGAGAAGCAGAGGAAGTTGAGTCAGGGAAGAGCAGCTGCATTCTGCACCTTGCTGTGCTATGGGTGAGGATCTGGGCCCTGTGTAGACATGGGAAAAGAGGTTTAGAGAAATTTGACAGAAAATACAATACTGACTACTTAAGTTAGCAAATATCCCTCATTTAAGTGCTGGTGGAGGTCAGATACAAAAGTCAGTTAGAGAGAACTGGGCAAGCTTCAAAGGGTCTTTGTGGCAAAAAGCTGAAGGATGAGACAGTGCAATAACCTGTGAAATGACAAGCCATGGAGATGATTTTAGCCTTTCATTTCTACCACTATAGAAAATGAAGAACAAAGTACACATTATAAAGACATAAAATGGGATGAATTTTTGAACCTGTGTAAGGATTTTTAAAGAATAACTAGCTGCAGACATATCTCACAATGCCCTATGCAAAGTATTCCTGTGCCTTTGCAGAGATTTACAAAACTCTCTCAGTATATCAATTCCATCAGTCCTTTTATTTTTCTTAAATGGCAATCATTTTAAACTGAATAATAGCATCTGTATTTGTTGCATGTGGTTTTCTATGTGTTAACAGTCACTGTGATTAAAACATATGTTATCAAGACTTGAAAAAGACAGTTAAACAGAATGGCATTGCATTGTCACCTATCCAAATTGTAATTGGTATTTAATTGCAGCTCTGCAAGCAAACACAAAAAAACAAACAACAAAGAAACCTCTGCTCTGATTGAAAGCAATTAAGAGAGGAAAACCCAAGAGAGCTAATATGTGAAGTTTCAGGGAGGAAGCATTCCTTCCCTGAAATGCAAAGGCCCTTCTTGAATCGGAGAGAGCTAAAGCATGGGAATAGTGCAGCTGTTTCTGGGAAGTTGCCTTTGGAGTGGAAATGGAAATTAAAAGCTGCTAGGCTGATTTTTATCTCTCTTGTCAAATTTATATTGTATATGTTTGCTGATGTTCTGTAATATCCCAGTTAGCTCTGTTGTTTGCATATTAACTGTTTTGTGTCCCAGATGCTCATACAAGAATCATAAATATTTTGTGAAATAACCATCACTTTCAACAGCATAAACTGATTTTTTTTTCTAAACAGCTTTCCCTCTGTTCTTGCAGAAGACTCAAATAATCCCTGAAGTACTTTAGGACGGGCTTTTTCACCATCAGCTGGGAGGGATATGCAGGAAGCCATTCCTGAGCAAAAGGACTTCCACAAAGTGAGTTTGCCTTTAGGGCTACACTGGTCCCAGCCATGGAGAGATGGAGGTGAGGCAGTTTCAGGGGAACTGAAATTCTGAGTGCCTGAATCCAGGCCTTGGCTCTCTCCAGGGGTACCCGTGTGAGAATAAGGGTGACATGTGCAGTTCACACTGGAAGAGTTGAACTGGAACTGGGAAGAGTTCCCTGACATTGGACAGGGTTTGTGGTTTCACAGGGCATAATCTCTAATTATCAAGAACGTTCCCCGGTTCTGTTTCAGAATGGAAAAGGAAAATATTTTTATCTACTTTAACATCACACTGGCACTGGCAGATGATTCATGGGCTCTAGAGAACACAGACATTACCAGCTCAGCACATTTGTGTACCAATCACCATTTGTCATATGCGAGTACTTCCCACAGTCCTAAAAAGGGATTTGTTTTCTGTATTATTTGCAGGAAATGTAACAAACTCCACACTGAATAGCAAAATAAAAACAGCACTTGATTGTTTTATCGAATAGTTGCCTATTTACTTGGCAAAACTTCACTTTAGGACTTTTTTTATGCTGTCTAATAAAAGGACCCCCACAGCTGTCTTCTCTGTGGAGAAGAGCTGTCGACATCCAGTATAATTTTCTGCATATTGAGTGAAGTACTTGAAAGTCCCAGATCCATTTTAATATGTGAGCTGCTCTCCCATTTGTATGCAGCTGGAGAGAGTAGTTCTATCCTCATTTAAAAAAGCCATGTGATGGATTTCTTTCTTTAAACAAATACTGTCTGAAACTTTTCTTTCTTCTCGCTCTTTCCCCCAGCATACACCTTTCCTCTCTTGTTAGGCACCAGTGTGCTGAAATCACTGCACAGTGCTGACATCTCACTCGTTATACATAAAATGATGCCAGCACCATTTCTTTTTTGATGTCTCTGTGCATGATCTGCTGGAATAATTCCCAGATTATCTGTTTTTTAATATAATTTTGGCAAAACAGTTGGTGAGGAAATTCCATTGCACTGCCTTGAATAAGGCACTTCACTATCCTTTTCTGAATTTTCTGATTCTGGTTATTTACAGCTTCCAGTCCTTCCAATCCAGCCCTGGCCTGAGCTCTCTCCAATCCTGATCCTGCAAGCAGTTTGCCACACAGCACGGGCAGTAGTGCTCAGTCCTTGCACAGCTGTTAACTCTGATGCAATGAAATGTTGTTGTTACGGGTTGCAGGGAGCATGTTTAACATCCACAGCTATTTTTAATGATTCTGTCAAGAGGAAGGATTATAGCTCTGAAAGCACAGGGAGGTTTTGTGTAACAGTCACAAAAGCTTTGAACTCTGCACACACCATGACGGAACATACTGTTCCTGTGCTTCAACACAGCCTGACACTGCAAAAGTCATGGCTGAAAAACAAGATACCTGAAGGTTATAGAACGTTTAATGGCTCTAGTCTAAACAATACAGCACCAAGAATTAAGTGCCAAACATTACCAACCTTCCAGTCGGGATATGCCACATCTCACAGGCTGAGAATGACTCACTCAAACAAGCTCAGATGGCAAATCCCCAGGCAGGCAGGCTTGGAGTGATGCTACCAATTCAGCATGGAGCATGTGGTCCAAGGAGCAGGCACTGAGTGATTCCCCAGACAGTTCTTGCACCCAAATTCAAGATTTCTGCTCCACATTTTTGTTTTGAATGAGAATAAAATAGATCCTCAAAATAAAAATAGATTCTCAAATTTTGCAATGGAATTAAAATTCTGAAAATTTTACATTGGAAAAAAGAGATAGTTTTATTGCTGATAATTTTGTCTGAAAAAAGAAAGGAAATGTCTGAAATGGTAAAAATCTTGGATGAACCTTGAAACAGGAACCCTTATGAAGGCAGCAGAACTGAAAGCCTCTGGGTTCTAGGGATTGCTTGTCTCTCACCTACCAACAGAGTAGGAACCTCAGAAATATGGACATTCACTTTAACCAGCAATCTTGGAATTTACAGTGACCACTGCTGGAGGAGAAAAAGAATGAACTGGGGAGGCTTTCCTAGGGCTTCCAGGTTTCCACCTCCACTTCCTGGGCGTGGGGTAGGAATTAAGGTATCCAAGTTTTTTGAAGAAAGGAGTCAAAGCTTCAGGAGCCCCAACTTGGATCAGTGATCTCAGAAATTCAAGGTTTCCTACTCTACCAAAGATACCTGGAAGATATGTGAGCTCCTAGCTGAGCTTCAGGAAGCCTGCTCAGTGCCCTGGAGCTGGAGGAAGGCCATGCAAAACCCAACATAAAAACTCAGAGACCCACAGAATTTCCTGTGATATATTTTTGATCTCAGTAACTCAGCATTTTCTAATGAAGTAGTGTTACTGGAAAGTTTCTGCCTATTTCCATTTGGGAGGACATTATTCAGATGGACATGACACATTTTGGATGACATGAGAGAATTAAGTTTGGTCTTCTTGCCAAATTACATCCTGGCAGATAATTTCTTACCTATTTAAATCCACCTCATATTAACAGAGCACATTTTTTTAGCTCCCATTCTGTCTTGCAGCTCTTGTACTGTTAAATATTATCTGCATTTCATCCCCAGTGTAGCTGCTTTTCAACAAATTTAGTCCCAGGTTAGAGTATGGGATCTGTGTATGGGACTGGGAGCTCTGGGGCTCTCTAAAATCACCTGTGATACTGCAAGAGCATCAATGCCATATGAAGGATTATTTTTAGTACTGGAGAAGTTTTTGCAGAGCAGGGTATGATGCCACACAGAATGGAACCAGGCTGATGTCAAATTATTTTATGCCATTATGGCACATGACTGCATTACAGAGTAGCTCTTGTATTTTTCTATCTCCTCAGGAACATTTCTTCCTACAATGGGGATCCTGCACTGATTCCAATGAAGACCCAGGCCCCTATTGTGCTAGGCACTATAGCAACAGACAGTAAAAGGCAGTCCTTGTTCCTTTCTATCTAAACAGACAAGACATTGCCACAGATTTATTCTTCCATTTATAACAGTTGCAAAACAACTTGGATGAAGAATAAAAAATGCAATGAATAGGATGCGATGATCCCAGCTGTGGGATGGATCCATATGGAGGTGGGAAACCCCAAGTCAGTGAAAGCATTGAGGGGTATAATCCTGAACCAGCTGAAGTAACATGAGAACTCCTACAGACTCTGCTGGGAGCCAGGATTTCCCCCTCTGTTCCTGTTTCTCCAGGTGCCTGTGTGCATAACACAATCAGAGTTGTAGTGATATTTCCAAATCCCCTGGCACTACAAGCAGAGTTGCAGTGTGGTCCCACTGCTCCCATCAGGGGGATGAGCCCAGGCAGAGCCTGGTGCTGTCCCTGTGCCTGTGATGCTGTCCCTGTGCCTGTGATGGTGCTGTGTGAGCACAGGCACAGCCCTGCTGCCCAGGCTCCTGCAGAGCTGCCTCAGAGCAGCTCACTGGGAGAGAGCTCACAAGCTGCCCAGGTTCACTGGGCTGTCACCACATCACTGACCTACCACAGATAGTAAACGGAATGATTAATTATGGTCTGCAACACTCCATGGTCTCCAGTGCAGGGGCTATTTAGGTGACAGTGAACTCCCTGAACATACTGTGTTTCTTGCTGCAAATCCTCTCTCTAAGGGATACAGACTAAAAATCTTCCTGAGGTACAGCTCGTAAACAGACATTCCCTGTTCTGATCTTGCTGATGTTCTGTGCTGTTATTTACTTACATTGCATAGCTCCCCAGCACTAATAGGACACTCTGGTAACTTTTTTCTTTTCTTTTGTAAGCAATGCAATGCACAACAAAGCAGAGATGATAATGATTTAAAAGATGCAGGTCTCTTTTTTGGACATTCTGACTATGAATATAATATAATAGAGGTTAGAGTGATGCTTGTTTTTGCCCCTGAGTCTATCATAAGATTAACAGTCTTTATTATTTTGCAGAACAAGCAGTAGCGCCTCATCAAGGGTATAATCACCTCAGTCAAAAAACAAACAAGCTTTTACTTAAGGTGCTAAAAATATAGTTGAGAAACCTTCGATCTCAAGCCGTGTGATAAAATAGACTGTGTTGACTGAGCAAATCAGCAGCTGCTGCTGCGCCGGCTCCTTCACCCTAACAATGCTTGCCTTTTTCTCTCCCCACCAAATTTAGAGATGATGTCAGTGTAGCCAACCCCAGGAGTTCAAAAATCAGAAGACAAACCAAAATAGAATCACAGCGCTGATATCAAAGCCATGGAAGTTATTGAAACTGAAGCCTATGATTTGGGGGGTCAGCCTTTAGATTTTTTAATTCATAGCAGACAGCCTTCTCCCTTCCAGTCGTCTGCTCAGCTCTCCTGCCTGTCTGATATGCCCTATTTCAGAGTGAGAGACAACACTGGACAATGGGAAGCACAAAGGACTGGGAATCTATTTAAAGTACATATAGAGCTCAATTCTCCACCGTATGTAGAGCCTTAATCCTGCAAATACCTTCCCTGAATGCTCAGCTTCATTCATAGAAGCAGCCCCACAGAAGCCAGTGGGGGTCCCCTTGTACCTGAAGTTTGCCCCTTATCACTATTGCACATCAGAAATGTTGGCCTGCATCACGATATTAAGAATCAGCTAAGAATGAAGAGATCTATTGCTCAGTTTTCTCTGTGATCTTGGGCAAGTCTTGATTCATTCTATATCCTAGCTTCCTGCTCTTTAAAAAGGGGTAGAATTTATCTTTACAAGGTACCTGGAAGACTCCAGACAAGAGATAATAAAATGCAGAAAATTAACACATTGTCTCTTTCTGACGTAAATTGATTTCTAGATAACACAGCTGGAAAGAATGCTTAAAAATCAGAAGTATGTCATAATTAAATCTCCTAATAAAACCAAACTCTTAGAACCGGACTTAGTCCACCATGGATCAAGTCTGACTGAGCAGCTGAGAGAAGCAGAGAACATTCTTAGTGCTGAGAAGCAAACTTACTTCTAATTTCACTCACTGGACCTTCTGCAGTTCAACAGAAAAACAGAACCCTCTCCTAAAAGGAGCAGTTCCTGGGAGCCAGGAGTAAACTCATTACAGGAGTTTATCAAGATGCAAACCTTTAGTTTAATTTTTTTTCCTATCCAAAATATCAAATTCCTCTGGATTTTAAATTAAAATAATTGATCCTATTTTAAAATTTAGTCTAAAAGTAAAGTCCAATATTTTGAAGCAGCAGCAGCATGTTACAAGGAAACAGTTTGTTGGGAAAGTACTCACTTAAAATAATGGGAGACTTTCATATTTTATTAAACATTAAAAATTACTAAAAGATACTACCTTAGAGTTGTTTAATTTAAAGAGGTAAACCGATGCATTTTGTTAATTAGACCATTAAAAAACTCATTCATGTGTAAATAAGTCTAGGTCATTAAATCGTAATGTACAGTGTCAATATGAAACTTCAAACTTTCTAGTCATGTTAGATGGCCCTAAAAATTAAATAAAAATAGAATCAGCATCAAAGAACTTACTTCCTCCCTCCTATTTTAAAAGAAAAAAGATGTATTTTAGTAATGAAAAGTGCTATTTCTGCTCAGTCCTCCAGTCACACATTCTCTTGGTCTACAAGGCTTTGTTTAAATTTAGAGGTACAACACCTGTGTGTTGATATCAATGATCTGTTTGAATACTTTTAAAACACAGCAAAAAACAGCTAGCAGTGATATTGTCACTAATTTTCATGATAGCAAGAAGAGGCTATTTCAGTGAAATCACATCTTGTGAATTAACAGCATAACAAGGCACAATGAGTCAAAAATGTTATATGGCACAGTTGAAAAGGCAAGGCTAAAAGGTTGTCTTCTGTTAAGGTTTGTGAGTACTACAGTCACAAAGTCATATGCTCAGTTGCTCATAGCTTTAAGAAAAAGGATGCATTTAGATTTAAAACCTCTAGGAAATTTCCAAGATTCTCAGGCTGATTTTAGAAAACATCAGGAAAAAAATGTAAAAAACACTTCTGAAAGTTCAGCTGTTTCCAGGAACAGAATAGAAACTGTCCCATTTGATTCCAGAGAGATCCTGGCAGAAGCTGTTGCTGAGACACAGAAGACAGGATTGAGAGGAACTGGAACTGGGCAGTAGAATGCAGGAGACAGAGGGGCTGAGTGGTCAGTGAGGTGCTGCAAGAGAAGCCTGTGCATCCTGACAGCTGAACAAAATGAGACTGAACTGGGGGCAGAAAAGGGCACAGGAGATAATGGTGGGATGGAAGAGACACCATAGAGAGCAGCAGAGAGTGCAGCCTGGGGAAATGGCCTGTGGCCGCTCCAGTCTGGAGAGCAAATCCCAAAGGTGCCAGAATCCCACCCCTCCTGTAAAAGCAAGCAGTAATTATCATTTCCATACCCACAGGTCACAGATTCAAACGTAAAATAGTAACTGGTGAAGATTACTGATTTTCCTTTGTATACCCTTTAAGGAAGAGGTAAAATTCCTTTCTTTTCCAGGTGCCTAAAATCAAGAGGATGCAGCAATGCCAGTTCTGTGTGCTCCTAGCCAGGCTTGCAGTGCTGACATAACACATGGGGTGGGGAAAGGAAGAAAGATAGAACAGTGATAATCATGTGAAGGCTCTGAGGAGAAGGGATGCTTTTGAGGTAGGAGCACTGACACCAGGTGAGCTGTAATGAGGAACTCCCACTGCCAGGAATGCTGCCCAGCCTTGGCAGGAACATTCTCTGCATTCAACACAAGGCTCTATTTGCTTCCTGACTTAGAGACTGGTTGATATATGGACACATAGGACTCAGGGTGTTTAAAAATAGAAAAATACTTGAATTGGTTTGAATCTTCCTGATTCACTTGAGCACACTACACTAACAAAAGACACTCTCTTTGCCTTACATGCAGAATGGATTCTTGCTTTGTAGATAACAATCTGCCCAGGAGTAGATGACTGACAAGAATCTTTTCACTGAAGGACTGCATTAAATATGGTTGTTCCTGCTCAAATCCAATATATGTAAATTATTCATGCTATATATGAAACCATATTACAGTTATATAGGAGAATTAATTGCTCCCACTGTAGCATTCTTTGGAGTTGTGTGACACATGCACAATTAAGCATGACACAAGAAAATTCATCAAAGAATATTTCAATATACCTTAGGGAGCCATTGAATTTTCTGATGGTTTTACAGAAGGAAAACTAATTGCATCTGCACAATACAACAGTTTTGTAAGGGATGAGCTTATCAATGCTTTTACTTTTTTCCCTGGTAAACATTTAAAACAGTTTATTTAAATTGATTTTAAAAAATCAGAAACTACTGAATGTTTTGAATATATTAAGGTTTCTTCCATTTTAGGTATGCTTACTTGTTCCTACTGACTTTCTGCAATATCAGCAATGCATAGAAATTCTTGACCAATCAAGGTGGCATCAGAGTGGATAATAACAGGCAATTATTTTTACAAAGATCTTGCACTTTTCTAATACTTAAAATTAAAGTCAAACTAATTATATAAAATAATTCATTGAAATCACTAAAAATTCTTCTGACATACATAATCAAGTTTGTTATACTGAATACATTTGGTTTTAGTAAGACTAAGAGGTTTTCATCTGTAATGGTATATACACCCTCTGAATGCATTCATGTAATTATAAGAAATTCTGTAAACTTTCTAGATTTTGCTGTCTTGGAAATTCTCTTAGTGTTCAGAAATGTGCAGAAAGAACCAAATAAATGCTTAATTCTGTTGTGACTTATCCAATTATCTGGTGGGGCATTATGAGTGACAGGCTACAGTCAGTAGTCTGAAATGGTCAAATTTCACACTGCTTTGATGTTCTCTTAAGTGGCTTTCTGAAAAATTGTACTAGATGTACAAAATCCCATATGGAGTCTGCTGGATTATATGGTCTTGCTTTACAATTTATCCAAGAGAATATTTTGCTAAGAGAATTTAATTCCTTGGTAAATTGGAAACAACAATGATGCTACTGATCCATTTTCACACCAAGCTCAAGTTTCTTATTTAGAAAACTGTGGAGCACTTAAATTGGAAGTCTTTGTTCCCCTCGGACAGGTGAAGATTGATTCCAGTGGTCTCCCAAACAGACTAAAAATCAGGATTGTTGAGATTGACATTTCATTGGTCTGAGCAAGAGAAGAGTCAGATTATTCTTTGCCAAGCTCTATGACTATGGAGCACCATCCTAATATTTCTAACTCTCTTCCCACTTCACTATTGATATTGTGACAGGATTTGTAATACCATTAGGCTGTGTTGCCAAGAGCAATTCTTTTAAAGAGTGTGACACTGAATATAGGCTCTGGCAAATGATGCCTTCAGTTAGAAAGTATTAATGTGACAGATCTCTTCCCAAACCTTTTACAGAGAATATGTCTTGACCAAAAAGTGACAAAAGAGAAAATAGTGCTTAAACCTGTGCAACATAGCATTGAGACAGAAAAATCTCTGCTGAAAATGCCTATTTGTGCAAGAATTGATCTCACTGTCATTTTTAGTAATGTAAATCACAAAGAACCATTGAAATCAGTGGGAACTACAGCAGTATAAATCAGGTGTCATGAATAACAATGTTGTAAGATATTGTTATTGGGTCACTTAGTTCTGCTCCATAGTTTTATTTTAGCTCTAACATTTATCAGCTTTGCTTGTCCATACCAACTCTTACAATCGAAATATTTTCTGCAGTTTGGCAACAATGGCTATTCTGGACTGGGTATTCACAGAGCAAGTAATAGAGAATTTGTCATAATGGGTCCATCTTCTGTTCTACAGCTCCTCTCATACTTTATGTGCCTTCTTTATATACCCATAAAATATCTGAAATGACAGTAGGAAAAAGAAAGGAGTGTTCCCTTTCCATCATATTTCTCTGACACAATAGATTTGATCATCTGCATTATCACAGCCACAAATAAGATTAGCAAACACATTACCCAGCCCCATTGCATACAGACAGGTTATCTGCCATGGAAATTCCCATGGGCTAATTATTTTCTGCATAAAAAATTTTCTTTCATTTGTTCTAAGTTCATTGGTCCTCAATATCATGATGCATTTATTGCACTGAGCTAAAAAAAAAAAAAAAAAAAAAAAAAAGCAGAATAGCAGAATATACCCCAATCACTGTTCCTGCTACTTCCTATTCTTAAAAAAAAAAAAACCAAAACATTTTAGGATGAGAATCTCCATGGTATGAAGTGGTAAATGATCCAGAGGAGTGTCATTTCATAACTTCTGAATCTTCATAGTCTTTGAGATGGTGTGTAAGTAAATCTTACTGTACATCTCATGGGCTCTGTCACCTTTATATGAGCATTCACAGTCAGTCTATACATCAGTTGTCTTGACCAAAATTTTGAGTAACTCTTATAAAAAATAGAAACACAGCTCTTGAAAATGATCACTGTCATATCATCAGGATGTCATGAAAGCATAATAAAATAAATGCAATCTTTCAGATTTCTAGGTATTATACTGTTCTACTGTTCTCACTAGAAACTCAGCTCTTTTTGCTGTTTGGGTTTTTAGGGTTTTTTGTTTGTTTTGGGGTTTTTTTCTGGTTTTTATGTTGGTTTTTTTTTGGGGGGGGGAATGTTTTGATTTTTTTTTTCCCCCTGTTTCTTTCTTAGTTAAAGAGTACCCCACAAAGACACAGTGCTATTTTCCTGGGGTTTTATTCCTCTGGAAATAATTTTGTCGAGTAATAATTTATAATCTCTAAAAATACATCTCCAGTTGTGATCCAGTTTCTATTCTAATGCTGCTAATTTATGGAATTAGCATTACTACTGATGAAATTTATAATGCTGCATGTGATTATTGCTTCACTAATCACTATGTATTCCACTGCTAGCTGTATGTGAGATCATTAATACAGTATATGTATAAACATTAAGCTTAATGGAGTTAAATGGTGATATGGAAAGGCAGGATGGCTAATTAATGATCACACAAACAATTAGTACTCTTTCTTACTTAATTCACAAGCTGTTATATGAGGGACTGCAGCCTTGCAGGGCAAAATTCAGTGCATCTCCTAATTACAAATAAGCTAGGGACTTGAGAAAGCACAGAATACCTCTTAACCTTCTGTTACTATAGATTGGTTTTAAGCTTCTCAGCAAGATTTTTCCTGGTCAGAAGGTAATTTAAAACAAAACCCTTTCTACTATCTTTATTGGTCACCTTTAAGATGGGATCTAGTCAAGTTTTATATTTAAGAGACACTTAATGAAATAGTCTTAAATGGTCCTTAATTGGTTCATGTGAAATGTCTGTATTGGTACTTAGTGCAGTTCTGAATTTCACACTAAAGGCTTATTTCTAGTAACCCTTAACTCATGCTGAGTGTACCTCTCTCCCTTGTGCATAGTCTCATCATAGACTGATATTGCCAGAGTAATTCTCTTTCTCTGTTCTACAATTCTAAATCTTTGGATTGATTCAATAAATTCTAACCTAATTCTACTATAGGACAAGCTACAAAAAGCATCTCTGTGAATTAAAAACCTTACATTCACTGTTTCCATCTTACATATAGACTTTAAAATAACAACTTGTGTCCTCTCAAATGTAACAGGTTCAGTCCTGTTACAGAGGAAGACCTGTTGTGAGGCATAGAGTTTCAAACAGTCCCTGTCACAAAATGATCAATGAACTAACAGAGAATTCCATGGCAAAAGTTATTTTGGAAGTTGTCATTAAGTACCATCGTCTCCTTTTAGTGCAAGACAATGTCCATTATAACCAAAATATTGGGAGATCCATCCATTCAACAATCTTCTTGCAAACCACCTTTACTAATCAATACCAAAACCCAAATTAATTTAATTTAAAATATTGAGTAGGTCTGGAGTTTCACATATGAGTACATTTAAATATCCTGATGATTCAGCATTCAGTGCTTTTCATTAACTGAAAATGGCTCAATAACTTTCATTACCTAGAAAAGTCCAATAATAATTTTAGGGCTTTGCAAGAGAGTGATGGCTCTTTAGGAGCACATAACAAGAGATACAACTCTGAGGTGCTTAATGATGTACAATTATCTTAAACATCTCCATCAAACCTTGGGTTTTGTTAATGGGGTACTGAGTAATCCAGGCAACAGGCTTGGCCACATAATGACTTCCACAATTAAAACAAAAACATCTTGATCACGCTTTTCAAAATAATTCCAGGAAGATATTTTAAGCATAATATAGTAAGCATATACTCAGAACAGCTGGAAAGTGTTGCTTTTCTCCTGTCCCTTGGGCACAAACTGGCAGCCAAAATACTAGTAATTTAAAAATTTGTTTTCATAATTTTTAATAATTTATGGATTGTTATGGAGTTTTTCTAACTACCTGTCGCATATTAAGCACAAATGTTTAAAAAAGTTTTTTAAAAAGTTTCATATGCTTTCCAGGGACTCCTTCTGCAGGTGTTCTTGCTGAAGAAGGTTAATTTGGTAAACTAAAAATAGCAACAATTAAGTTGTGCTCCACAACTTATGGATAAAAAGAAAACAATACAACAGAGAATTAGGATATGGAACTGTGTTGGGGACTGCTATCTGACTGCACCTGTAAACATATAAATAAAATATAAATGTTTAGAATAAAAACAAGAAGTGTGTTATTTACTATTGATTTTCAAGGCAGTGATGATAACAATGATAACTGTGATTTGAAATACTTTTCATTATTTGAGTAAAGTTTAAATAACTACTTTATGGTCATTCTTCTACTAATTCACTAACTGATTTGAACAAATTTCATTTCAATATGAACCTTGTCATTTGATATATGCCATAGAAAGGAAGCAGAGAAAGAGTTGAGGAAATATAAATGTCTCATTTTGAAGAATTATACCTCACTCTTCCAGCAGAACGTGTCAAGATTAAGTAGTAATGATCCCTTTGAACCATTACTCTGTGTGCTCATCTGCCAGCAGAGATTTAAGCCACTTTCATGTCATACAATGGTAAATTATTCTGGCAATTCTATTAGTGTTTTATTTCCCACATAACTCCACTACATTCTAGGAAAAATAGTTCTTCTCATTCTGAATTACAAATCTAAACACTCTTGGATGGTTTACTTGATTGAATATGATAGTCTATTATGTAAAAAAAATACTGAGAATTTTTAATCAGGTAATCATTGACCCAACTGACTTAAATGCTTCAGACAGAGCTGTTAATGTCTGCTAGGTCAGTGCATGTGCTATTAACTCATAAACTAAACTCCTCTTTGAATCTGCTTAAAACCTATTAGGAAAACTGACAGAAATTCCTTTCCTGGGGAATTCCAAGCTGATATCTTATGTCTAATTCACTCTACAATGTAAAAAAAGAAAACCTGAATACTCCCCCATGAGAATTAAATAGAGTGATACCACAGGAGCGAGCTGAGGAGCTGAGTAACTTACTGTGGAAATTCCACCTGCTTTAAACTCATTCTGTGCTGAAGACAATTGAAACTGGTTGACGTGTTCAAGGTATTAAAAGAAATTATTGTGGGATATGGGAGTATAGAAAGCACATTCCCATCACTTCTATGTGTGATTCGAATATCCCAAGCCACAATTCATGAAAATGTCCCTTTTTATGTAATCCATTGAGAAGAGATTGACTCCATCACCTTTGCAATTGCTCTTCAAGTGGCTGTAGGCAGCTTTAGAATCTTTGCCAGATTAAACAAGGGCATCTCCCTCAACCTGAGGGCTGCTGCTTTGCGTCCCTCATGGTCTGGGCCACCCTCCACTGGATCCACTGCAGTTTGCCACCCTCCCTGTAGCTCTGGAGGGCCTGAACTGGGTGCAGTGTATGGGGGAGCAGCCTCAGCAGAGGGAGCAGACATATATAATGTCCTGCTGGGGATTTGCCTTATTCATGCTAAGGGCACTGGCAGCTCTTGCCAGTCTTGCATCACTCCAAACCCTTCCCAGCAGTGCTGGCTGTCTCTTTGCCAACAGGTTTCTCACCTATATCTGTACAAATTTTTGTGCTTCACTTTCTTCATATTTATTAGGTTTATGTCAGTCAGATTCTGGAATTTTTCCAGATCCTTCTGCACTGATGCAGAGGCATTTTGTTATGTCCCATCCCTATTAAGTATCATCTGCAATTCTGTCTTGTGTATTTACCTGTATCATCCAGATGACTGACAAGGACTTTTGACATCAGCAGGAATTTCTAAACCTCCTAAAATGAACTATTGTGCATTGGTTTTCTGTATTCAGTAAAAATCATAATCTTTTTTTAGTGTGTGAATTTATACCACCCAATACACATATACAAATTTTTCTATTCATCATATACCATAGTCACATATAGACAAATAAAAGTGAAACACAATTTTGCCCATTTATAGGCTGTACCACTCAGATCTATCAAGACTGGGGCAATTCTAGGCATGTCATGATGTACCAAAGAGAAGCCTGGTGAATAACACTGTAGAGGAAAAAAACCTGTCTTTTCCTCCCAGGTTAGGCAGAAGGCAGGCAGGCATTTTCAGCATTGTGATTTTGGAGACAGGTACCTCAGATCCACCTGCTTCCTGAAGCTTGCCAGACCACTGCAGTTATTTTGCACAATTCTGTCACTTCAGCAAGCCAGCATGCAAATCCTCCCTGTTGCACCTTATGTGGACACACCTGCCCAGTTCAATGTCAAGCACAAAACAGAACAATGGGGGTTTCCTGTAGTCAAAAATAAAAAAGGACTTAAGCTTGAAATGTCTGGCTTTAGAATACCTTCTAAGATCTGTCTCTTGTGGCTATCTCAAAGTCTAGCAAAGCTTTGTTGTTTTAAGAAATTATTTTATAAAAATCATTTTTATCCAGCAGGAAAATGGGAAGGATCTACATCTACCTAATCCATTTTAGTCATCAGTAAGCATTCATTAATATTAAAATGTCTATTTGGCATTCTTTTTCCACTCTTACATCTTTTACAAAAGACATATCTATTATAGACCAAACAGATCTTTCCCACAAACACAACTTCTAAAATAAAACAAATCTTATTTAATATAAAATTGAATCTAATTCATTCAATGTATACTAAAGGAGCATTTTAAGGCTTTTTTTCACAAGTGGCAGATGTTATGAATAATAATCCATAAAATCCTCTGAATTCTAAAGAAGTGTATTACATAAAACTTTCATTTAAATCTTTCATAGTGCTCAAACACACTGAACAGTGATAGTAGTAAAACATTAAAGGCAAACCATTAGAATTAACTGAAATAAAATTTGATATTTTAAAAATCATTTAAAAGGATAATACTTCTCCCTGTAGATCTCTTCACAACAGTTTATGTAGGCTAAACAAATGTAGCTACCTACTGAATCACTGCAATTTCTATTCCAAAAACTGAAGTGCATCTAAATTTTTCTGAAAAAAAAGCAACATCTGCCCTGTAATGTGCTAGAGAATGTAATACTTTCACCTTAAGAAAAAGAGAATCAGTAAAAATTACCTTATCCTTTTCATCATTAGTTATCTTGGGGGAAGAAAATGAAACAACACAAATAAAATACAGTTTCGTGGAAAACTAAACATCTTTAAAAATATTGTCCCAATAGATCTTAGTTTAGAGTAGTGTTTACAGTACTGCTAAAGGATGAAGACAAGAGCAAGCTATAAACTGCTTCAATGGAAGCCAATTAACCCCTGCCTGCTGCTGCAGCCCCTCTGCCAACTGGGCAATGTGCATGGGACTGTGGAACTCCAAGAATGAAGCAGTTAAATGAACTCTGCCAGAATAATTACCCACTGAGACAATAACAGTCACTTATGCATATGCAGAACCAAATCTTGTGCTGCTTTCTGACTTTAAAAGCAGGATGTACAGTAAAACAGAAGGTGTTTTCCAGTCATCTCCTGCTAATATCCCCAGGCTGAGAGACCTCTGGAAAGATATAAATCAGGCCTTGTTTATGTTAGGATATTGCATATGAATGATGGACACTTCTTCCTTTAAATTAACCCAACTCAGTGAAGAAAACCAAACTTATGGAGTCAGAGATGACTAGAAAATATTTTCCTTGTTAGAATTTTAATGTGAAGGTATCACTTCTCTTCATTAAAGTTATTGAACTGGAATGCACTGTAAGAAAGCTAATGGCTTCAATAAGTGTTTTTGAAATGCTAACTTTTGTTTAAAGATCAGCCAAGTAGCATAAAATGCTTTGCTACACAGCAATTAATTTTAGGTGTGTAGCATTTCCCACAGTAATTCTACACCTTGCACCTTCAAAATGCAAGAAAGTCATGGCTCTGCCAAGCCTGATTCTGATATAGATTTTACTTCATGAAACTCCCACAAAAAACTGAGCTATGATGGCACTATATTCTTTCAGTCACAAGTAAATTATCCCCTCTTCTAGACACAATACAGCAGTGATTTAATTTTGTACAGCAGTACTATACAATAGAAAGTGGAAATAAATGAGTCTACAGGATGAATTGGTTCAGACAGAATTGCATTACACAGCCATCTGATCAGGGTTGAAGAGCTGATTTATTGCCATGCATTGTCTACACATAGCACCTAGTTTGGAATATGTTAAAAACTCAGGGAATTCCCTACCTGCAGTTTTGAGTACCTTAAATTTGCATTTCATTTAATTTTAACTACTTTCATCTATAAAGTACTCTCTGATATCATCTGGGTATTGGTAGAGTGCTACTTGCTGAATCACTCATTTTCCCATTCATCAGACTCCTTGATTTCCATTTGCATTTTCATCTGTGCCCTCTCCATTGTCTTCCCCGAGCAGTCCTGGATTTGGTGATACCCATCAATGATATGCTATTTTGTAAGTTATCTGTAGTCTGAATCTAACCTCTTACCATGCCTGAAAGAGTCTATATGGAGACAGCAGAACAAATTTAAGTATTTGCTTTAATGTTTTGAAATAGTCCAATTCTTCTTTACTTTACTAAAGGCTGATGAAAATTCATCAGTGACGCCTGAGAATGAAATGCACAGTCATTAAGTTGTGATTATACTGGAAACACCACAGCACCCAGAGACTGTACAACTAAATATATACAGTAGAGCAAACAGACAAGGAAATTTCAATTAAATAAGGTTAATATTATGTTGGCTCTTGCTAATTTAATGCTCACTACAGCAACAAATACAAGACTCTCTTGCCCCTGCTCCCTTGCTATTGAGATAGACAAGTCTCAGTTCTCAGAATACACAAGAATAGTTGGGGACTCACTTAGAAAATGAATGTGAATGAATTAATCTGGTGGGTATTTCCCTCCTACAGAACTCAAATACCATCCTCTCCCCTTGGATGTTTCAAGCTGACCCCCATTTAGATCAATGACACTTTATGTGTTTCCTACTTAGATCAATGACACCACATAAACGTGGCTGAAGGAATCAATTTCTTGGCACTTTACACGTATTTCACAGAGTTAATGAAACATAACATAAAAACAAGCCACATTCTGAAACAAAGAGGTAACAATTTGGAGCACTTTCACTAGAAATCACAGATTTATCCTTCACAATACAAAACACAGTAAAGTCTTTTCCCTGACTCAGCTCCTGGTCCTTGGGATCCTTTCTTTGGAGTCTATTCCAGATTATTCACTGCTCATCCTTAATGGATAATTATTGTGCCCATCAATATTTACAAACACTACTTTTTTCTGATGTAGATACACCTCTCTGTATTTTCATCTTATACCAGAGAAATGGAACTAGAATTCTGCCTGTTGCAGAGTTAGACAGTAGGTTGAGAATTCATTTTCCTTGACCTCACTTAGGATTAATTTGACCCAAAGAATTGAAAAATACTGGTGAAGACTGTGAAGGTGTTAATAAATCCAGTACAGTAAACTATGACATGGAAGATTAGCTTTTGCCTCAGCCTAAATGTAGAGGCTAAAATGTTGCTCTGGGTAATACTTGCACAGGCCTCAGAAGGGAATAAGGTTGTAATTAAAAGCAGCACGTGACCTCTGCAAGAAATAACAGCAGAGGCAGTTCTGCAACTAGTAAGATTGAGCTAGGAACAAAAAAAAAAGGAAAAATATTTTTTGAATAGCTTGTAGAGTCCTTTTATCCTATTTTCAGAAGAAACAAGGCAGAATATATGTCTAGAAAACTGAGACTTTTAGCCACTCAGTTTTTCTTGGGTAGAGATTTCTGGTGAAAACTTTGAAGATGCTTTTGCACAAGCTTTGGCAGATGATTAGGAATACAAGGTCTGGTATTCGAGACAGTCTCAAGAAAGTCATCCTTTCAGCCAGTTTCAAATTTTACACACCTTTGCCTTTAGGAAACACTGTCAAAATGGCAGAATGGGCAAAGAAAGCAAGAAAGATACATAATGAAAATACAGTGTAAAAAAATGCATCACATATTTTAGAAATTATAATAATAATAAATCATGTGGGAATGAAACCCAAGAAGCTGATAAAATATAAGCATTAAAAAGAAGAAGTTTACAGTTTCTGTGTTTTGTTCCTTATTTGCTGCATCTGATTTCTTTCCTTATAAATTGAACATTCTTGTTCGTGCTGACTGTACAAAGTGCTGCATTCTGCCAGCCACTCTGTTAAGCTTCTAACAGAGATTAGTGAATTAAAAAAGGTGAAGAAACAGGATAAAGAAACAAACTCTTCCCTGGTTTTTGTACTAGAGTCATTTCCCCTCAGGCTAGAAACTCCCTCTATGTATTTGGAGACAACAACCATAAGGTAAAGTGTTAAAGAATGAAAATAGATTTTGGAGAAAATCTAATTTGGTAGAGTATCAAGTAATATGAGATGGTTTTTCAAAAATTGAATAATTTTCTTAATTTCTAGTGTGTTTCAGGGCACAAACTGGATTTCCAATGGAAATTTTTTAAGGACTTCAAAGACTGATGAATTCTTTGCTTACTCTTCAGAATATCTGAAGTCAAAAAGTAGGGAAAAGAATTCAGCTATTTGCATCAGTGTTAACAACCAGAATCATGACATATTTCCCCCAAGAGATATATAAAGAGTAGCAAGAAAAACGTATTCTCTACAGCACAGTGGGATGACCAAGCATAATTAGCAAAGGACTGTATGGACTTAATTCCATTTAATGTTTAATAAATCTTATCTTTAAAATATTCCTCTGGTAGCTGTGCCCAAAAGATGCTGCTAGATGCAATTTTGGAAAATTCTTAGGTGCTATTTCTGCAAAGAATAACCTCTTTGCTACTGGGGTTTCACTGCTGAGGTTGTGAAGCTTAGAGAAGGATTTGTTAACCCACAATTGCTAAGGTTGCAGTGTCTGCTGGGACTTCACTGAAAGCCTGTAAATTGTTTAGAACACTCTTCAGTGTGGATCCAGATGTGTCTGTGGAAATTCTAGGAAATCATCTGGGTCAGATTAAACCCAAGGGAGTCAGCAGAGTTAAACAGTGCTTTCCCACAGAAATCCCAGCCATCTCCTAAACAAGATAAGATAATTTTGTTCTAATCTAGGAAAACCAACAGTAATGATAGATGGGATCACACAAGCACCATCCACAGGTTTCCAGGGGCAGGGAGAAATGTTCCTGCTAGCAAACACAATTTCCAGCTATCTGGAATGCAGATTAATGGTGTTGATTAACTCACATGTATCAATAGCAAATAGAAAATTGTTCCCAGCAGTCAGTTCAAGGGAAGAAAATTGATGACAAGGTGGTGAAGGACAAAGTGAACCTGAGTCATCCCCAACACCACATACAGACACGTTCCACTGAGAGACCCTCCTAAGTTTTTTCTGCACTTTTTTCCTTGAGATATCCTATAAGCTGATTGTAGAATATATCCCCAATTGTCAATGGAGAGCTACATTTTTAGAGTATAGGAAAATGGTTTTTCAGCCTCTCATATATTGTTTTCTCCTATTGATTTTGTCTTGATTCAAGGGAAATGTATTCAGAGGATCAAAGCAAATTATTAGCTTTGTAAAATCTCTCAGATTTCTGAATTAAAATCCAGTTGGGAGGAGTAGTAAAACAATTCTGTGTCAGCAAGTAATTTGGATTCCAATTTTACAAACACCTTCTCTTGTTTTATCTACCTTTTGAATTTTTTTTAAGTTCAGACAAAAATGGTGCTTCAGAATTATGAATTTGGGAATAATTTAAAACACTTGGGGTTGGGTACAAAGCATGTCTCCTAGGAGTGCTTTGCATGCTTCCTTTTTCCAATTTTTACATAAACAAATTCACATGAGGTCTGAGAAAAAACGTCAGGTCACTTTTTTTTCTGTAGATTTAACTGTTTCTACAGTTCTGCTACAGGTTTCTACAGCTGCCATTTTTAGGTTTTCTCTTCCCAAAAAGGCAAATTGTATCAATCTTTTGGTTTTAGCTGCACGAGTTTTAGAACTACAAAACCAACAGACCTTTCTGGATTCTTTTGAAGCAGTTCCCTGCATGCTGGAGAGCCAGTGGTAAAAGCAGCCAACCTGTTACTATTTGATAGCAGTGGAGTGACAAAAGCAGCATTTCCAGAACACAAAACTTTCTAAACAGGGATTACTTAGTATCTCCCAATATTAAACTAGATCTGATTAATACAGGAGAGAAAAACACAAGATCGAATCTCATCATTTTTAGATAAAAGCAGAACATGTCTGAATGGGAAAACAAGACAAAAAATTTGTTTTCCTGGTTGATCAGAATGGAGAAAAGTAACAAAGTCATGGCTTAATTATGGAACAAAACTATTTAATGAAATAACCAGGTAACAGGAAATATAAACTAAACACTTTTCAAAACAGTGATTCAGAAAAGATTTTTCAGGACTATCAAAATGAGTTGCAATAAGGAGTCATCTTTCAGAGAAGATCCCAGAGGGCCCCAACACTGCACCAGGAATTGCACCTTTGACTCAAAAGAGGCCACCCTGTTACAAATGTCACTCCTAGAGAAGGCTGTATTGAATTACATATGAAAAGAAAATACAAATAGCATTTGGCGATAAACTCTGAGGAACCAAAGATGGAGTGATAGGTTTGTAAGACACCTTTCCCCTCCATATATTTTTGTGAACTGTGGGACCCATCCATTGTATAAGTGGAAATTAGATTGTGTTTCTCTGTAATGAGAGCTGTGTTCAGGGGAAAAACCAATGCATCTTTTTGTGAGGAAGCCCTGTGTCAGCCTGATCTTATGTCTCCCCAGTTCAATAGAAATGAGGAAGAAACTGCCATGGATTAGCCAGGAAGAGCTAGCACAGAAGTCTGGTTCTGTGACATGAGGGAAAGGGAAACCTTTTTACTGAATAACAGTTTGGAAGAAAAATCTGCAAGAATCTGTAACCTCACTGAGTTCTATTTCCTGCCTGTCTTCTCTCTCCTTTCATCATTTATATGCCCCTTCAAAGCAAGGCTCACAGGCTCTGTTTGAGTAACGCTTATTATGGCCTGATGAAGTTGCTTTGTAAAGTGAGATAAAAAGGAGAGAATAGCAGAGGTTACTGAGATGGCTAGATAGGCAATTATTTCTATTCATATGACTAATCTTGCACAGTAAGTAATCTTCAAAAACCACCATTTACCTAAATTATCTGAACCAATTAGAAACATGGATATTTACTTATACTAATCTAGCAGAAAGCTTGCCCCTGAAAAAACCAGGAAAAATATTCTTCATATACTGTCCTCAGACATATCCAGTGTTTACATTATGTAGCCACTCTCTAGGGAAAATCAAATCTTTAGAAGCTATTTCTATAAAACTAGCAGGTTTTAATGTTACTCTCCCCTTGGGTCAGTCCCCGGATTTGCACTGGCTGCTGTAGCTTCAAAGACTAAAGAGCTAACAGAATCATCTTTAACATCATCTTCTTCTACATCTGTATTCATTAAGAAGTTCCACACCTTGCAAATCTCTGTTTTCACCCATTTAGAATAGTTGGAGGCAGAGAAATAATCTTATAAAGTATAATTTTATTTTCTACTAGTACATAAAATTTTATGGGCAGCCTATAATAACACACCTAATAAAATCTACCATAATAAATGACAAGATCATACAACATTATCACTGACCAAAGGCAAGAACCAATAATTTTCCCTTCAGTCATTTGGTAAGTCTATTTATCAGCATGGTCATGCTGAGTACTTCAAGAAAGCTTTATTCAGACATGCACTGAATGTTCTGTTTTTTCACAAAGATCTTATAAGCCATTAATTTCACAGCTATTTATTTTACTATCTAGAACAAGTCATGAAGAAAGAAGTTTATCTGATCCCACACACCTTGCTCTTGCTACTCAATACAGCCACCTGCAAGAATACAGCAGGTGAAAGAGGGAATCCAGAACAAAGGCATATTTTCAGCCATCTGCTTTCCAGGCCTAAGAGAGCTGGACAGAGAGAAACACAGGCAGCAGTTTGTTGTGTTTCACCACCTTATTGGGAGTCCAGCTTGGCAGGACTTGGCACTGGGGTCACCTTTAACAGCCCCATGGTTGCTCATGAGCTCTACAAGACTTGGAAATCCCAATACTGCCTCTCTGGCTTTTTCGTTTTCTAAAGCATTTTAGCAGTGTAATTTTCCAATGTAATGCTGATTCCCTGACAAGAAGCCTAAATTAGAATTTTTTTTCAGTGGGTAACGCTTATTCTGCTCAGCCCTGTGGATTTTGTTATAAATATTACAAAACTCAATATGATCCTTGTAGTACTGAGTTCTAGACTAAGGATAAGTTACAGTGATGTCATTTCCTGTCTCAGCAGTAATTTACTTTTATTTCTAACATTAGCATTTGTATTTATACATGTTTTGATTTGGATTTGGTAGAAGCTTTTTCAGGAAAAGTAAAGTTCTTTTTTAAGTCAAGATCTATATTAAGATCTCTTAATACATCTTTTTCTGGTCCTCTCCATATCAAAATATTTAAGATGCTTATTCATGGTCTGATTTTCCATCCCTATATTTAACTGGAAGAATCATAACTGCTACATTAACCCAGCATCATGTGAACTGGCTCATAAAAATGGATGGCATGATCATATCTGGAATTTACACAGGACCCTATTCAATAAAGCATATTCTGTCCTTACTGTAATATCATCCTCCAGAGCTTTAAAGTCTTTCAAGTGGAATAAAGATGTTGCTATAATGACAGTGAATGTAATGAGATTAAATGTAGTTGGGAGTCAAGGTAAATGGCCTTACATCAGAAAAAATGTAGTAACACAGATCCTCATAATGAAGACAAAGGATATTACCAGCACATTTTTGCTACATTTCTTTAGCAGAGCAAGGCCACAGCAGGACATGCTATATAATATGAATTCTGTGTTCCTTTCAGTATTTTACATTTAATAAAACCTGCATGCTTTTAGACATAAAGGAATAGCTAAAAAGAAGTATCTTCAATAAGCATCGAGAGATGTTGCATCTCTGCTAGCAATGGTAACATCTCTAAAAAAACCTGACAATCTGTTTTATTTAGGAATTAAAAGAATTTAATGTAAGAAATTGCTTTTGAATTGGGATAAATTTTTGCTGTTAAATCAAAATAATCACAGGGGAGAATTCAAGGCCTATTCTGACTCTGCCCAACAAAGGACATTACAGGTTTGATGCACACAGGTTTGCCCCAAGCTTGCACATTATTATGCAGAGCTTTATTCCAGTAGTAAAGCCCAAATTGTTCTGAATTTCACTTTGATTCTATTACTTTTAACATTTCTGAAGGAATTTATTAATAATTTTGTCCTATTTAACTTGAGAATCTACCTTTTAATACATAAAATTAAAAGAGAGGCTCAGGAGTCTTATTTATCAGAGAGGTCAGCCAGGTCACAGACTGTTATCAAGCAACCAGGGATCTTTGAAATAATATTAGCTTTAATGTTAGCAATGTCTGTCTTAAAGTGCTAACCTACAGTGTGAAATAAGCAATAAAATATGACAATACAAGGTTCTGAGAGGTAAGATTTTTTTCTAGCAATAGCAAGTCACATACCAGTGATTTGTCACAGCAATACTCATCTTTGTACATAGGAAACATAAGATAAACAGAACTTTCATGAAAATTTTTGAGTGGTTGTTTTGTTCTAATTATTTATTTAATCTATTAAAAGTAATAGCTGCTGAAGATGAGGTTTTTTTAAAAAAAAAATGGATTTAAAAGATATTTTAATATCAATATCCCCTGATTAGCTTTAAAAACATAAACCTTAAAATCATGAAGGCCCACATTTCTGAAAGCCTCAGATTCAATACAATCCCTAGAAATGGACTAATGGTGGTAAATGAAAATTAGTTCTCTCTGTGCCTGTAAGTAGCTACCTAGCTCTGTAGGTTTTCATATGTGCAATGACCAGGAGATTCACTCAGTAAAATCCCTAGGGATTGAGGGTGGATTGCTGCAAATCCACCTTAATTAGTTCTGCAATTTATGTGCCTAAACTTCCTTTCCCATCCACTTGATTAGAAGGCAAGTTTTTGGGTAGACTTCTCTTACTCAGCTGAAATAAAAATGGAAACAGCAGTATCAACATAAGCAAAGTGCACAGTGGAACATGTGCACTGCATGACAGGCATTTATTTAGGAGCTGCTTTCTAAATTAGTAATATGCTAATGTTTATGGTTTTTTCAAAAGACCTTAATTACTACAAAAAATCATTTGATTGTGAAAGGAAAGCAATAAAAGAGAGTTTAGCCTTAACAGATTATAGTCTCCTACTGCTGCTGTGAGTATGGAGGAGCATGAAAGGAAAACCTCCCTCTCAGGGACTGCACAGGTCAGAGTCACCAGCATCAACTGAACAAACTGCTTAAGGTCCTGATGCTGATGTCATCTCTGGTTAGCAAAGAAAAGAAACCAGCTCAAACCCTTCCACATTCCAGACAGAGCATCATGGTGGACTACACTGGAAACAGAATGAAAGGCAATTCACTTCAGTAATCACCCAGAAAATCCTTCTCTGAATCTCAGCAGAGCTTGCAATTCACACAGCTTTATTTGGCCCTGCCTGTTATTGAATTTTTGCTAATCCTAACAAAAGCCAAGTTTATTCTGTCTTCTCAGAATTGACATCACTTTCTTAAGGTTAACACACTATCAACTCTGTTTAATTGTCAGTAGAGCTGCCTTATTACAGAATTTGTGGTGTCAGACTAAACATGCTTTATTGCATTGCTTTTCTTGTTTGGGAAATGAGACCTCTGATGGTAGCTCAGCATGGCTAATGTAACCAAAACCAAAAGAAGAAAAGTGTAATACAAGTGTGAAAGCTCAAGAATGGACAGAATCATCCGCACCTTGTATGCAGCTAAGAAAGCCTAAAAATATCCTGTTCAAATAATGTATCCAAGTATCTTACAAATATTGTCAACACATGAAAACCTCAACAAAAACAAATTTGACTTTTGAAGCAGCACAGGAGTCCTGAAGTCTCTGTACATAAATCATTGGGTGTGAAATCAACTTGCAAAGCCCAAGTTCTCAATGTTACTTGAGACTTCACCAAAACTTGCTCCTGCAGAGACCCTCCTCTTTTGAAATTTTATTGTGATCAAAGCAAATTGAAAGAAAAGAGATTAAAAAAGCCTGACCTACTTCCAATCCATGTTCAAGTGACGTGAAGTACTACAATGTTATGGAGCCTGAAGAGGATTTTTGCAGCAACGTTTTTATCACCATCTGTAAAGAGCCCTTATGGTTTTCAGTCTTTCACAATAAACTTTATAATTTGAAGCTGTAAATAAGTGTAGGTAAGTGTTAATAATGAAAGAACAGCACAATTTGGGAATTCAAAGATACAGTCGGGGCACTATATATAAAAGAAGCTCTCTACTAAATATTCAGGTGCTGACAGCAAGGGCGGGAAATTCTGCCTATCCTTAAAATTAGAGAGGAAAAAAAACAGAGTACAGCTGTAGCAATAAAATGATTTTTCTTGAGAAGTGAGGATCTGAAGGATACACTTCAGATACACTTGTTGGAAAAATCAAACTTTGTAGGAGCTCTTTGGAGGTAAGACAATTTAGCTCAGAACTAAGTGCAGGATTTCCTCTACAGCTTGCCTTTCTCTCCATATGGCTCTTGTCACTCCTCCCAGAAAATGCTTCAGAAATTTAATTTAGCAATATAAACACGAGGAAGGTCAGAAGAGGAGTAGATTCTGGAGTATTCTTATTTTTAATTTTTGGTTATTTCTAAGAAACCATGGCAATAGTGACCAAATAAAAGTGAAGATTATATTAGACATAAAGAGAGGTTGGACGTGACTTTTATCACTAGTGTTTGTATCTATGAAGGTTTCAGCAGAGCCTATTATTACTTTGTTCCAACTGATTAAATGCTTCAAAATCCTGGCATGTTTTCCATTTTGTAAGTAGGAAGCAGAGGCAATATTTTATTTCATTAAAAAAAAAAGATTCAGAAAGCTAAATCTGAGCCTTATTGGGAAAGCAGCATGTGGAATAAAAATTGCCAGTAGTCATCAGTTGTGTTTTATAATGACTTTAGGGAAAAATTTTGAAAAGAAGAGAGAGAGAGAGACTCAGTACCTCCTGTGCCGCCTGACGCAAGTCTAGAATGAAGTGACTCATTTGTGTGTTTTCTTTCTTTTGAACCTGGTGAGTGTTTGTTCCCATCTCTGTTCTCACAATCATCACTGCTATCTCGACTTTACTGGAAGATGTACATTTAGAAACCCATAATTTTACTCCTTTTTGGTTTTTTTTTTTCCTCTACTGGTGGTAATTATCACAAAATAAGCAAGAAAAGTACTAAGAAGTCCCTATTCTTTCACATACAAAGAGGAAAGCTTCTTGTAGGAAGATCTCACATTGACCCTGGCAGTAAGCAAAGCTCAAGGAAGAGGCAATCAGGTTGGGAAGATGTATGTTGAGTAAAAGATTGGGACAATTTTTAAGAATTCAATAATTTTCAGAAATTCTTCTTCAAGCCTGCTTTTATATTTTCCCCCTTTACATAAACTGAAATTATGAACAGACAGGATAAGCATCTACAGAAAAGAGTAACTAATAAGGCATGGTGGTGTTTCTTGTGGCAGCAAGGCAAGAGTTCAGTAAAATACATCTACAAAACAGCCTGAGCCTTCTGAAGGTTGCTTCTTTCCAGTGTGCTCTGCATGTCAGAGCAGGTGAGACCCACAAAGTGCTCTGCAGGATAAAGAACTCTCAGGAAATACCTCAGTAAGGGTCAAAGGAATCTTCATAATACTCATGAAAATGAAATGGGGATTTGTAGATCTCACTCTGAACATTTCAATTCCTTCAGCTCTGTTGGATTCCATCTAAGGAACAATTTGACTTTGGCTTTTCTGTGGGCAGGTAAGTCACTGACATGCTCTTGCAATTGTTTGTGAGAATCATTTTAGACTCACTTATAAATGTGTGCCTGATGGGAACACTTAGTTTTATGATCAGAAGATTCATGCCAAATAAATGGTAAGAACCACACAAGCAAAGCCTTGTCTGCCTTGAAGAGCTTATGTAGCTTTAACTTTGGTGTCGGCAATAATGCAGAATGAGATGGCAAATCCCACTGGAACCAGCACAACCCCTGTGCGCATCTGAATCAGTCAAGTAAAGATACAAAGGCTCTGAACAGTCCCATAACCTTCTGATAAGTGCCTAGAAATTTTGTAGTGCCTCAAATGGTGAAGGTATTTTATTCTATTCCCAAGCAACTGCTTTTTAGGATTATTTCAATTTTGTTAGGTATTGGTAGATACCAAAATAATTAGACGTCAACATTTAAGAAACACTTCAGTATCTCCTGTAACAATGATTTGCCTGTTATAAAGCAAAAGGCCAGCTCTTATTTTCTATTTTTCTCCCTTTGATTGGAACGATACTAAGCCAATGGTAGCATTCTGAACATCATGAGTTTAATCTTAGTAAACTCTTAAAACACATTAACACATTTACAAAAAAAGTAAATGTAAGATTTAATTAATCCAGCAGCTACCTGTTCTGTGAGTATTCTATCTCACAATGTGTGCTAGAAGGACCAACTGGTAAAATGACTTGCAGCATTGTATATTTAAGGGTTTTTCTTGTTTGTCTTTATGTCAGAAGATCAGAACTGCTGCACTTAAAGTAACAGTATTGCCTCCAAATTTAGACATTCATTTAGAAACCTTTCAAATTTGTCTTACAGTTTGCAGTTTAATTTCCCACAGATTCATAAATTATTTCTGATTAGTTATAGAAAGGTATCAACACTTTCTGAATATTATTTCAAACCAGACTTTCTGAGGATAACAGTCATGGCCATGTTAAAATTTAGGAAATATCAGGTCAATAAAAGTTAGTTTTGACTAAAATCTATTATATTTATGCTTTATGCATGTGTGTCTGACCTTTTCTCTCATTCTAGAAACTTCTGCTGAATTAGAATGAAATTCTGGCAGCGTGGAAATCACACTGGGTTTTGCTATGCATTTTAGTGATGCCATATTTCACTCAGCCTTTTTATAGCTCAGCTCTCACAACAACCATTTCTATGCTTTGCTCCAGAAGGTATCTTTTTGTGTTGTAGGCTCTGAATCTGCCCTGCTCTCAGTGCCCCTTCCACATCAGAATAGAAGCCTGCTCATCCTCAAGCCAATACATTTCTGTTAATGGCAAAATAATATCAGCCCCAAACTTATTAATCTCCATATCACTTTGGAACAACAATTTCCCAGACAACTGGAAAAATTTCATATTATTTGATTAAAAAATTATAAATTCACCCCTCCCCCCCAAAATCCCCAGAAGAAGGTAATGTCCACAAGCCCATCATCATGACCAATAAGTTGAAATTAGTACAATATTGCCAATGCTTTTTATAGAAAATATATGATATTTGAATAATAATTTTTCTGTAATTATATTATGTTGAATATGCTTTCATAGATATCTCCTAAATAGTCCCACATTAATTATTCAAGCAGGATGAAATAAAAAGAGAAAATGGGACACAGGCTGAATTGCAAAATGGGAATTCTAGTTTTTCATCATCTGCAGTTCTTCACAGTTCAGCCTTTGTTGTGTGGTTTGTAGACACAGAGTCAATATTGTTGCAGGAGCCATATGCTCCACAGGGAGTGCAGGAGGCAGCACTGGCTGTGTTACTGTGAGATGCTGAGGTACCGAAGTTCGAATAAACTTCCCAGAGAACACCCCCACAGAACCCTGGCAGGGTGGGGAGGACCTGGCTCAGCTGTGGCTGCCCCTGGATCCCTGGAAGTGCTCAAGGCTGGGCTGGAGGGGTCTCTGGGTAACCTGGTTGAGTGGAAGGTGCTCCTGCCCACAGCAGGGGGTGGAACCAGATGAGCTTTAAGGTCCCTTCCAACCCAAGCCATTCCATGGGTCTAAGATAGACACAGAAATCACAGAAAAATTATTTTCCATTGTTAATAAATATCTGGAAAAACACTTAATTCTGCATGAGTTTTTGTTACAGGAAAAATGAACTAGGGAAATAATATTTAAAAATCTATTATGCATTTTAGAATTGAAGAAAAACTTCATTTCAATTTACATTATGATTCCCTTCATAAAGCAGGACACAAGCAAGCTATTCTCCACAACTAGCAGATCTACATTCTGTAAGCAGTACATTCATTTCTCCTCTGAATCTTTTCTGCAAATTCCCCCAATCAGAAAGGATAAAGAAGTTCCAGAAAGATATGAATTTTTGAAGATATGAAGTTCCAGACCAATGTGAATTGAGAGTCTCACCTTGAGCAATACACAGGCACTCCTTGTCTTTGGCACACAAGGCCAGCACAGTGGCAAGCACCGTCTGCTAACAGAACATGTTCAAACAAATGGAAGGACAGAAAAGCATGGGGAAGAGTTAAGGTACTGCTCAGAAGGAGTGATATTGCAATATTTCCCTCAATAATTAAGATGTTTGCCTAATGTATACATTACAGTCATGCTGGATGTACATACTTGCTATGCACGTGCCTAGGACTAAATTTATCCTCAGTTATGTGGTGAAATAATTACAGTGTCATTTATGCATTACAGTAAGCATTGGAACTTAGCCTCATTTTATGCTCAGTGTGTAATTTGAACAACTTTAGCACATTATATGATTTACTTCAAAGATATTTCAAATGGAAGCTGCACAGAGCTTTAAACTCTCTAGCATATTTTCAGCTGAAAATGTTCTTACACTGAACCAAAGTTCATTCCTTCAGGTGACAAAGGAAAACAGAACTATGTAAGAGTATTCCTTTTTCAGGAGTTGATTCCCACGTGTAGCTCACGCTAGCACTAATCTTTTTATTCAATAAGTATATTTTCCCTCTTCTGGGCTCCAGGATAGTGCAAGGCTGTGCATTCATCACTGCCATGGTTTCATGTGTATGTTTGTATATTCAGGTAGGTCCAGTATTTCAAACCCAAAGCACATAGTTATATTTAAAGGTTTTTATATTGCCTGTTCTGGAGTAAAGAGCAAAGAACATTGCTATTTATTTCACATTCTTTGTGATGGCAAATAAACCAGCTCAAGAGACTTCATTTTAAATCAAATAAATGTATAACCTCTTAGGTGCTTGGAAATTACACCCTGTAAGGCACTAATTTCTTATATGTCATCAATCAAAGAATGGGTTATAATTAAGGATTAGAAAAATTGCTACCTCTTTCTCTCATGTCTGTTTCTCTCATATTCTGAGTTGCTGAGTTAACTAATCCTAATTGTTGCTTAGTATGCTACTACCTCAAACAAACAAAAACCAAAACCAATTCTAATTTTAGCTGGCACGTGCCAAAAGTCCAGAGTGGGGGAAAGATGTGCATAATTATTTTAGCGGGGTTTTTTTGCAGTCACTACAAAACACAAAACCACTCCTCACTATTTCCTTTTTGAAACTAAGCAGAAATCAGGTCTTCTCCAAGGAATATTTCAATATCAAGATTGATTACTATGTTTGCTGCAAACCCTAGAACATGGCAACGTTTTTTTATTCTCCCAAAGTTATAAGAAGCACTTAACTTCTTTTATTTAGTTACAGGTGTAACCTACTGACAGAAAAGAAAACCCCAAATTGTGAACATTTGAACAGCTATAAATATATTGTCACACCCATGCAGGTCTAAGATACACCAGGTGAAACATCCCTTAAAATAAAGAGCTACTATATAATACATAACTGGTCTATAATAAACATTTCTTGTTGTACACACAAGTGCATAAAAGGTTTCAACTTTGAGAAATAGGGGAGAAAGTATGAGTTTTCTATGCTGCTGAGAGAAAGATGTTTTATTCAGTTGGTTCATCTCATCTATGTCAGCAAAAAAGCTGTGAAGTATAGAAAAAAGCACATAAAATGTCCCTCATTTCGTTCCTCTCTCTCATTTCCTAAGTTTTGCCTGGGAATGATAAGAAAATAATAATCATACAACTTAAACACCTAAAGATATTTCTGCCAGGAAGCAGAAATACTTAGCAGCATATATAGAGATTATACTGTAAATACATACTACAGGGTAATCTTTTTTTAAGAGGAAAACCACCTGTGTTTATGTGTATAACAATAAGTGACAAATAATAACTTCTCCAGATGTAAATCTCAGTGTACACTAATTAATAGTGAGGGTCTCAGCAGCTATAGGGTAACTTTGCAAACAACATTTCAGAATTTATGGCAAATGACTGGAATATTTACCCCAGCTAACAAGTATTCCTGTGTTCCTGAAGCCTGGTAGCACAAATATGAAGTGCTGTCAAAAGAGATTTTTCCCTGCCTCAGTATTGATGTTTTGGGTTGTTGGCATTTGAAAAGTTTTTAGAACTTTTTTTCCTACAGCAACCCAGGAGCACAATTTTTTAACATTTTCTTTTTAATAAGCTATACCTTTACAAGCATTTTCTCCATTTCATTGTATAAATTTTCTGCTTAAATAGCACTATCAGAAGGAAAATTGAAACCTCTGAATAGCTTTGACAACAATGTATCTTAATGCCTTTTCTCCTTGTTCTTGTGTCACTGATCAATAGACCCAAATGCCATGCATTCATCAAGATACAGGGTTTGATTGCAAAAGCTGTCTTAGCTCGTGCTTATCTCTTGTGTCCTACACGCCCAGAAATGTCACAGAGGAGGAAATCCTCACCCTACATGTGTCAGCTTTTGTCAGATGAACAGAGGTCCTGAATGAGGGGTGTTTTGGCATTCTTTTGTCTATCATGAATAACTGGAGCAACAGTCCACTTCAAGGCAAAGAGAAGAAATAAAGACTCCTTGTTCCTTGAACTTCTTTTTTTGTTAATTATGAAATCAGCTGTTGATTTTGCAATCCTAATCTGCAGTTGAATTCAACTGCAGCCTCCTAATGCTGGCTTGATACTCATTGATACAATTATCTTTGATACTTATTTATACTATGATATTCTGCAAATAAATCTCCTCAGTTGCAGATTTTAGAGAAGCAGAGGGGAAAAAGTGGGGACACACACACATTTGTTTATCTCAAAAGTTATTTAGAGAGAAATTAAAAACTGTTATTGTGTAAAGCCAAAGAACTGCAAGATGTAAGAGTGCTACCCCATTGGTTTGTCTGTTTATCAAATGGAAAAAGCCCTCAGAGCTTCTGAAAAATGGCCATTTTCTCCCCCTCAGCCTGAGGAGACAGACAAAAATAACAGAGAGGGAAATATAAGAGTAAATTAAGAGAATTCTAGTAGGTTCTCCTCTTCTACTTGATATTATTGTTCAAGTTATTACTAAAGCCCAGATCAAAGGAGATTCAATTTTTAAGAGCATTGAATATTCTTCCAAATGCCTTATTTGGTTTTGAGAAAGTTAATGACATATGTGAGTGCACCTCAACATTGTCACTGATCTCTGTAGGAAAGTCATTTAACCTCTCTTTCCTCTATATCAAAATAAGCAAGAACATGCATTCATGGGATTCCTAAGAGATAGAAAAATGATCATTTTATTTATCAAAATCTACCATTTTGATTCATATTCTTCTAAATAACATTACCCATCATAAATAATTTAAAAGCTCATATGCATTAGAGAGGATATAAACTGAAGCAGTAGCACAGAGAAAATGAGCATGTTAAGCTTATTCTAAGATATTCTTAAAGAGCTAGCTGAGAGTGCTATCAAAGGTAACAAATGTTACATGGTTTAAGAATTAGGGCAAAACAAATTGAGAGCAGCATATTACATCTGTTTCAGCTGGCAAGAAAACATTTTGCTGCTTTCAGAACATGTTTTATGTGATGCAAAAACCCTGTCAAGCGTCCCAAGGGGGGGTTACAGTTTTGCTTCAAACTGTTGCCGATGAATAAATAAGGAAAAAGTCCTTTACCATTTGTGCAGCAGTGAACATACTGTCAGAACTAAGTTGGCAGCAAACAGGACACTTCTCCCACTGTTATAAGACACAAGTTCAATCAAATTATTTACAAAAAACATTGCAAAAATTCTTCCAAACCTGAAAATATTTATTAAACAATGTGAGCAGTTCAGAGAAGTCACTCATCAGGCCCTGTATGTCTGCATTAAAAGCCTTAATCATCTTCAGTGGCAGATCCTGCCCCTTGGAAAGGTGCAGAGCTTATCCTCAGCCCCACCAGGTGAACTGTGATGTCCTGCCATTTTTCAGGCTTGATCCTTTAACAGCAAACCTCCATCTGTGTGTGTTTCATGCTTTTCGGCATTACCATATAGAAAATTGTTCCTGCATCCTGCTCCTCTTCCCTCCCTATCCCATTCTGGTTTGCAGCTTGTCTATGATTTGCATGTGTTTATTCATTGCATCTTCATTTAAACTATTGACTGATAAGAACACTGGATTAGAACTCAAGAGAGGTTTTTTTTATTAATTTGCTTTAATTTAATATTTATGTAAATTACTCAGAAAAAGAAATATTCTCCAAAATTATATTATACCATTTGAAAAAGAATTATAATCAATTTTCTTTCAAGAATATTACTTATTGAAAAGTTGTCTTCTTTGAAGATAGAAGAACTATTTATCTCTGTTGCTTCCTGGTAAAGATGAATTTAGTTGTTTAGAAAAAGCTTTTCACATGTATAGGGAGTGTACTCAATTCTTTGTTGTTTTTTATTTTGATAATACAAATAAGCTAATTTTTTTTCCCTGCATTCTGATGTCTAATTGTATTTCCAGGACCAACTTGTTTGAAAGCAATGAAATCAATTACACAAGTCTTTTCAATAGAATGAATGTATAAGACTTTTTCCAACATGGTAGATTAATCTTTTTTGATAATCTCAATGTCCTTTAATTAACTGAGAGATAATTGTACTTGCATTTTCTTATTAAATTAGGCCTTGAGCTAATATTTTTTCAGTTTTGAATATTTCAGATGTAAAAACGGATAAGACGTTTTTGGGGTTTTTTTTAATGCAAGAGTAAAATATCACTGTGTGGGAAACATCTCAATTAACATAAATACAGTTTTCACCAAAGGTTCTCAAATACTCAAAGGCAACTAAACTTTATGCTTTGTTAACAAAGAATAATGACTCCAAAGTACACTGAGAACTGCTCTGGCTGGTGTTCCACAGACACCATAATTGTGGGGAAAAATCTTCCTGCACCCTTGAAAGGCTGAGGGGGTCTAAAAATGGCAAAGACCCACAAAAACAAGAGCAAAGTAATGTGGTGGAAGAGCTGGCCCAGAGGGGCTGTTCCTGTCCCTGGGAATTGTGAGGACTCCTGTGGATAAAGCCCTGGAGACCTGCTCTGGCAGGGTTAGCACTGCTTTGAGGAGGAGGCTGAACTAGAGATCACCAGGGTCTCTTCCAATTTGAAATGTCTTCAGTAGGAACTCTTCACGTTTTTCCCTTACATTTTAATGATAATTCCCACAGAAGACTCATCTACAAGGTAAACAAAAAGGTCTTTAAGGCTGTTGTCAGATCTCACCCTTTTCCTGTGGTGACTTACAGAGAGTTTTGCCTGTGTCACACTACAGATGTGCAGTAGGGGTTTGGTCTGTGACTGCAGATACCTGTGAGCTCAGGCTGGGCTTTCTTCCCATTATTGCTGCAGCTCTCTTACCACCAATTTATAACCTTACCATCACTATTCTGTAGTCAATGCCTTCCAAGGAACTTTTAAAACTGAAAAATGTTGAAAACTATTGATCTAGAGAATTTCAGAGAGAAAGGAGCTTTCCTAGTGAGCAGAGCTTTATAAGCAATCTCTTTCTAAAGTTAAATTCCAGCTGTCTCTGAAGACAGGAAGTGAGGACCCTGATCTTTTCACAAATAAGTCATATGGTGTTCTGCACAAGGCCACTTTCCAGACCAAGTCAAGTTTATCAGTGCACTTTCTTGACAACCTTGCCTTGGAGAGAACAGGAGAATTTCCATGGCAGTGGGACAGCAAATATGTTAATTAACTTTTCAAATTAAGATCTTCACTCTGCAAACAGAATCCCAATTTTATTTACTACAAGAAGTCTTAAGTGAGAGGGGATACAGAAATTTTTATATAGGATTCTGATTGAAGAAGCTACAGATTAATGTTAGTTTGAATAATTTTATTTTATTACTGGCTATATACTGAGATCTCTTCTGAATTTGTCAATAAAAATATCAAAGGTCATTTGTAGCAGATTCTCTGTGCTTGGATAGTTCTTTTCTCCCCTGGGAGCTAAAACATTATTTCATAGATTCATAACAGGGCTGGAAGGGACCTCAAGAGGTCATTTCATCCATCCTCTGTTCCAAGGCACAATCAAACATATTAATCTTGACAGATATTTGTCTAGACTGTCTTTTTAAAAACTTCCAATTACAAGGATTCAAAAATCTCTCCAGGCAATCTATTCCAATGCATTGCTATCATTACCTTTAAAAGTTTTTTTTTCCTACTAACTGATCTTAATTTTCTGAATTGCAGGTTAAATCCAAAACCGCTTCTTCACTGCCATTGACAATGAACTTAGATTGTTTCCTTCCACTTAGATCTTTTAAAAATGCAAATTTCTACCCAGCCATTTGCTCCCATCTCGCCATCCTGCCTAAACACAGTACCTTGAACTTATACAAGTTGGACTACATCCCAATTTTTTTCCAAGCATTGTTGGCCAATTTTGATAATTTCTGTAGAGGTTCTCCAGAGAGCATCTGCTCACTGGCTTAATCCCCTGCATGTACCAAGGAAAGCTGAACAACAATGTCTCCAGGCTCCTCAGAAGGTTCTCCTTAAATTCTCCTAGATTTTTTTTTCTTCCCTTTATTTAATAAGCTGGTAATATTTGATGACTGTGATATGTTTCTTACCTGATTAGCTGCACAGCAGCTACCCAGAAAGTTATTAGTTCCTTGCTGACTTGGGCTTATTCCCTTCTAAGCTAATGGCACTGAATCCAGGATTTACTCCTAAACATCCTAAATAACATCCCTGAGGCAGAGCTCTGATGCAAAGTTATCTTTTCTGTTCCTGCCATGAATATACATAACCCAGGACAAAAGAGGATACAGGTAATCAATCACATTTAAAGCCCTCAATTGTGTAAATCAAGAAAGTGGTTTCAGAGATGCATGAGAAGAGTTAAACAGCGAAAGAAAGCTGGAAAGAGTTGGTTTGGGTTTATTCTTTGTTTTTAGAAAGTTTTATAATTAGTGTTGGGGCATACTGGGCACTGAATTCATTTCCTAGTATCACACATAAAAGCAAGCTGAATTCCTCTCAGTGCAAAACCAACCTCAAGCTACCTTGACAACAAGATAACAATAACTCTGTAATTTCAATTGTTCACTCTTTTTTTATGGGTTCTGTATCTCAGTGAAGTCTCATCTTCCCAGCCCAGTGCCATAGGCTAATAATCTGTAACAAAACTCACCCTCAAAAAATGTCAGATATAATGAAAAACACAACTTCACAGATGAGAAAGTTGGCCCTAGCTAAATCCTAAGGGCCCTAGCTCTCAGATTCTCTAGGTTCTGCTGTTTCATCCTCTAACCCTGAATTAGAAGGCTGTGTGAAATTGAACTATTCCTGCTTCTTTCTACTGAATCACTCATTCCTCATCAAAGAACAACTGACTTCCAAAGATTGAAAATTCCATTGCCAGTTGATAAAAAATGACCCCAGCAGTTAAACCCAAAACCTGACCACCCACCCTCATGATGTGCCAAGTGATATTTTTATTAATGAAGCCATAGTTCTTCAATTGCCACTTATAGAATTTGAGTGGTTATCACTCGAAAATTATAAAGTGCTTCCTCCCATTTAGATAGGAATTGGAATATTTGGATTTGTGAATAAGCATTGAACCTTAACTCTAATGGCCTTTGATACATTACAAAAGTTGAAAAGTTTCATTTTGATTCTTGTTAAAACAATTATTTTCTGTCAGCAATCTAAAAAAAAATCACCCCAAACCACTTCTTTGCTCTTGGCTTTTTCCCTGTCTAGTCTAAACACTGAAAATGTCAAGTTTTCTCACTAATTAAACATGTCTGTCTTAGACTCCACTTCTATCTTTCATCATAATGGTGCAGAGTTCCAGGGAGACATTATATATTCATGTTTTCAAATATAAGATGTAAAAAAATACAAATATAAATTTAATGCAGAAATCTCTTAATGAGCAAAGCAATTATGACATGGGAGAAATGAAGGAATTAGCCTTCTAAAAAGTTCTCAGTATTTATGGGCCCAGGGCTTCAGAGTCTGCTTAAGACAAGTTTTTATGCAGATCCTCTAAAAAGGAGTTGAAGAAAATGTGAGTTATTAGTGGAAGTCAGGTAAAATGTGCCTAAAAAGAGAGGATGGAATCACAATTAAATTTATAAGATAAATGATAAAATACTCAATTTTAAAGACTGGGAATGAAATCTTGTGGGAAAATATTCTTGATATTTCACTTCTGTCAAAAAAACCAACAAATTAACAAACAAAAAGTATTATAGCAAGAAAAAATCCTAAAAATTCAAAACTTTAGCAAAAGAGGTTTTTGTAAAGTCCAGGTTTAAAAATGGCTGAAGCTTCTTGGTGCTTGTGTAATATCTCCTAGATTATAGCAGCTGACACATTCATAGCATAAATTCTCATTTTGCTGCTTTTTGTCATTTTCTTTGAGGTCTCTCTGTTGCCAGTGATTATTATGATTAGAAAACTGAATTTAACAAAAATAAACAGCACATGGAAAGTATATTTTGTTAGTATTTTTCATAAAATAAGGAATAACCTATAAAAAGAGTAGAGTGTATTTTGATGAAAAGGAACTGAAATCACAGAATAAATTCAAAAGGTCATCAAATGTGCAATATGAGCAACTGGGAAAATTAGATGGAGAAGAAACACAAGTCATTTTAAAATTCTATCAAGCAAAAAGGATCAGAGTAAAGCATGGAGAGTCATCCTTGCTCCTCCATTATGGGGCACTGGCTGTCCAGTGGCAGCTGGAGGCTCAGACAGGGCTGTCCTGGCAGTTCCACGGCTCTGGTTGCAGAGCTGCAAGGTCTCCATTCCAACGTGCAGCACAAGGAAAAGCCCACCTGTGTGTCAGGACTGCCAGAGCAGGGAGGGTTCCTGAGCACACTCAGGGCAGATGTGAGCCTACACAACAAAATGAAAGCTGAGAGCACACAGGGAGCTGCTCTGCACCTCCCAGGACGTGGTTCCTGGACAAGACCTGAGATCAGACACTTTCCTACCCTCACCTGGAAGGAGCTCTGCCACCAGCTCTGCCTGTTCCCTCTTGCACAGTCCCACACAGCCCCATAAAGAGCTTCAGCTGGGGGACAAATGCTCAGCTGATTCCAGAGCACAGCTCAAAATGCAGGCTTTGGAAAACCTCAAAAAACAAGTGTTTGCTGTCCAAACATGCTGCGGAAAACTCTGCATTTTGAGCAGAAACATGCACATAACTTTTGGAAACAGATTTGGGGAAGGTACCAGATAGACAAGTATTGCCATCTAGGCTGGCTGTAGTCTTCTCTAGGGCACCCTCTCAGCATGGAAATGGTGCCCCAAAACTTAGTGCAGCACTGAAGAACTGGCACACAACAAACTGCTGGGGATCACTGCCTCTTAACCTATCTGACTTTCCTGTAAGGGAGCCCTTAAGAGAAACTCCTCCATGCAGGAGCAGACCCACACCACTCAAAGCAAAGCTGCACCCCTGGCACCTTTACCTTCCACTCCCAGTTCTTGTTAGTGCTGCCCAGTGAGTCCCAAGGAAACAGGGAATGGCAGTGGGTTGGGAAGATCAAGTGCCTGATGAAATTAAAATGTTGCAGATTTAGCAGGCAGTATGTGGGTACAAAGAGTACAGAGTTGTGCAGTTGTGGGAAGAAAAAGAGGGAAAAGATGAAGTGAGATTTAGGACAAGAAATGAGATTAAAGTGGTGTTTGGGCAGGGCTAACAAAGTATTTAAAGAAGAAATTACTCAAGCACTATTGAAAGAGAAAAACTATGTTATAGCTGGATTATTAATGTTAAGGAAAACCAAATCATTCTGAGAATTTTAATCCTAAAATATTTTTCAAAGAACCACTCATCTATTAGACAAATCACTCAAGCATTACTCCTGAAAATCCATTAATGGCTTCGGATTGTGATAATTAAACTACTGAAATAATTAACCTCTTTTTCTGGTATTGGTTTCATCTTCAACACCTTCTTTGTATATTCATACTCTATTTTTCTCACCACAATAAGTATCTCTAAGAGCAGCAAGGGAGTGACTCAAGTTCTCAGTTATAAATCCCATTTATGAGGCCTCCATGCCTTACCCTCTCTATTGACTGTGTTCTTTTAAATCCTTGCCAGGGTTTAACAAGGTGATATGTAACACTACAGAAATTGTTGGGTAGTTCCTACACTCCCCCAGCCACCTTTCCTTTGCACTCATCCAGTCTCATCCAACTGGAAGGTCACTGTCCAGTTTTATTCCCTATACCCTTATCAGTTTTAAGTTCTTTTAGGATATAATTCAATTTTGAAATATGTATTTTTGACCCTTTCAGTGGGAATTGTTACATCAGCTTTTCATAGATATGGTTTATTTCCCCTGCACAATCAATATTATTCAACAATCTTCTATTTTCTTCAAAATATTTTTACTCATATCAATCACATGCTTGATTGAAATCTCAGGATTTCTCTGGTTTCTGATTTAATAACCTTAGGTGGTGATGTAAAATCTCCCATCAATAAGATTCTTTCCCAGATATCTCTCCTGAGTGACTACTCTCTCTGGTGCCACCTTCTATTCTGACTTGCTCTCTTGATTTTGTATGACCACTTTAATTTTTTTTTATTTAACATTTTCTTTGGGCTCCATTTCTGTCCTCACTAATCATAAACACTTCGTCTGAGAACCATTTTCTTTTGTGATCCTCTCCTTCAGCACAAACATTCTCAGCTGTGCCCATGAGGGTTACATCAGTAACTTCTCACTTAACACTGATCTCTCACCCTCCTTCAGATTCAGCAGAGTTTGAAAATGACTATTGACATCAGCTGTATCTGCTCCAATAGCAACTCAGTGACATTTCAGTGCAGCCAGGACTCCAACTTCTTAACTTTTAATTAAAATGTAGATACACACATTCAGCTCTCTGCACCACAGATTTCTTCAGGATAAATTCTGCAGCTCTAGATGAAAACTCTCAGTCTTTTCACTAACACAGTCATCTACTTTCTTGAGTGATACTTTGATAATCTCTGAACAGCCTCTTTACACAGGAACAGTGTTTTTGAATTGACATGCTACAGCTACAGCATATTTTATTGCTACAATAAACCTGTAGCTATTAAAGAAATTAAACAATGAGTATGATGTGCTTGAGCTTTTAGCAAGTGCATGTGGGTTAGTTATTTTATGATATCTGACTCAGCTACTTCTGATGAACTGACCAGAGAGAATACCCATATTGCTAGGAGAGCACTTTCAGTAGACTCAGAAGAGAAAACAGACACAAACTGAACTTTCCTTCCTATTCCCAGGGTCACTAACCTAGTTTAAAGTGATGTGACATCACTAGAGAAAAGATAAATCCTACCTTAACAGAACTTTTCCCCTGTTTATTACATCTCAGCCAGAACCAATCCTGCAGGCATATATGCCAGGTGCATCTGTGCTTATGTGAAGAATGCAAAAAAGCAGTAGGAATGTGGAAAAACTGTCTCAATGAGTATTTTCCTAACTGTGATTACAGCCAGAAAGATCCTGTGATCTTTTTTGAAGGATAATGAGTAAAGCCATCCAAAAAAAAAAAAAAGGGAGGGTAGATGACTGGTAAAATGTCCAACTTCTTGTCAATTTTCAATTATTACCTGTGACTTATATCCATTTATGCAGAATCAGGACAGTTTTTAAAGTAAGAACAAATTAAACAGCACACAAGGAAAGTTACCCAAGACCTGGGACACCAAAAGAATGGAGGTGAAAAATCAGAAAACTATATCGCCAGACATTTAGGAAACACTTCTATCCTAAAATTTATTTTTAATAGAATTCTTTATGATCATATTTTATTCTAACTGACACAGTGATGTTTTAATTGACTTTCTGCATATTTGTCTTTTCTCTCCCTAATTATTTATGATGACTGGGCATGTAGGGACTATAAATGATGAATCAAATTTTCCCATAATTACTTTTGAATTTTTTACTATCTGCAATATACAAAAGCCAAGGTCACAGAAGTTGCCACCTATTGGTGATTACAATAGGCCTGCCTTTTTCACATCCTAAAATCTGAATCTAAACATGGAAAAATGCCAAGTATTTAGAGAAATGAAAGGCCTTAAACAAATTTCTGGATGCCAGGCTTTGCTTTGGAAGGGAAAAAAATGGAACAAAACCTGACTTTGAGGGACTATGAACATCCTGCAAAAACTGTCTGCCTCATTTAAACCTTCCATGTTTATTAGGATGTCTGCTCACATGCTCTGAAGTTTAGTGTGCTGATGACATACATACAGAAGCAGCCATAAACTTCTGCTCCATTTCTGCTTGCACTGATAAAGGAAGGACTTTCTACACTCAGAATTACAAGCTTTGAAGATAGTAAGGTAATTCAGAAAGAAATTTCATATTCCAATGATAGTTTGGACATGGGAAAAAGTCACTACAGCAATAAAAGAAAGAAAGGTAAAACAGTTGAATACATAAAATGTCAACTATTGCAAAGATGTTACATCCACCCATAAGGGTCTAGAAACTATTGCCATAAAAATTGGCAAACTTCTATTTACACAGGGTAAAAGGGCAAATTTAATGGACTGAATTATGCCCATTAATTTGTTTCATTAATTTCATTTTATAGCTTTGTGAAGATTTTAATAGAAGATTTAAGATGTGGCATGAGCTTAATATATCAGGTATTTAGCAACTGTGCAAAACAGTAGATTCATATCACAAGGCTTAAAAGTCTATAACAAAGTTGGCCTGCATTTTGACACATTTTTATAACTCTTCCCAAAGAAAGCAGATTTTTCAAAAATTCCCTATCACAGTAAAAGATAGAAAGCATTTAGTAGGCGTTATTGAATATTCTAATTTTTGAAAAAACATTTTCATCAAGTAGTGAGGGCAAAGCAGCTATTACATGTACTTTTTCATCTTTGACATGATAGAAAATGACATTACAGTCAGGTGTGGAAAATTAGATGTAAAAAAATGCCATTAACAAATTGGCAGGATTGACTTATCCTTCAAATATACTTTATTACATTATAGACATATTTGAAGTTCCATGCCCATTATGTGAAATGCTTTACTGTAATGACATTGTGAAGAGAAAGTTTCTTCATAAAACATGGCTATCACAGGGTTTGTAATCCTTTTCTAACCTTTCCCTTAGACCTGTTCCTTTTGGGTTTTTCCGCAGAGTTCCCTTTACATGAATATTCTGTCATGAATCTAAAGTCCCAGGGACTGTATTGCAGTTTTAAATACTAAAAACCCACGTAAAGACTTGAGTAAGATGAAGCTCTATTATTTGGAAAGAAACCCTTTTTTACACTGATGTTTATACAGGAGTAAGGCACCATAAAGCTCCAACTAAAGTGCAAGCAGCTGTGATATATGTGCCCCATTTATAGTATATGCAGATCATTTGTTAGCTACACTAGCAAATCTAATTAGATGTTGTATTTTGTATTAATATAAAGAAATACATTTTTGAGGTACATTTTTTTCCCCCAAGGGATGCAAGAATAATGCCGTTTGTGTTATCCGCATTAAAAAGAGTTACAAAATAAGTACCTATGATAATTTGAATAAAAAATGCCTAAAGATTTATTATTCAAAAGCAATGGAAAGAAGTTGTTGGATTGGATTATCAAGAAGTTACCATTAAAAAAATTACAAACAATTAAAATATCAAGGGAAAGGATACAAATTATTGCATGGGGATTTAGAGGCATAGACATGTAATGAACTGTAAATTAAAGTCATTTATAAGGTACTACTGGAAACCATATATAAAAACAACTGCTTAGTCAGCAAAGGTGAGTTAAAATATTTGCCACTGCAAGAAGAAATCCATGGGATAGCCCACTACATGCTTATCAAACTCTGGATGTCTTCAAAATTTTCAAAACTATTAATATGTCCCAAAGCCAGCCACCAAGTTCATTGTCACTGCAACACTCTCAGCCACTTTCCCTGCAAAGGGGAAAGAGGACACGGCCAAAAGTCTCACTGGGTGGATATAGAAAGTTCTTTACCACACCCTCTCTGCTCCCCTGACTGTTAAAGGTCAATTATATAAGGTAATGATGGTAAGGAAGGTGCTTTAGGGAGAGCAACAATCTCACAGATCTGAGAGATAAGAACAGGGACTTGGGGAAGTGCAGCTATCCTCCTCCCACAGGGAGGATTTCACATTAGAATATCTGGTATGGACCTTGGAGATCTCTAGCCAGTCTTTAAAAGAGTCTTGGGTTTGTTTTACTTTGGTATCTTTGTTTGCTTGTTTTACTTTTGTATCTCATTATTTAATGCAAGTGCGTATAGTAATACCTATCTTGTACCATTGCCCTAAAATGTGAATAATTTATAGTCATTAGCAATTCCATTTCATAATAGCATATCACTTAAGTAAAGATGCTATCTGGTGCCATATAAAATAGAGTCATAATGGAAAGCAGAGTAAAATCCTCAAATACCAATATTATTTTATTTTTATTGATTAAAATAGAATAAAAATGATGCTATGTTCTTAAAATACAGTGGAGAGAAAGAGCAAAAGAAGTCATTCTCTGGGCTCCAGATTTGCCACAATGAGAGTCATTCTCAGATTTTCTCTTGTTATGGCTGCTTCAAGTTTTAAAAAGATTCTGAAAGGCTGCAGAACTATTGAGAATGTAAAATGTATTATATCTTGATTTTTTTTCCTAAAAACCTAATACAGTAGAAGACATGAACATATGCTTTTAATTGCCTTGCTGGAAATTGCAAGAATAAGGCATATGAATAAATAATATATTAAAGAGCAAGTGATAGAATGGTTACCATGGTTAAGGTCTGCAGGCTTTTCATATTGAATGGTAAATAGTTAAATATCTATATATACTCCAACAAGTGGACAGAGCAGGAAGAAATCAGCCACATAAATGTAGGTTTCTTTCTCCTCCTTTTAGCTTCTTTCTATAACCCCTTTTCACTTCTTTAGTGCTGTTTTGAAGAGGAAAGTGAGGGCTATTTTTGCCTCTAAAAAGAAAAATGATGAAGTGAAGATTGCAGGCTACCTGTAAACCCAGATTTCAGGTGGATGTGAAAATCTCTCAGTATTTTGTACACATTTTGGTTCATTAGTAGAGGAATGTTACTTTGGACAGTCATTATGTGTTACAGGTTTTATTATTTGTCCCCCATAAATATTATACCAAAGCAACAGACAAAGTCTTTAGAATTAAATCAAAACAATTCTGCTTATGCATGCAATTGCATTAAAACACAGATCTTCAGAAGAAGATATAATCTATGAATTTTATGGTCGACCAAAGCAACTTGTCAAGCAAAGGGAAATAATTCAGTTATTTGAATAAATAACTCCTATAAAGGAGACCTTCCACATTTGACTGTAAAATACTATTAGAGAATATCTTGCCTTGCCTTTCAGCTGTGCTGACACACAGGTAATAAACTGGAAATAACATTTACCTCCACGCAGGTTATAAATTCCTAGGAACTCAAGTCATTTATTTATTTAGATGGTGATATTGGAATTTAGTTGCCTCATTTCAGACACATGAAAGTTGCTTGGAATCATTCAAAGCTGGATATTGCACTTCAATGATTTAAAATCATTTCACAAGCAAATTAAGTGTAAAGGGAAGTATCCCATTTTCAGAACCGTCTATCCACAAATATTTTTTTAAGAAATATTTGCAGTCCTGTGGTACATATAGACTTTCACATTTGATAACATTTTCTGAAGTTGAATTAATGATAGGATACATCACTCATCCTAAGTATTGGCTCTTCAAATTGCTACAGTTACACAAAATGACTCATGCAATTGCAATTTGCTCTGGTCTTTTTTTTTAATGTATGTATCATAGGAAACAGATCATTTCTTGCTAAATGATGATTTCCTTTACCTTAGACAATATTTACACGACTTTTTTTTTTTTTAAGACTATCCGCCTTTCCTATAGATGTGGAAGTGCTTTTGCAATGCCCTGCCTCTACAGCCAAGATTGATTTGTGGAGAATGGCCTGGCAAGTAAAAGGAGGGGAAGACACTTTTTAAACCTGTCATGGGCATTTCTACGTCTTCTGTGGTATTTGAATTGTGTGTCCTTTCTGACAAAAAGGCCATTGCCTGCTGTGAAATAGATCAATGGGTGATATTGTGCAGTGATTGCTATTTGTTTAAGAGAAATCTCACTCACTGACCCACTTCCTGTAATGCATAAAAAATAAATGACAGAAGTAATATTTTTGCTCTTGTTTCACTTTCATTCATCTTATTTGATCAGCACTGAACAAAACTGACATCTCATCAAACCCAGAAGTGTATTTCTGCACCAGGTTCATCAGAGGGTGGCATTTAAACACAGACATTGCAGGAACAAATGTATTTGCTGGCTCTGTCCATCGATGTAAACCTGACCTTTATCCTGTAGATTTATTGACACCGTGCTGCCTTGTATCATATTTTATTACTATGTGAAAAGCCTGGAAGGTCCTCCCTGTAAAACCACTCCTGATTTTGATCTGAAAATTTTTTATCTATAATAGAATTATCTAAAGATTGAGAAAACTTTGATATGTCTTAATCTTACATAACCAAGATGACTTAGCTACACTTTATAAAAATGCCTCCACACTGGTCTGTGTTTGGTGACACCAGTTCTTAGGGACACCAGTCAAGAAGAGCAGCATCACTGAAGAGTATTTTCCTACAGTTCTTTTCACCACCCCACAAAGCCTATGTGTTAGCAATCAAGTTCCAGAAAAGAACCTACTACATATAGTCTTGTGATTAGTATTTACAGGTATAAAATAGTCTAATAAATTCCCTGTACAAAACACAAACTAGGCTCCAACAACTACATTCCTAAAGAAATAATGGATTAACTTGTTGTGATGCAGTATACTGCCACTTTGTTCCTACAATCACCTAGGAAACACATAAGCCCCTTAATAAACAGGGTATTCTAAAATTCTTTGGACTGATACATAACTATTTTAACTATAACAGGTATACAGATAACAGGTCTGTGAGTAAATATTTTGTTCTGTGTGGGGAAATTTTGATGAAAGCAAACAACAAAGTGAATTTGAATCATGCTGAAAAAACACTTCTTTCCAACTAATTGGCAAAATAACAGTTTGTATTTCTTCACTATGTTCTTTTCCTAAATCCCCTGGAAGCTTTCCAACAAGCCAGAACACTGAAGCACCATGCTGCTGAACCCTATGTGAATCACATCTGTGTTGTTGTTTGCAGCCTTCTAGGCTTGAACATACTGAAAGAGTCAATGCTTGGCAGTAAAGCAAATAGACTATTTTCCTTAAAGAAAGAAAAATCTACTATTCTTGTGCTGAAGTCTGAAATACTAATATTTACCCTCGTCTAAATTATGTGTAATTGAGTACTAACATAAACCAACTCCAGATTTCCCTCAAAACAATTGTTTCCTTTCTTAAAATAGAAGTGGAAAGCAAATTAAAATCATGTTTTCATTCCTGTATTAATTGAGGGTAAAAGATTAGAGCTCAGTCCTTGAAGTCAAGAGAAAACCATGGGAAGGGCAGCAAAAGGGGGCATTTCCACTTGTCTGCTAAGTGTCTGAATCTGCACAGACATCTGTATCTAGGTAGTTGCCTGAAATCACTTTACAGGCAATGGAAAGAAATGGGTATTTCTAGAGGGCAATTTCTCTGACATAAAATACCATCTTTATTTGGGGTATGGTAAACCAATGCATCTCAAAAGTAAGTAAAGCTTCAGGTAAAGTCAAAGGTCACACACACTGATTTCAGTGAAGGTCTGAACTTACATTTTTTCCCTTTGAGTGAATTTTAGAAATTTAAAACAGAGCTTTTACAAGCAGCAATTTAAAATAAATATCACAAAGTCAGAAGAAGGAAGGTACAGGTTTTTTTACACATACACAAAGGTCAGTTTCTCATTCACTAGATTTAGATTTCTCTAAATTTCTCACTTTTTAGATTTCTCAAAAATTACAAGCATAAATTTCCATCTATATAGCTAAGATATCCCGTATTTAGTCATAGAATATCACAGAATACATAGATATTCATAGACTACCCCAAGTAGGAAGGGACCCACAAAGATCTTTGAAGTTCAGCTCCTGGTCCCTCACAGGACACCCAGCAATCCCCCCTGTGCCTGAGAGCATTGTCCAAACCCTTCCTGAGCTCTGTAAGGCTGGGGCTGTGCCCACTGTCCTGGGGAGCCTGCTCAGTGCCCAGCCACCCTCTGGTGAGGAACCTTTTCCTGATATCCAACCTAAACCTCCCCAAGACAGTTTCATGCCATTCCCTCAGCTCCTGTCTCTGTCACACGGAGCAGAGATCAGTGCCTGCCCCTCCTGTCCCCTCTTGGGGAAGCTGTACCTGCACTGAGGTCTCCCCTCAGCCTCCTCTGCTCCAGGCTGAACAGACCAAGCACCTTCAGCTGCTCCTCACACAGCTTCTCCTCAAAGCCCTTCACCATCCTCGTGGCTCCCTTTGGACACTCTCTAATGGTTCAATGTCTGTCCTTGTAGCCCCCTCTGGACACTCTCTAGTGGCTCAATCTCTTTCCTTGTAGCCCCCTCTGGACACTCTCTAGTGGCTCAATGTCTGTCCTTGTAGCCCCCTCTGGACACTCTCTAATGGCTCAATGTCTTTCCTTGTGGCCCCCTTTGGACACTCTCTAATGGCTCAATGTCTTTCCTTGTAGCCCCCTCTGGACACTCTAATGGCTCAATGTCTTTACTCTATTGTGGCCAGCTTTGGACACTCTCTAGTGGCTCAATGTCTGTCCTTGTAGCCCCCTCTGGACACTCTAATGGCTCAATGTCTTTACTCTATTGTGGCCCCCTTTGGACACTCTCTAATGGTTCAATGTCTTTACTCTATTGTGGCCTCCTCTGGACACTCTCTAATGGTTCAATGTCTTTACTCTATTGTGGCCCCCTTTGGACACTCTCTAATGGCTCAATGTCTTTCCTTGTGGCCCCCTTTGGACACTCTCTAATGGTTCAATGTCCTTGCTCCACTGTGGCCCCCTTTGGACATTCTCTAATGGCTCAAAGTCTGTCCTCCACTGTGCCCCCAAAGCTGTCCCAGCCCTGGAGGTGAGGCCACCCCAGCTCTGAGCAGAGTGGCACAATGCCCTGCCTGGGCCCCACGGCCCCGGTCACCCCAACCTTTGTGCCAGGGGCTCACACCACGTGCTTGTCCCACTGAATGTGACATACTTCATCCAGAAGGATACTGCAAGAGACAGTATTGAAAGCTTTACTGAAATCCCAAAAGATTACATTAACTGGCTTCCCTTCATTAACACTGGCAGTGCTTTTCCCTTTACAGATACTATGGGAAACGGGAGAAGAAAATGTCACCTCCAAAACTAAGATCAAATAATAAAATTTACTATTTAACTGGTTTTATGGAGAGAAAACACAAACAGCTCCAGAAGTTCATATAGAGCCCCATCTAGCTGGAATGAGATAGAAGTGTTTCCAGTTTTAAAAATTATATCTATTGATTAGACATAATCAATAGTTACTTCTGAAATGTTCTGGGAATTTCTGTCTTTTTTCAAGAGATATTTTTGTACCTTAAAAAATGAATTTTATTTTGCTGTAAATACTGCTTTTTAAAATTCAAAAATAATTTTCTTTCTCAAAAATAAACTTCCTAAAATGCTGATCCAGGTGACCCATTTATTGCCCTAGTTTGTTTGTCATAACAATGGCAAATGAAGTGTTTAAGACTAAGACTCCCATAATACTTCATTAAAATTGAAGGTCAGTACCTTACTCCTGGATGATGTTCTCTGTACCTAATTATGAAGCAACAACTCAAGTGATGAACAAAAGTCAATTTAAAGAAGATAAACTAGATGAGTTGACTACTTATCTCCAGACTCATTTGAATATCGCTTTCGACCTCTTATAGAGAAGCAAGGAAGTACTAGAAGTGTAGTCTATAAATTGTGATAAACAAGAAGAGATAGATGATGAGAAGATGAGAGGAAGGATGCTGACCATCTCTGCTGACCAATGAAACAGGAAAAACAGATATTTTATAATTCAGAAACCTCATTAAAATAGAAAATAGCTACAGCAGTTGTATTCACATATAAGGAATATGACTTGTAAAAAACCAGGTGCTTTCTCCATCATCTGCATTCTGTATCTAAAAATGAGTCTTTAAACCTTTCTCTTTAGTTTACTGCCTGATTACCATTACAGATTTAATATTTGTCACAATTACATTCTACAAGTAAGTTCAAGCCCATTTTCATGTGAAATGCTCAGATGTCCAGCCAATTAGACATGACCATGAGCTCATCACATAAAACTTATTTAGTAGCAAAGTTAGTTCAAGTGATAATGATATTGCCTGTTGAGACTTGCTGGGGGATCCCTGAAATGGATGTTTTAATTATGTTATGAATATACTGTCTAGAGATCACTGTCCTTGTGTCTAAAGGATGAAGCCCAGCAAGCCTATACAAGCAGTTCGCATTAGTTTATCTAAGGATCCAGCAAAATATGAGCAACTTTACCCAATAAAATGTTCAAATTATTTGCCTGCACCATTTTTTCCTACAGTTAATATGCAGCTTCTAGAACATGTTTGTTAGTAGAAATGTAATTTGCTTGGGCAAAACTTTCATCTTGACAAAATGTTCAGTTTTTAGTGTTGGAGGATGTCAGTTTTTGGTTAAAATGAAAAAGCCACTGTACAGTGTGTTTTGCCTGCTCAGATCTCTGTGGCCTCTAACAGCTCCAGAGCAGGTTTTTAATGCTTTGTGGCACAGCCCAGGAGGTAACTGGCAAAGAGCAAAGAGTATTGGAACACAAGGAGCTTGAAAGCAATGTAAAAATGGGGAATGTGCTTAGGTGCAAGTGTACATCATCTGAAATCATATCTACTTTTACAAACTTTCTCATCTTCATAGAACTTTAGCTCTGGCTTATGGTAGTGATTATGAAAATCATTAACAATCACCATTAATCTTATCAAGACAAAAAACAATCAATGTGAAAATAGAAGTCTTTTGCAGACAACCTTGGACAGACACTGATTTTTACTGCCAGGATAATATTATTTTCTGCAATAGCCATATATATTTTACTGAGGATAAAGCTGGATTTAACAATGATAACATTTAATATGGACTTAATCAGTCAGTCTTACCTCTAGTACTTAAAGTTGCATTCAATTGTCTGCTCTAACAGTTTTCTTAACATATCTCATTTGAGGTATACTGTGCAAACAGCCTGACAATGATTCCTTGGTTTGGGATCAAGAGGCAAACATTTGCAGATGCTATTTTATGTCCTGGCTCAATTAGCAGGGAAGGGTTGTGAGAAGCAGTTTTATCCTGGTCCTGATAAATTGCCTGACTAAGCACACTTTTTGTACTGGCTGCAGATGTTTACCTGACTCACAGATTCATGGAATATGACAGAGATGACTTTGAGGTCTCCATGCACATACCTGATGTATGCAAATATAATTAATATAGTAAAAATAAACTATACTGGGGCAGTAATTACTAAATTGCTTTATGTTTGCAGATATAATGCCAATAATATTTATACAGCTCCCTTAGACTGTATTTTCTAAACACTATTTGAAATTATTCTCTAAAAGTAGGCAATAATAATAATAATAATAATAATAATAATAATAATAATAATAATAATAATATCAAAAAGGAAATTGGTTCTTTCTTATTGAAGGACAGAATCATAAAATGGGTGAGGTTGGAAAATATCACTGGAGGTCCTCTGGTCCAATCTCCCTGCTTGGCAGGATGCTGTAGAGCACACTAGTCAGGACTGTGTCTGGTTGGCTTTTGAATATCTCCAGGGAAGGAGACTCCACAAGGTCTCTGGGCAGCCTGCAAAGGTCATTTTGAAATTCCCTTGATTCACACATGACAATTACTGTGACAGGGAGGTGGAATCTCTGCATATGTGTGTGATGCAGGAGCTGTTTGCCTTCAGTTGCAGAACTTGTCCTCAGACAAGAGGGGACTTCAAGGACAATTCACCATGGAGTATAAACACACTAGCAGGCAAGAGCATCAGCAAGTGTCAAAGATAAAAGCAACCTTCTTACCTCAAGAATGCTGGCAATCTAGTATGGTTTTGGCCACTTATCTTGACTAAACCAGGCTTTGTTTCATGGAAAACTGCAGTTCCAAGACAAACAGCAACATTGATAACTAGAAGGTAGAACAAGAGAAAAAGAAAAATCACTGATGGTAAGGAATAATTATATCCTCAACAAAGCAGTGTGTGCAGCTGTAAATAACTGCAGCACATCTCACAAAAAACCATCTTAGTATCTGCTGCTTGGAAATGAGGTGGACCTGGTCCCCTGGAGACACTGGATCAAGAACAAATAACAAAGCAGTTAAGAGGATATTTAACCTACAAAGCAAGCCAACTTTTACATTTTGAAAATCCCCAGCCTGATCCAACCATTGTAACACAAGTTAATTGAAAAGATCAAATTTTAAAAATCCACTTTAACTCAAGAACTAAGGAAGAAAATAGTGCATACTTTAATACCTCATACTATTCAAAAGTATGGTAGCGCAGTGTAGGAAAACTATATCCAGCAGTTAAAAATGCTTTATCCCTGCATCTTCTACCATTGGAGCAGTTTCTTCTCTTCTTAGCAAGGCTAAAGGATCAATGATAGGTATCCTTGAGTGTCTTAAACCGAAACATCCCAAGGAAGGGAGAAAAACCTTTTTAATGTGGCTCAAGGGATAGGAATAATAGGATGCAACAGAGAAAAGGCTGGCTTTGGAAAGGAAATACTGATAATTAGATGTATCTGACCATGTAAGAGTCCTCTAAGCATCCTTGTGAAATGTTGCTATTTAGGTTATTTTAAAAAGGATTAAACCCTTGGAAATGTGCTGTAAAGAACTATTCTGCATTGACATAGGAACAGACAAGGTAATAATGCAAGTAAAATTTGTTTATTTAGAACTTTTTTAATGCTATGATTTCTAGATTTTATTAGCTGGAAAATTATGATTTTCTTCATACTATTTTTTGTTGTTATATTCTTTTCCTGTCACTTCCATCCTTCTTTCAATTTCATTCTGACACACTTCACTTCATTGGAAGACACCAGACTTCTATAGTTTCCAGGAAGCTAAAAGTTACATATATACAAAATCGAGTTTAGCCTGTCTGGAAATTCATTCAGCAATTCATTCACTGAGCAGAATGAGTTGCTTATCTGTCTTTTTTTTTCTCTAAATTACCCAATAGCTAACTGGTGTTTTCCTGCAAGACTGCATGGATTTAAACTGAAAGAGGCTGTCACAGGGAAAGGAATCTGTAAAGAAAATTTATTAAAAAATAAAGGTATATTTCAAAGAGAAAAGGAGAAGGAAGCCGCTCATCTCGAAATATTTGCTTTTGTCTCCAAATATTTCCTCTTCTCTCCATGTCCTGCCCCAGAGACTCATAAATACCCTTACTAACATTGTACTAAAATGCTCTAAAGAACAAAGTCACTGCTAGCAGCACTCCTTGTAAACAGCTGCTAATATCTCAACAAATATCACTATTTTGTACAAGTGCATCTTGCCATGATTACAACCAATATTACTGGCAAACTATTTCATAGCCAGAGAGGAAATTAACATCAGCATTAAAATTTCTGATAGCTACAACAAGATTAGCTGTAATTTAAAGAAAAGGTATTCCAGAGGAAACCATGCAGAAACACAAAGAACACATTCTTATGATCTGAAATTTCCTTTCATCCTTAGCCAAAGGACAAAGAAATTTTCCACGTTTTAGCCAGACCTGGGGTTCACTCTAGGACACTTTTCCTTGTTTTTATTTACATAGGTTACATACTTGGATATATCCAAACTGTACCCTACCATTCTGCAAGTTCAATTTACAGTCACACTTTCTAAAAATAGACACAAAACATGCAAATATATGCATATGCAATTTTTTCTCAAATAATAAAAAAAGAAAACCTAACTAAAGAGCAAAATTGTGCATGACCAAATTTTAAAATAAAGGCTTACATGCAGGTGCACTCACACCATAAACTTAAATTGTTGGCTTTAATCTGCACAGTCACACATACAAAGTGCATATTTTTATCTGGAAATGGCCATGCACAAATTTAGAAGTAGTATTTAAGCACAGTTGTAAAAGCTCTGTGTCTTTTTTAATTGCCTAATTCAGGCTCTTATGCCCAAATAGTTGAGGAAGACATAATAGATTCCAGCTAGGGAGAGCAGCATAAATTCACCAGGGGATGGCTTAATCTAAAAAGAAACTAAAGATATGGATACTATTTTGTTTAAAAGATAGAAATCCTCTTGATAAACATGTTTATTGAAATTAAATTGTAAAATTCAGCAACCTAGAATTATTGAGAATGTTTTTGAGTCTAATTTGACTTATTCTTACCTAAGCCAATGCAAATAACACAGAATTAAACACAACCTGGAATATTGGGTTTTTTTCTTTTAAGAAATATTTGCTTTTTTGGTGTGAAATATTGAAATATTGCAGATTGAATATAGAGTGTAGAATAAAGGTATATAGGAAGAATAAAAGCGCAGCAAGATTCAGTGACTTATTTACTCAGTGTCACAGAGTAGGTCAGCATCAAAGAAATCATAAGGTCCCTCTATCCAGCCACTTGTACATCAATTTCTGTGTATTGCAAATCAGTTTAACATCCCAAAATTCCAATCCAAAAGCTGTGGAGCTCAGTCAAGCTGCATAAGTCACATCCCTCTGGGATGCTTTAGCTTTGTTCATCCCTAACCCTGCCAGGCTGTCCTGGGCTGGGCACACTGAGAGCAGCACCTCGACCTGGAGCTGGCAAACAGGACACAGGCATGGCTGGGAAATGTTCTTTATGGGCAGAGGGAGCTGCTGCAGCTGGGGGAACAGGATAATCTGAGTTTGGGATGAGCTGGGATCCCATTCAGAGAGAGAAGGACCAGTGGCCCAAGAGCAGGGGCTGCCCAGAGCAGGGGTGGTGCTGCCCTGCCCTGCAGGGATCACTGACCCATCCAGCCTCACCCCAGCCCACAGGAAAACCCTCCTGAGCCAAGACTACACTCAGCAAAAATTATTCATTTCCAGCATGGGGGAAATCCAGTAAATTAGCATAGGGAGGAGAAAGGAAACTCTCACACATAGAATCTCTAATTTCCTGATCCCTAATTGTTTAGAGCCTTTTAAACTATCTAACTGCTTTAGAACAAAAAATGTGATTTTCCTTTAGGAGGGTGAAATGGATCAGAAACACAAAGCTACAGCAGAGACCCTGATGCTTCAAGAATAAACAAAGGTGTACAAGCATCATTAAATCAGCATTTTGGGACTGGTGTAGAACATGTGTTTTTCTTACAAAAACACATGATTTAATAAAACAACATAAGAAAATCTCCTGGAACACAGTGTGTGTTACTAAATCAGAACAAGGGATTATCAGCTGCCATGCTATTTGATTAAGCATTAACAAGGAAAAACAGCTTTTCAGTGCCCAGTGATAAAGATTAATCCAAATAGAAGCTACTATAAAAGAACAAAAGTCCAACAAAACCCTTATTGACCAGTTTCAGTCAAGCAGTTTAATCCAAAAGATGCAGGGGAGCAAACAGTAAGAAAATATACATTTCTAAGATGTGGAATACTTCATCAGCTTTTGGAAAAACCAAATTCCTATAATCTTACATATTTTATTAATCTTTTACTGGATAAAGGCAGATGCTGGGCTTTAAATAAGCTAACACAAAAATAGAAAATATTTCCAGGATGTCTATACTGTTAGATACACACACACACACACAAAAAATTAAAAAATAAAGTGAATTAAATGATCACAATCCAATCTTTGAAGTCCCTCAACAAATGTAAACTTCAGTGAATACAATTCATTAAAATCTAATTACAAAAAAATCAATAGTGCAATTTAGCCCAACCCAAAACTTATTGTAATGCACTGAACATTTGGAAACTCAGGTCTTTATGAACAGGGCTGAAGTGACATTTTATATTACATTGCAGAGTGTCTCTGTAAAGCAATTAGCACAGGCTGCCTGCCTTTACTCAGAGAGGATATTACAATGAGGAGCTCTCAGAATACTGCATCTGCAAACACCCACTCTCAAGGATGCAGTGAAAAAGGAAATGACACTACTAACAATAGCCTTATAAACCTAATTTAAAAGAAAAATCAACTATTCATATCCCAAATACATACTCTTCAGAGTTCACTATTTGTATTGCTATTTGGGGAATCAAATGCCCACATTTTCCTTTTAATTATCTACCAGGAAATCCAGTGACAATGTTAGAAAAGGTATAGTCTGGCCTGTAGACAGTTTTTTCAGGGAAATCAGACAGAATTGGTTCAGAGTAGCAGTAACCAGCTTTTACTAGAATTATTTTAATACTTAAATTGTACAATATTTTTAAAACATTTTAAATGTCCTAAAATGTAAGAAACCACTGCTATAGAGTTTTTTTTTAAAATGAAATATGATTGAATAGTATAGAAAGATAATTTTGTATCACAGATTGCTCTAGAGGGCTCTGAAACCCCACATTCTGACCAGTCTCTCCTAATGTTTGAGTTTACCATTTTAATCCATATGTCCTTCCCTTAGACTAAAAGAAATGGTGCCACATCAGCTCCAAGAACACTGAAGCCACATGAGCACTTGTAGGCCCCAGGTTCTTGTCAATGTTTTTCATATCCTCTGGCCAGCTGACCTTATTTCAATTTCAATTATTGTGATTATTATGTGCTTGGGTAATACACACAGCGGCCACACAGCCACCAAGCAAAACATAAGCAAAATGAAAATTGAAATAAATGAGGAAAAACACTCTGTTTTCTTTAGGATAATCATCTCAGGGCCCCATCAATAATTTTCATCTGCTTCACTTTCTCTTCCAATGGTTTGGGGGTTTTTTAAAGATCCCCAAGTTCTCCTCAGACAACCAAGGCTGCTCACCTCACATTCCATCCCACCCTATTTGGTCTATGGGGAAGAAAACCCCAGAAGAGGATGGGACCACACTGGAGGTGAGGGGTACCAGGCAGAGATCTCTCATATCCTGGCACAGCCATGAGGTCATTCCAGCACAGGCTGTGCCAGGTGTCTGATATTTATGTACATTTATATTACACTTAACTAACCTAAGAGGTCACACACACAAAAACCCCAATAAAACACCAAAGACTGCCACCAATGCGACAACATGCTCCCATAAACTTTAGCTACTTTATACCATAAGCATGCTTTGATATCCAGTGAGAGCTGAGGACTTAAAAAACCTCTAATAAGGAGAAATAAGGATCTAAAAATGATGCACAGTGACAATGTGCTAAAAAGGTAAAAAACCTTTCCTGTTCTGGCTATAATTGCAATGGAAATAGCATCTAAACTAATAAGCTATAACATTTGGAAGAAGCAACTTACAAGGGCAGAGATAACAAAAACACTATTAAAAAAGAACTCAATAATGTTGCTAATACTTCACAGAAGAAGGTCGAGTCCTTCAATAATTCTGGGTAAGTACTCACCAAGAGTTTTCACAGCAACATATTGGCTACAGCAGCAGAGGCACAGTGTTAAACTTGGAGTCACAAGATATATTTTAGTGGGACTCCATCACCGCTCAAGGAGGGTGTTATAACAAGCTAAATTTGTTTTTGGTAGCAAAGATAGAAATGCCATATACCTAGGTAGAAGGGAATTGAGAAAAATGCCTCCTCTTCACAAAGTTGCACAGGCAGTACGATTTCTGTCTGGATTAAATAAATACTGAGTTGAAGGACTGAGTCTGTCCATGGGCTAACAAGCTCATATATGCCAGCACAAATTCATTTGAAGTCTTTTCATAAGATTTTGGGTGCTTTCATTACCTTTTTACTACCCTGGATGCCATCTGAACTGCATACAGGAAATAGCCTGACTAAGGAGTATCAGTGACCTCCCGCTTCCAAACAGATTGTTTATTCAGACAGCTAAATTAGATTTCAATATTTACACTATAAAATTAATCAGAGAAAACAATGGATTTAAAATCAAATAACTGAAACTAATCAGGCAGAATGAAAAGAAAAAGCTAATTAGAATTTGCAAGCCATTTTTGTTTCTGAAGAATATAAATACAGTTATATACACTATATATTTAATATACATTTATACAGACCTCACATCTGAGGTGCAAGTAGGGTTAAGACATTAGCACTTGAATAAAAAAAAAAAAAATCAGCAGTTCCTCTAAGTGTATCCTTTGATAAAACAATAAACTCTTCAATCCATCAGGAAGGCTGTGCAAGGTCTTTAAAAGAGCTTTGGAATGTCAAGGTTACATTACAGAGGCTGCAGAATTCTGACTTAATAGGAACAGAATTTATTATTTTTTAACAAAACATTAAAAAAACACCTATTTAGGGACCATCTGATGTTTTTAAATGAGTTATTACAGAATAAAAGTTAATATTGCAAACAGGATTTTAGCCCAGGGCTTATCCTTAAAGGATGATTCAAAGGATGAGCCACAAAATATAGCAGAAAAAATTGCTCATGTTGCCAAAGGGAACTTGGGAAGACTATGCTTCTCCTGAGAAGCTTTTAGAAGATGACACTGGCCACAAGGGACTTCAGCAGTGAACATTTTTTGACTGGACATGTGCTGGTGTGCCTGCACCAATGGAACAGCAGAGCCAGCCCCTCTGCCCTGCTGCACTGCGCGGGTTCAGTCATTCAGGATGCCCAGCAGTGGCAGGTGTGTCCAGAGGTGCTGGGGTGTAGAAGTGCCAGCATGTAAACTTCCACAGCTCACAGTCACTGGAAATTAGGAAATGGAAGCTGATAAATTCAAAGGGCAATATTGGAACCAGACCTTTATCACTGACGGTTTTTGTCCAAATGTAAATAAGTTACAAATTTAGGACCTGCAAGAATTTCCTTCACTGCCACCCAGCTAACAACTCGTTCTTCTCCCTTCTGCTTTCTCCTGCACAGCAACTCACCAGCTCTGTGCAATTTTTTGTGACCCAAGAACTTGTAAAGAAAGAGAAACATGCTCCAGAACCTGGCAAGATCACAAAATTGCTCCCAGTTGGACACTCCCTGCTCAGCCAGAGAGATATCATGGATCACCTTCTTCAGCCCTGTTTATGCACTGTGTTTATTCACAGTACATATCCAAGGTACTTTCTGCATTGTGCTTTTGCACACAGCCAAAACAGAGGGCAAAACAGCTGGCACACCACGGCAAAGAGCCCCTGACAGAGGCAGGCTGGGGGATCCACTCCAAGCAGCTCACTAAGCCTTGCAGGCACACACAATCTGGGACAATGATTCAGAAAGAAATAAATCAAAGGAGAGAAAATCACTAAGGTTTCAGGGGGAAAAAAGGCTTCTAAAGAAGAATTTGGAAACAAACAGAACAGCTCAGCAATACAGAAAGAACACATGTTTTTTTCAGTTTTCAATCAAAATAAAAATAATTCATGTTCTAAGGAGACTTACGTTTAGAGGAACTTAGTTTTATTATGTTTGTATTAAATCTGTGTTAAATCTGTTTAACATCACATTGCAGAGTTATGTGAAAACATTTTGTATTTCCCATATGTGAGCAGTGATGAAATGTTTGGGTACGTAATGTATTAGTTATGGTTTAAAGAAAAAAAAATTATATACTTTGAAAGGAAAAGAAAAACTGTAGAATAATCAGAAGTCATGTGACATACAGGAGGGCCCAATGAATGCAGCTCATGACACCTCCAGTTAATGCAACATGATTTAAGCTATAAACATTATCATGTTTATCATCATACCATAAAGCACTACAAAGCCACCAAAATCCTAAACAGTGCTAATCACAGCTTCCTCTAGGGCAGAGATGCAATATTTGCATACTTCTATAACTGGAAGATTTTTTTTTTTGTTAAAATGTGGAAGTCCTTTCCAATTAGACTGCAATTCAACTCATTTGAAACAAAGTTTAATTAAACATGATTCACTGTGCTTTCCAAGCCAGGTATTTTATGTGTGCTGTGGTAACTACAAGATTATCAAACCTCCTGCTTCTGAGGACAAAATGTATTTTCATGAAGGTCAGTGTCTGTCATGAATATATTTTAATTGGTTATCATTTAGAGAATAAAAAAAATCACCATTGAAAAAAACCTGTGAAGAACTACTGCTAACTGCATTTGTCCCTTTCTCACACAGAAAATATTTTCCATATTTATTTTAATTGACACAATTTTTTTCTCACTCGCTGAATTTGCTTGAACTCTTTAGCTCTGCTTTAAGGCAAGGTCCTACCTCTGACTCTGTGGGGGCTGCAGTCTTACCTTAAACTGCATTCTGAATTGGCCATACTTTGATAAATTTATTTAAACTGTAAAGGCTGAGCTAAGATGGTACTGGGGCTATGGTTCAGCTGAGCACCCAAGAAATGAAGTATTTAAGTACTTAATATAATTTGGACCCAAAATGTTATTGGATTCAATATCCTCACTCTATTGAGGGTCATTTTCCTGCTTGACCAATTATTCTTCCATTGTCCTGGAAATATTCTAGAAATCATTATATATTCCTCTGTGTTCTGATAGGCAGCGAGTTTGTCTTTTTCATACATCTATTTATTGTAAAAAAGTTAGCCTTAGACTGAAGGGCTGGCAGATTCTTAGATACATATAATTAGCTACATTAATAATTTCAAGTGTAATAACTGCTTAACAATATTGTATTAATGCTTTAGCTATTCCTCAAAAATCAAAATATGAGGAAGATTACTCTGAAAGTACAACACAGGGAGCAGTCTAATTTTTTTTAATCAGCAACCAGCTCTCTATAAGATTATTCTGCAACTAATCATTCTGCTGCCAGCAGCAAAATAAAACAGACTCCCCTGAAGTAAGTTTGTCTTGGTAGGGTTTCAAGATAACAGATTGTGACACCAACCTCCTCAGGTTCATACAGTTGCACTGTTTTGCCTTTTTGAATAAACACTTCTGCTGAAATGTTTATCCATTAAGCATGTAAACAGTTTCATCACAAGCACAAATATCTTTTTCATGTAGATGAAGTGAGTATATATACACTAGAATCTCACAGACAACTATTCCTTGGTATCAAAAGCAAGGCTCCAAAAAACTCATGAGTTTTTTGAAAGACATAATTTTGTGCTTCCATGAAAAAACTATCACCAGATAGCCACTAATATTCCTGGTCAATAAGTTTCCTCTTTAAGACTCTACCTGCAAGCAACTGATTGTCTATAATTCTTTATCCTCTAAGACATTCTCTCTCTGAAATCTAGAAATAATATCATATACATTTGCAAAATTCTTCCCACGCCTGTGATGACAAACTTGTTTGAATGTTTGGAGGAACCCACCTACAATCCAGACCATGGAGACAGCCCTTCACTGGTCACAACTGATTCCTACTGAAAAAAATGGACTCTGTAACAGCTGTCTCTGAAAGAACTGAGGCTCAAGTCTTGATGCTCAAATCCTCACAGTGCTCTTTACAAACTGATATCACCTATGGCTTGTTCAAGAGCTGTCCAGCTCAGCCAGCTCCTTTCTCTGTGCGATGTTTGAACAGAAATTAATATCTAGGACATTTTTTCCATGGGTTGATTCTCTGTTCCTAAACATTTCTCCAATCTCCTAAGACAGTAAGTCCATACTATCACATTCATAGGGCTTATTCAGAGATGCACTTTCCTATTTTACAAGAGATATTTGGTTTCCCCAGTGTTTTTAGTCCCCACCCCAAGGCAGCAGCACAGATTGTAGTTGTGGGGTCTGCCCCCAGAGCACCTGAGTATTTGCAATAATGAAAGAATTCTTCAGCATTTTAACAATATTTTCTTCTTACCCCACTTTCTCACATGAAGGACATCTTCCTTTCTCTTAAAATGTCCTAAAACATTTCCACTGTCTCTGCAAGATTTGGGAAGTTCATTCCCCACTACATTCCAAGGATGATGTAGCTCTAAATGTCTGTCCTTGTATTTATGCTGAAGCTGATGTTTGGAAGAACAGATGGGCTCTGTCTGAGTGTTCTTACTTGGAAATCCTATTTCCTTCCTAGATTCTTGTGCTTTTTAAAAAGAAAATAACTGAAATGAGAAGTCAAAACAAGGGGCTTGAGCAGAACAAATGTGTGAAAAGCCCTGAAAAACATCAGGACTAACTCTAGCCTACATTAAAATCCCATGGAAAAGTCATGCAAGTCAGCAAAGTGTTACACCAGCATTTTCATCTTAATCAGAAAAAAAAAAATCAATCATTTCTTTTGTTAATGTATAGTCAAAATTCTAATATACTGGAACAAATTTCAAAATACAGGGATATAAAATGTTTTCTGTAATCTGAAAGGTTTTCAAACTAAATCCTGTGCCTACCAGTTTTGGTGTTTCTGTGGAACAGGGACTGACACTCAACTTTGGGGAGAAAAAAAATCATTTAATGGTCTCAAGTACAACAGACTAAAAAGAAGGTGGTAATAAGTCATTGTCACTATTTGCAAATATATGACTGACAAGGAGCGAGAAAAGCAAAATTACCAAATCCTTTTAATTTCTCTCTAAAACACCCATGTTTGCTAAAAAATGGCCATATGAATACTCATACCAAGAAAACAGAGCCTATCAAAAATGCAGTATTTTAAACAGCCATTTCTTTTCAAAATAAATTGTCAGTTCTTGAAGATTTTGGAGGTCAACACTTCTTTGTAGCTCTGTTTGTTTGTTCAGTTTGTTGAAGAGCAAAGAATCTGTCTCTGGCATTTAATTAGGGGAATGTAGACACAAATGAACAAGAATTATTCATTCTCTTTCTTTTAAAATCTTGTTTCCCTATTGTTATTCTCAGATAAGCAAAGTTAGTCCTACATCTTAAACAAAAGCTGTCCCTTATTTTGCAGTGGTCTGCCAGTGCAGGCTCTACTGACCTTAATAAATGTGTGCTGTGTTGCAGAGGCTCACTTCAGCAGACCACAGAATGTGATGAACAAGACTTTACCAGATCCAGAGAAAATTGTGGGTCTGAACCAAGTAGAGCAGTATTTGACTGACAGGAATTCATACCACCTATTTTACATAGGGCTCAGGGCAAGGGAAGTTAACAGCTCTAAACTCTGACCATAAGAGGGATTTCAAATAATCCAGAGCAGCTAAATTTGATCTATAAAATTGTCTCTAAAATTGGACAAATACTTCTAATCCTATTTCTATAAGCTAAAACTATGGTTTATATGACACTGAAAACACCTAAAGCCAAGATAAAGCTGGACAGTTCAGAATGGGATTCTAGAACGGATTTTAACAAAATCAGGAAGTGCCCAGAATTTACTAATGGGAAATACTGAAGAGAAACATCTATAATCCCAACATCTGTCAGCATCTAGCATATTTATCTCTCCAGACAAATCCAGAGTCCAGTATCCATCCAGACTGAGAAGTGAGAGTATTAGTACCAATCACCCTTCCCTATACAGTGTTTATAGCCCTGCTTGTTTTCCCTAGGTAAGAGCTCCCTTGATGTAGGATTTAAAGTGACTGTCACATCTAGGATCATTACTGAGATAATTGTTGTAGATGATGTTCAATTTGCTGAAGTTCTTAATTATTTGATGATAATACTGAAAAGGAGGATCCAAACAAACCCAGAAAACAAAAGCACAAAACAAACTAGGAGAGAAAATGGCCTTGCTATACATATTTAATGAAACAGTGAAAATATCCTGCACAAAGAGAGTTAAATTGAAAATGTGTGTATGATAAATGGATATAATACTGTCTATGTAATGGGTTTCCTATTTAAATTTTGTGAGGATTTAATCAGTTGGGCACAGCTGTGCAGGATGCACCATAAACTACGTTGAAAAATATGTAGACATGTACATTTATCTGCTACAAATTAAGCTCACTTAGAGGTGGTCTTAATGGACCATGTAGCAATCATTACAAGCATAAATTTTAAACTGTCTGTTTCCAGTGAATTTGCTTTGAAAAAAAATTAATGCTCATCCTTAGTGGAGCACAGTAATAAATGGAAGTACCCTTAATCTGTTAAGCACTAATAACCCACCAATTATTCATCATGAACCCCATGCTGTATAATTTATGTCTGTTACAATTTTATTAGCTATTCTTTACTTAACCTGCAAAGGTGCAATTTTTATTCCAACTTACACACTGAAATTATATGATGTTTTAAGTGATGTGCCATTAAATTTACAAAATGCTCTGTCCCATTGGTTTATTGTAAAACATCTGTACAGTAGAGCATTGTTACACCTCGTGATCATTTATGACTTTCAGACTTTCTGCTTCTATGAACAGCAGCATCATCCACCTTAGAGATCAAAAAGCAGTGGCTTTGCTACAATGCAACACAAAAAATAACCCACAAATTATTTAACATGGAAAATGGATGACACTGTAATCAAAGTGAATGAGTGACCCAGTTGGAGCTGACTAGAAGCTCGCAGCAGTTGCACGCTCTCCTACAGGGGTTGTCACTTGGAGTCTCCTGTGTGCTATTCTGGTGCTCAGAGAAGCAAAGGGAACCCAGCTCCAGTCACTGAGGGGCCTTTCTCACCCAGATACTGAAAGGTTGACCAGAATAAAGATTGCCAAACCACAATGGAGGAAATCCATGCTTTTCAGTAACTGCTCTGGGTTTGCGTCTTGTCTGCCCTGCACCAGTCAGAAAAACTGTCCCTCTTGGAAAGCAGAAGAACACATCAAGTTTCTCAAATAAACCAAAGAGAGACTTGGAAATAACAAACCATGAACTCAAGCAAGCAATAGGGTAAGATTTCATTGTGGAGAAATTATGTGTCTCAATCCCATTCATTGACAGAAACTTTGAAATCCAAGATGCTAAAGATTACTTCCTTTCATGATCTCAGGAAACGAGATCAGGAATATTTTTTCAGGGTATTTAGGTGAAGAGCATTTTCAGGAATATTAGGTGAAGAGCACTTTCAGGGGGAAAAAAAAGAAAGAAACAAGAAAAAAAAGGCAACCAAAAAACCCCCACCAAAGCAAAGCTTATTTTTATTTAGGGGGAGTCAGCTCAGGCTGTCTAATTCTTTTCTTCATAAAGACTGATTTGCCAGTTTCTTTGCTGATGGAACTGTTCAAACCACAGGCTGCCAACATGCTCTGCTTTGTCTTCAGTGCATTGGCCAAATATTCCACCCAGCTTTAATCCAAACTGATGAGGACAGGCTGTGACATTTCCTGCTAGCACCCTCTCAGAAGCAAGGAGCTGCAAGCTCTCCTGCACTCCCAGAACTGCCCCAGCTGACACTCCTGGCAGGAGCATCAATCCCACGGAAACACGAGAGGTGGGGAAGCAGAAATGGCAACACATGAGGCATCTCCTGCACAGTGCAGGCACAGGGGGTGGTGTGTGCATGGGAAGTGTGATCATTCAAGTTTGCATCAGTCAAAATAAAAATGAGGACAAAAAAAGAGACAACTACATGTGGAAACGAGCCAAAGAAAACTCTGATTACATGAGAGGCTAGTACATATGTTGTATATACAACAAATACTTTTTTAAGTTCAGTGCTTGACTCAGAGACACTGTCACATCAAATTCTCTATATTGCTCTGAAGGATCCTTGTGCTGAAATGTCAGCTGGTCATATCACCTAAAGGCAAAAAGAAATTGCCCTAACATTATGCATAGCAGTTCCACTGCTCTGTGCTCCATAGCACTGTTTTCTAAGAATAGCTGTTTCAAAAGGAAGCTTCTCTTCAGTGTGAGCCAGAGGCAATTGAATTTTACCCTAAAAGTGGCTATAGGCTTTGTAGAAACATTTAGGAATATTAAATATTCATGTATTTGATTTAGCAAAATTCAGGACAGTAAAGGCATCCACCGGAATAGCTCCAATGTAAATATTTTTAACATTTACCACTACAATTTGAAGTATGGATATTATGACAAAGTGAAATGCCACAAAGAAGAACAAATGATTGGAAAATTCCCTTTTTCCTCTTGTAGTTAGTGGGTGTTTATGAATTATTTTTCACCCAAAATGGCAATGTCCAGGACTCTAACCTTCCACTGGGAGGGCTGTGCCCTGCAATGAACTGTTCTACATCCAATGTTTTCAAGTTCAATTTCCTTTCACCATAATCAATTCCACAAAAGTCTGACATTTTCTCAGACCTAGATCTACATCTTTCCCTCTATCACTGGTATAAGCAAACATTTAAAACAGAATTTTCAGTGAACTGTGCTGCTTTTCACACCACACAGGGGAAGCATGAGACTGGATGTAGGTGTCACAGAAGAAATGGTGGAATCCTATATTACCGTGTGATGTACAACAGAAAAAAAGCAGGAGAAATAAAAAAGGCACCATAAAATACACCCATGTATTTTGCCTTGACTTCACTGAAATTGTCAGAAACACAGATCTGCTGTAAAAATACACTGCACTGTGTTCTTTTGAACAGCAAAAGCATATTTCATGAAGTGCTATTTAAAGCACTGGATTAAATCCCCATATCAAGGGGTTCCTTTTCTAGAGGAAGGCATTGCATAAATCCCTAATTTCATACTACAGAAAAGCTCAACCTGAATCCATTATATACTGTCTCTCACTAACTACACACCTAAACAAGGGAATGGGATTAGGAATTCTGGATGTGAATTTCTGTATTGAGATGGAAGAAACAAAGAGAAATAATGCTGTCATAATAGAGCATCACTATGTCTACAAATTCTTAAATTTATAGATGTAACAATCTAAAGCACCATGACACAGGAGTTTAGAAATTTGTAGACACAGTGAAAAATAAAATCTCATGTATTACAAGTATTTAATGACTATATATTATATAATACTCTGACACATGTAAAAATTTTACAGTTTACAGAGAGTTTAAAAATAAATATACTACATTTTCTTGGCTAAATTAATCTACAGATTACAGTCAAAACAGAATAAAGCATTTAAAATTTGCTAATTAAATATAATAAAAGGAGATAAATATAATTATTTTATAAAGCAGCCTTTCATCTTTTATATCTATGAGAGCTTTTCTATATAAAATGTGTGTATATATAGAGATATCTATATGTAATAAATAAAAAACTTTCAGAAATAGCTTATTAACTGTAGTGTTAGGAATTTTTAAATTGTGTTTCCTTGGTAAAAATACTGGAATGAATGTTTTAAATTAAGGAAATGTGGCCTTTTTGAGTTCTTGCATCCCACTTAAATCTATATTTCTTATCTTGTCAGAACAGAAATTATAGTGGGATGGCATAGATTGTATCTTACTGGATTAAGAGACCACATGAAATTATATAGTCTGCAGTAAATATATATATATGTGTGTGCGTGTGTGTGTGTGTGTAGCAAAATTGGAATTGTAGTGGTCAGAGCAGCCCATGTTTTTTCTGTATTTATTTCTTTTAGGAGGACAGATACCAAAGTCCCCAAAGCACCTGGCATATAAAGTTAGTACTGCTAGCTTGCTCTCCAGCAGGAAGCACTACACACTTCCCCAAAGCATGTGACTGATGAGTAAAATTTGTTTCAAATTCAATATTTCTGAGACCCAGACCCAGGCACTGTGTTCTCAACATGTAGTTAAAACAACAGCAATGCTTTGCTTGCAGGGGATGTGCCACTGCTCTGCATTCTCTCTCCCAATGTCTCTTTCCCTGTTTTAAATTTCAAGGATTTCTCTCTTTCCCCCACCACTTCATTTCCAAATATACCAGTGCAGTACTTCATACACACACAATGCTCTCTTCTCTCCCATTTCCTTTCAGCCAAGCTGATAAAACCATATTAACACCAGGATGAGCCTGTGCCCTCCACTCTGGAGAGGGGTTTATTCTGGATTTGCTGCTCTCCCATCTCCCTCCATTGCACCCAGTCAGGTAAGAACATTGGCAAACCAAATTGCTAACTGTCTACAAAACACACACAGACTGATCTTATGCTAAGACCCAGATATTGTTCAATCCCTGTAAGGAAATGCTTTATTTACCATTATGTTCAGCAGAATTACTATTGAAATATATATTTTATATATATATATATATATATATAAAATATACATAACATGATAACAATTTTCCCCTGTGCAATGTAGCAGATTAGACTGCACAAACCAATTGCCCCTGAACCAAGAATGACATAGCCAGTATTCAGTGTTTGGTTTGAACTGTGTTCTAAACTGTTTGCTTTTAAAAGGCAGACCACCAAGTGGAGAACTATAGTCTTCTAAAAATAAAAGCCCTTTCACTATGTATAAAAGTTTCCTGTAGGGTATTGTCTACAGTTTTATTGTAGTAGAGGAATAGAAAGAACAACTACAGTGATATCATACAGTGTCAAATAAATAAAATTGAAAATTATTCTGTTTCAGTTTTGTATGACTCAATTCAAAACCATCACCTAACTAGGTAAATGTGTCAGGGCTATAGTTTGGGAACAAATGCACACATTCCTGGGACACCACTGAAGACAAAGAATTTGCTTTGGAATATGAAGAAATAAATTAAGACTGGTCTTTTGTAGTGCAGCAAAGGCAGCTTCAGTCTAACAGGGCTCTGCAGTTCAGCTGCCAAACTGTGGCTGAACCACTGCTCCCAGCCATGGACACTGCATGATTATAAGGACACCAGCCAAGCCTTTCTTCTTTCTATTTCTTTCATTTTTTTTTTCTTTTTCCCCTAATGGAACTTTTCACTAAACTGTGTCTGAACTAAGGATCATTCTGGTATAACTTTTGAGCCAAAGTTAACAACCCTCACAAAAGCAGAAATTCGTGTCTGAAAGTGTGGCTACTTTCTGACCAGAAAAATCCATGGACTGAAAGTCATCCCTGTGACATCAACTCTTCATTCCAAAAAAAAAAAAAACACCCAGAAAAGAATAAAGAAGTCAGCAGGTCCACATCACAGTCTCACGAAATTCATAAGGTAAGGTATACAGGAAAGGTACACCCACAATTTTTAGTTTCATTTACAAAGAAACAAAAGTTAAAGAGCTGATTGAGTTTCTGCTCTTTGGTACTTCAGGGTTCAGGGAGTTAGATTTTTTTTTAGTTCTGTCTTGATGGTGGCCTTTAATGCAAAAGAGACTGTACAGGTCAGTGGCTCCTTGGGCAGGGTGTGCTGCCAAAGGCAAACATCAGTGGGGAATGAGATGATAGGCAGGGAGAAGGGATAGGAAGGTATAATTCTAGAAACTGCCTTCCAGAAACACAACTCTTGGAGGATTTTGCCAGAGTCCAGGGAACCCTCCAGAGAAATAACACTTCCCCAGATGCTTATTAAGGTCTCACCAGATATCATCCATGTCTGCATGTATTCTAAACTCCCAAAGACAATAAGCTTAGCTTCTGCTGCTCTGTCTGCTCACAAATGCTACCTTATCTGGAGAACCTAAGAGAAAACAAAACCCGAGAGAGAGAAATACAAAATGTAGCACATTGCCACCATCAGATACTCTCAAAAAGACAAACTGAACCCAGTGTCCACAATCAGAAGAGAAAAGCTGTATTTAGGCTACTAAATAATCTGAAAGAATAGATTTGATTTCCAAAACCTTTCATAACAGAAGTCCCAGATAAAGAAAGCAGTAATGAGTTGATCAAGCCCCAGTGCTTCAGAATACTGAGAGCACCAGTTTTACTTTCTGTGCCAGTACCTTAAGGTGAGACACACAGTTGTATTGGAATTGTTCTCTAAACCACCTCCAGCTGAAGTTCTTTCATCTGCTTCTTGGTATCCCTAAACACAGTTCACAGTACTTTAAAAATTGGCAGAACAAAAGGTGGTTTAGTTTTTATATTCTACAGAAGGCCGTTAGGACTACCACATCTGTTCATGCTTCTGTAGTAAATCAACAGAAAACATTTTTCTTCTCTTTCAACAATTTTAATGTTTTCTAACTTTGTTTATGTCACGCAATTTCTCATGACTTATTTAATTCTTAGCAATTTTTCTTGTATTACTAATAATTTGAGATGAGTTGTATGAAAATTTTTTCTACAAATTAGCAAATGATGAGCACCTTGAACTCCTGGCAAGCTGCTTGCAGCACAAGTCAATAGGCAGCATGCCAAGAGAGTATTAAAACACAACTACTTCTAGAGTTCCAGGCTTCTTCCCTTTTACAAAGTTGCTTATATTTCCAACTTGTTTAGTGATATGTGGATTTATGACCAGAGAGACTGTTCTAACTAAATCTGCAAATAATGAAGACTTTTTGAAACTGTGGAAAAGCGGAAGGAAACACCCAGTAGAGATACACAAAGTCAGCAAAGATGAAGTGAGAGTAAAAACAACAATCTTTGTCTTTCCTTGTGTGATCTGAAATAACAGTGTGTGTCACAGAAGAATTACTCGCACATTTAGATAACAGACTCAATCCATACTCATGAACTTAATTTGGTCTACTAGTGAGTGTCCTAATAATGTTGAATGTAAATATTCAAATGCAGAACTCAAAGACCAGATGGCAAATTTTGTCGGGATTCATCACAGTTTGATTAGTATGAGAGTCTTTTATTGATTTTTTGGTTTTCACCCTAAAAAAGTTCATGTATCAGTAGCAAAGACTGACTTTTCATACGGAATACTGTTCTAAGACCAACAGCAGAAGAGACAATTTAACAATGACCATGTCTGATTGCACTTATTTAAATGCTGGTGCTGCTACTAGCATCAGTGCTTTAAAAAACATTGCCTTTTCAGCAATACTGCAACCAACAGCCCCCATTAAACTAAAGCTGATATACAAAACCCAAGATTTGTTTGTAAAAAAAATCTGAGCACCCTCATACCTAGTTAAAGTCAAGGACAAGCAAAATTAGATGTTTCAGACTATTTCTAAACCGGTGACAATATCGGCAGGCTCCCAGAAACAGAAAACCCTTTGCCATGCTGGTTAAAATCTCAGTCCTGTACTATCTGGCCTCAGGGTGGGAGCACCCAGGGAAGGAGGGAAGCTGCTGCCTTTGCTCCCAAGGCCAGCCCCAAGGGATGCTTGTGCATCAAACAATCCAATAAGGGACAGGCTAAGAGTAGCCAGGCATCAGGAGGACTGGAAAATAAATGGTATTTGGGCATTTTTACTGCATTAACTAAGAAAAAGATGCATTATTTATAGTCTGTACATGGCTATAGGTTTACAACACTGTTAAAAAAATAAAAGCCCAGTTTAATAGGTTTTTGAATCTCATATTAAGCAATTGGTACTATTGATTCACCATCAGTAAATCAGAAAACCTGCTCCTGAGCACCACTGAATTCAAAATTCAGCAGTCTGCTGCTTGGGGGCATAAAAATACTGCACTTTTGGGCAGGCAGAGGATATAATTGTAATTTACCTTTGAACTGAAACAAATGGTGAGTTATGGGAGAAAGCAACTTAGAAGAGGATGAAATCCTCACACAGTAGGTCTATGTGAATTTTCATGAATGGTGATCATGATTTTATGATTATAAATCATTGCAAAGTTTTACACTCCTACAGCAAAATGAGAAAATACATTCTAAATTATATTTCAGTGAGTTTTTACAAAATATCTAAAATTCTATGTTCATTTCACCACTTTGAAGAATTTCAATGAGCTTTAGGAGCTGAATACAACTGGACCTTATGCACGCTTACTTCACTGGCAGACCTGAATGCCTTCTGATTTTAGTTAAAAATTTCCATCTATCAAGGAAAGATTCTTACTACTGAAAACACAGATGAAACTGTGTGACAAAATATTGTATACTGATTTCTTTCCCCAGGATTATTACACATATTTTAGACAGAATTAGTCTAGCCTTCTCACACAAATTATAAGTGAAAGCAAAACACAGCTGAATGACCAAAATTTCAGAAGCTCACTGGAAGTCTGACCAGTCTCCAAGTATGCAAAAACCTCTCAAATACAAAGTTAGACTATACCTTAAAATAAAAAAAAAATCCACAAAAGGATTTGAACTGTTTTCCTCCAAGTTATTTCTATATCAAATTGTAACTACACTGAGAAGTTGGCTGTTAGACAAAGAGAAGTTTCAAGACCACAATTATTGAAGATTTTTGAATTTTATCAGTGGAAAAACCCATTGCATCAAAAGACTACGTTCTGTTATACAATTTCTCACATACTGAAGAACAACGTTACCTCCTGCTGTATCTGCTGCCACATTAAAAAATGTCAAATTATCCAGGAAAAACAGAGACTAAGTAACTTAACTGAGGACAGTAACTCAGCCCACCATATTTTCATTAATATTTTCACCTGGAGATCTTTGATCTGCATCTTTGCTCATATCACCTAATCTGGTTTTATATATAAAGAGGGTTTTTTATTTATTTGGCAAGAGATTATGTCAACAGCCATTTGGAAGTAGCCAAGATAATATGGTACCACCAACCCCTGAGCCCTGGCAGGACTTCCACCCTCAACAGCAAGAGAAGTACTTTTCAGTATCTTCAGGTTAAGTTAAAAAGATAAACACCACAGAGTAAGCCTAAGTCATACAAATATGAAAATCCCTCTTTGTCACTCTTCTCAAGCACAGGGTAATATCACTGAACAAATAGCAGGAAACCAATGGAGAATTCCCTTCAAAATCTCAGGGTATATGGTGGCAGAATTTCAATTCCCTTCTTGGAACAACACAAACACACTTATTAATTAATAACAATCAGGTATTTTTGGTAGTTGGAACTTGAAAATATGTATTTTGTTTCTTTATTCAATTTCTGTTACATTAATTTCATAATCTCATCTTTTATCTTACTTGCTTAAAAAAAAAATTCAGCACTAACCACGCGTGCCCACAGCTGGGCCATTTAGCTGTGTAGTACACAAGTTATTTTCATTTTCTCCTAGTAAGCATCATGTACTAACTTATGTGCAACACTTCAGCCACTAATATCAAGACACGTTGCTAATTTATTACTAAAGATCAGCTTCTTTTTCATTAAATTGCATTTATCTGTGTTACAATCCACTCAGAACTAAACTCAGAGCTGAATTGAGGTAAATCCATAGAGAAATTCTGTGAGATAAAGGCCAAAATGCAGTTCACAGTTCACCTATTTTTGAGTTGTAGGCAAAAATTCAGCAAGGTCAAACAATGAAGCACTGTCAGAGGGGATTTGTTCCTAATACACCCAGTACAACAGTTCTGAAGATTTTACCTTGGTTTTCTTTCAGAAGTGATATTTTAATTTATTTTTTTTTAAAGCAGACAGTGAGTATGATGAGATACACGCTGCTCACAGTACAGGATTTCATAGCTTACTGAACAGGCAAGGACATAAACAGATACCTAAAGTTTAGAAAGTGCACAAGTTTCTCACAGAACTGGAGACAAAGGCCCTGCAAGTTTAATCTTTTTTGTATCATAGAATAATTGTGTAGCTTCAGTCAGCTCTCTATTTCTCCATGGCCCATATCCATCGCAGATAAATAATAATCCCCACCTAATCTCAAAACCAGGTTATTAATTAGCTGCTATCAGCAAAGTTCATTGCAAATATTACATGCTAAAAATGCTACTGTTTCCCTTTCTACAAGCTCAGGTGATGTTCCACTGAACAAACATACAAAATTTCAGGGATGTATTATAAGACAAAATGAGAGGGCAAAACTACCCTCTTAGAAAAATGGTATCTAGTTTGGAATGGATGACAAGAGGGGAACATGAGATGTGCACAAGATTGTATGAAAAATTCCATCTCCCCATGATAATTCTTCCAATCCAGATGTACATTTACACACCTAACTATACACAGATTTGCAGTTATTAATATGAGATCTTGAGATGAGGTAAGAAAAGTCAAAACCACTTCAGCAAAGATTCAAAATCTATCTATAATTCATATATTTTTGGAGAATATTTGTTTTCATAACTGCATGACTTCAGGGGAGATTGCAAGCTGTCTTTTTTTCCTCAGTTTCCAGGGGTTTTTCATTTGGTAGCATCTCATTTGTATTATTTATTATAGAAGTCACACACTTTCCATCTGGATACTACTACGGAAAATCAAGATCCCTCAAAATACTGTCAGAGTGCACACAGACAAAAGTAGCTTTCTATTTAAGAATATGGGGACTTTTAAAGGGAGGGAAGAAAGGTCTGTGTGTAAAACAAACAAATATCAAAACCCAAATCAATTATTCCTGTATGTAAATTGAACTAAAGAAACTGGGAGAGGAAAAAAAACACAATTAGTAGAAAAAGCTTTGTGTTCCCCATTTCAAAGTAAGCAAATAAAGGACTTGTTTCTCTTCCCTTCCTCAGCTCTGACCAGTATGGTTTCAAGTTTGTGCTTCCCACATATTTAAGTTACAGTCTTGACATTTTGCTGGTTTTGATGCATGTAGAGCTGGGAACGCAAATTTAGAGCATAAAATGGCCCATCCTTCAACCTCATCATCACTTTTTGTCCCCCTTCATGTCCACACTGGCACTGGTTTTTTGTTAGTCTGAAACATAAACTTGCATGGACATCCACGGCACGTGTAAAGCATTTTATGTATAGCCAGGAATTTATACCTTCCCCCCAAACAGATTTCTACATGTGTGTAATGAGTCCCCCTTGGTTTGGGTGCTGAAACATATATTCTTCTGAATTTACTAATGAGCTGCTATTCCGCTCAAGGAAGGACAAAAGGAAAAATTCTCATTTCATGCACACCAAAAGGCTCCCACAATCATTGGCATTACGAGTAGCTGATACGCAGAGGCTGCACCCTGCTCGCTCTGCAGAACCTGCTGTGGCAGTGCAGGGAGAGGGATGGATGGCAAGGATTTCCTCCCTGCTGCCCCCCCCCAAGGGAAGGCACAGATCCCGGGCCAGGGGGAGCAGCAGCGGCCCTGGGCTGGCACCGGGCACGCTCCCACTGCCAGATGGCTCCGAGAGAGCAGCCACGGCTCCTCTCTGCGGCCCTGGCAGGGCCAGCACTGAGCTGCCCCAGCAGCACTGACCACTCAGACCTGTGGGTATTTTTGTACCTTGCTGTGATGTAATCAGGAACCCCTTAGCTTACAGTCAGTAAAGGCAGAACCTTAAATATCTCTGTTACTTCTATATGCAATCCTTTAGCTTGGGTACAATGCACATTTCAGACTATATTTCTTCAAGGCAAAATGTAAAAATTAGTAGCATAAAGAAGTGGAGCAGCTGATGTACATTTTGGCTTAGCTATTGGATCACAAAATGGAAAATAAATTCTGATTATCAGAAATCTTTTCTTTGCCCTGAAATGAAATGGCTGTTTTAAAATTATTTTCCTACACTTATTCTGTAAATTGTATCAATTTGGAATTGAAAAGGTAATCTTTAATTTTAAAATCAAAATGTTTGAAAACTAGTGTAGGAAAATGTCAGTATTTGTTTTCTTTCTCATTGCAGCTGTAAAGGCTTGTCAAGCTCAGCCAGCAGTGAGAAGTAGAGAATTTAATGCCATTCAAATAGCATTCTTTGAAAAATTCTTGTTGATAAACAAATTTATTGCACTAATAGATTCTTAAAATCTCAAAGTCAGTATTTTCAGGTGATCTAAAATAGGAATAAGCATTGTTTGGAATACCTATCAGAAACAGGATGGATGTTAGTGTCTTCAACACAACATAAATTTAAAAGAACCACAGAGACAGTTACCTGAGATCATAGGGCATGATTGCATTCCAGGGGTCTGAACATAAACCATCATTCTCTCTCCATCATCTGCACTGGCCCACAAGGTCTACCAAAACTGAGAGCTAGCATCTAAATCAGTCTCAACTCTCTGGCACTTCAGCACAAAAATGGCACAGAACTGTCACTTGGAGACCTGAATGCAGCCCTAACACAAACACACAGAGAAACCAAAATAACACATCAGTGGAAACGGTGGCTGATCAAAATCTCTGCAAAGGAAGGCAGCAACTGAGGGGAGCAAAGAAAGGGAGCACTGGGCAAGAGGCAGTCAAAGGCTGGAGAGAAAATGTCCAAGGCACAGGCTGGAGATGTGTTTGCACAGCTCACAGAGCCTATGCTGCTCCTGGGGCCACCTGGGTGTCACCCCCTGCACCCTGCCAGTGAGGGGATGCAAAATGATATTCCTTGGAAGTCATCTGTGCTGCTAGGAAAACTGAGCTTGAAATTGCCTCACTTAAAATGAAATCTAACCTGGAAGAGATGATGGCTACAACATGAAATGGTTTAGGGTTCATTTCTGAGTTCCTTATAACTGAATTTATGTGTGTGTGAGCTTCAAGGGCTTTTAAAAAATGGAGATGTGGAACTGTACAAACTTCATGCTATAACTGCATATGTGGCACATTCTATGGCATTTAAGGCTCATTAAATTCTGAATCTTGTGTCATCTGCCCT